>NW_024080717.1:3343759-3541333 GCF_003009895.1 Hyaena hyaena | reverse complement strand
CCCCTCCTCCCCCTCCCCTCCCCCACCCCCATCCCCCTCTTCCTCCATCTCCCATTCCCCCTCCTCCACTTTCCATCCCCTTCTCCCCACCTCCTCAGTGCCTCCTCCTCCTCCTGCAGTTTCCCCGCCCCTTCCCTGCCCCCCGGCCCCCATCAGTCCTCCCTGGCCCTCTCTGCTTTCCCCAAGCCACCGCAGACTTCCTCCTCCTCCTCCTGTCCCCCTCCCTGCCCCCACAACCTCCTCCCGAAGCCCCTCTCGGCGGGGGCCGGGTCTGGAAAGGTCACGTGGCCCCCTCGGCCTCCCGGCCGGCGGCGGCGAGGGGGCTGGGCGGCGAACCTGTTCTTTGTTAAGAGGTCAGCGCCGGCGCCCAGCAAAGCCGATGGAGTTACCGACGACCTTCGAAGAGCAGCGCACTCCCTGCACCCTGCCCCCACTGCAGCCCCCCCCTCCTCGCCTGCCTGCCGGGCTCTCGCAAAGTGCGAAGCTTCCCAAATGGCTCACCATTTCCTCAGACAGTTGGGGGGGATCCTTAGGCCCCGAGGGGAGGGGTCTGTGTCCCGAGCAAGCTGAGAAACAGGAAAGAGGCCCCGGAGGCAGCGCCAGGTTGGGGGTGGGGGGCGGGCAGGTCCGCCTGGGGGCGGAGGCACGTGGGGGGCTGAGGTGCAGGAGGAGCTCCTGGAGGAGCGGGCCTTGGAGGGAGCTCCGCACGGTGGAGGCGCAGCATCTAGGGAAGGGAAAGCCAGGCCTCAGCGGTTTGGCCCGGTTCAGCCTGCGGACTCCGCAGGGGGCCTCCGAGTTTCTGCTACAGGTCGGGAAGGAGCACTTCCCACCGCGCAGCTGGAGAGCCGCTGGCCACCGCCCCGGCCCATCCTTAACGCCCCCCTCCCGGGGGTAGGAGGAAGGAAAACCCCTCGGGAGGCCGCCACCCCCTTCCCCCCGCCCCCCCGCTGAGCGCAGCGCTGGGCTGGGCCCCCTCCCCAGAATGCCCCTGCGTAGCCTGGTCTGGTGTCATCGGTAATCGGTAATGGGGGCCGAGCCCGGCGGGAGGCTGCGCCCCCCCGCCCTGCGCGCAGCGCTGGGCTGCCCCACCCAGACCGCTTCTGCGCAGCTGGCCCGGTGTCATCTGTAGTGGGCGGGGGGCGAACCCCGCAGGAAGCTGCTAACCCCTCCCCCCAGGACTGCTGCGCTGGACCCGCCCCCCCCCCACGCCCTGCACAGCCTGGCCTGGTGTCTTGGGGACCTGGGGACACACCAAGCCCCTGAGTGCCCGGGGTTTGAGGAAGTCTTTGTCACCGCACTGCAGCCTCACCGTTGCACGTGCTGACGAATGTTCCCTCTTCCTCGCAGAAAATAACAACATGGCCAATGTACTGTCCCAGGGAATAGAAATTCGCGGGCGAAACCAGCGTTAACGTTAGCGTGCGTGACCTGCCTCTTGGGGAGAGCAATTTTCCATCCAAAAATGCGAGTTGCGGGGAGGAAGGACGTAAATAATGCAATAGAGCTCTCGGGCTGGAAATGGCTTAGCGTTGTGATTTTGTTACCCGGCCTTAAAAATATTTTTCTAGGTCACTGAATATTATTAAAAGGCATGCTTTTAATGATGGCTTCAAGTTTGACAGCATGGAATGTTATATGCTGGCGTTTATTAACCATTTCCCTCTTGGAGGACATTCCTCTTGTTAAAACCTGAAGAAATAGATGCTAAATTGTATATACCGCCTCGGGTGGTTATGTAAGTGAGCTTTCTCACTGGAGCCCTTCGTGCAGGAAATGAAGACAGTTTGCTCCTGCCATGGATAAGCTGTTGACTTTGCTTGCTTTCAGAGTTGCTTGGAATTCCTGTTTGAAGCTTTCTGGTGTTAAAAAAAAAAAGGAAATAATGGTCAAGTGACCAAGCCAAGAACTGCCGTTTGTCTTCAGAGACCTCGGATCATAGAAGAGAGTAGCCTAGTGGGGGTGGAAAAGATGCAGATATCCCAGCCCGGGAAGGAGCCTGGATGGGAAACCCTCTCCCAGAGCACTGCCTGCCTCTTTCGGTTGGATCTGAAGCTAAGCCGGAATGTTTATGGTGAGGAGAGGGAAATCCTTCAGCTCCATTCGCTGCTAAATATACAGTTTTTGTTTTTATACACACATGCAGGTTTTAGGGAAATGGTGACTTTCACCGATTACAGGTAGACTGAGTGAGGGACGTGAAAGGCACACATCTCAATGTTGAGGGACAAGTTTGCGGCCTCTCCTGCAAAGTGACCTCCTGTTAATGACAATCTTCACAGGCCTGGGAGGCATCACGGTGGGTTGTTAGCTTGAATGATTCCTTTTTTTTGTGCCGATCACGTGAACTGTGTGAGCAAATTGTTTCCCTGACTTACTTCACCCCACATTTTAGCATTGCGTATGATAAGAAGAAATGTTAGAACAATGCATGGACTTCCCTTTGACAAAATCTCACATCCCCAAACACCTTATCTCTGTAGTGAATGAGAATGAATTCCAGAGCCATTCTCCTAACTCTCCCAAACACACAGCTGTGGTCTTTTTTTTTTCCTTAATATTAATTTTTGAGAGAGCGTGAGCAGGGCAGGGACTGAGAGAGAAGGAGACAATCTGAAGCAGGCTCCAGGCACAAAGCCCATGCAGGACTCAAACTCATGAAACACAAGATTGTGACCTATGCCGAAGACGACTGCTTAACCAACTGAGCCACCCAGGCAGCCCTAACTATTTATTTATTTATTTGTTTGTTTGTTTATTTATGAATGAGAGAGAAAGAGACATAGCATGAACGAGGGAGAGGCAGGGAGAGAGGGAGACACAGAATCTGAAGCAGGCTCCAGGCTCTGAGCTCTCACCACAGAGCCCAATGCTGGGCTCGAATTCACAGTGATATCATGACCTGAGCCAAAGTCGGACGCTTACCTGACGGAGCCACCTAGGCGCCCTGGAGTTTTGTTCTTTTAATCAACAGCTTCAGTGTTAAGACATGATCGATTGTATATATCTACTGGAGAAAAGAAAACATATGTCCACATTATTCATAAAAAGCCAAAAAGTGGAAACAATCCAAATGTCTGTCAACAGATTACCAGACAAGATGTAATCTTATCCAAACAATGGAATAGTATTCAGCCGTAAATTCCTGCTGTGTGCTACATGCTTGAACCTCAGAAATGTTACACTGCGACACAAAAGGCTACTTATCATATGATTTTGTTTATACAAAATATGCAGAAGAGATTAACCAATGGAGAGATGGTAAGTAAGTCCATGGTTGTTCTTTTCTGGGTACGGACAACTGATGGGTACTGGGTTTCATTTTGTGGTGATGGAAGTGTTCTGAAATTATTTTATAGTCACGATTGTACAACACTCTGTATATATTTTAAAAATCAAAACTGAACTGTATACTTACAGTGGGGGATTTTTATGGCATAGTGATTATATCTCAATAAAAGGGTTTTTTATGTTTATTTATTTTTGAGAAAGAGAGAGAGACAGAGCTTGAGCAGGGGAGGAGCAGCGAGAGAGGGAGACACAGAAGTCGAAGCAGGCTCCAGGCTCCCTGAGCTGTCAGCACAGAGCCTGATGCGGGGCTCAAACTAATGAATGGCCAACTCATGAGTTGTGAGCTCACGACCTGAGCCGAAGTCGGACTCTTAACCAACTGAGCCACCCAGGTGCCCTTGAATAAAAGGGTTGTTTTTTTTTTAATGCTCTTAACAAGCACTGTCTCTAAGTGAAAAGGGGACCCTGACACAGGCCTATTAAAGATAAAATACCTTCCAGATAGCCCACCCTAACACTAGCATATGCTACGGTGAATCTGTCCCAGACGCTAGCTATTTCTTAGAGACTTTTCTCTGACATCCTGTGCCTACCAGGACCTAAGTCCTCATCACTTTATGTTCGCATTTGGGCTCAGTCCTTGCAATGGTTTGCTTCCCTGCTTTTCCCACCTATCCTGCGAAATAATCCATAAATCTATCTTGTTGATGGTTTATGCCCTTAATCCCCAGTTCCTCAAACTAGAATTTCCTCCAGCCAAGCTCACCAAACTTAACTGTTTGCATCTCCTCTCCGGATAAACCACCATCCACAGGCAGAGAAGCACGCTTCCCGTCGAAACCCAGGACCCACACACATATGTGGCCAGAAGCAGATGCTCACGAAATCATCCTCACCTTTGCCGTGTGTCACATTCTAATTTTCTTGTTGATTCACTCTCATTTCATTTTTTCAATGCTGGTCATCACCGACCCCACTAAAATCACACCCAAGAAGTTGTTTGAGAAAGTACCCTCCTTCCCCAGTTTGAAAACTATGAGTCCAGTGGGGACAGTAGGCAATGACTGGAGAAAGTTTTGGTTGTCACGGCTGGGGGAGGGGTGCGACTGGCATCTAGTGGGTGGAGGCCAGGGACGCTGCTCAACTCCCCACAAAGGAATGCAGATGACGGCCTCCAGCAGATGACAGCCACCACCGCAGAGAACAGTCTGACCCCAAACAGTGATAGTGCCAGGACAGGGAAATTCCGATCTCAACTTTAGGAATGTTTCCAGCGTCCTCACCCACTCAACGAGTCTCGTAGCTAACTCTAAAATAAGGTGGGAGGCCGGGCGCCTGGGGGGCTCAGTCGGTTGAGCATGCGACTTCGGCTCAGATCATGATCTCACGGGTCATGAGTTCGAGCCCCGCGTCTCCCAGCTGTGCTCACAGCTCAGAGCCTGGAGCCTGGTTTGGATTCTGTGTGTGTGTGTGTGTGTGTCTCTCTCTCTGCCCCTCCCTCCCTCAAAATAAACAAAATAAGTAAATAAAATGAGGTGGAAGGAGAGAACTCTCCATAATCCATAAGGTAACACTCTCCAGCCTCTTCTTCCCTAATATCTTCACCTTCTATGTTATTAATCCAAAGCAGACAATTCAGGTCCCCGGCCAACATTAGCTCAGAGACGGTGGCTCTGAGCATGTCATCAGTATTTAGCGGGGAGCTGACTTGTGCTCAGTGGATTCGCACACATATCCGCCAACATGACTCATGTGGAGAGCACGTATCATATCCCCGTGACTCCACACACAGCCCCCCCTAATCTGAACCCTCCTTCTCAGTCTGTGGGCCGGCCCCCAGAGGAGTGTGCGTCCTTCTTACTTGGGGCTGAGGGTCTTCGGACTTTGGCTTCAGACGTTCTGAGGCGAAGGCCACCCCTTTGCCCACGCCACTGCCTCAGCCGGGGCCCTCTCGCCTCGGCCTGGGGACGACAGGGCTTGGCTCCCCCGTGTGCCTTGGCCCCCTTGGGTGTCCACCGGTTCATCGTGCCCCCAGCCATGTGGCCCTTTCCACCGGTGTCGGCCTGAGGCCTCCCCCGTGCCGCGCCCCTCCCGCCCTGCGACCTGCTCCTTTGGAAAGTTCCTCCTCCTTGGCTTTGTGCTCCCGTTCTTCCTCACTGAGAATCCAGAAACTGCCTGGGATGTGAGACTCAGTTTCCACCTCGGAGCCCACACGCACCAACACCTATATCCCGTGTGCCCTGCCCGGCACTCCAGCGTGGCCCGGAATCACTCCCCAAGCTTTAAAAGCTCCTACCTCCGGTCCCCCAGCCAGAGATGGGTATTTCTTTAGTCTGGGATGTGGCCCAGCCATCACAGTTGTGAAATCACCCCCAGTTGAGAAACACGAATTTAAAAGGATACAAAAGTATGTTCCCATTTTGCTGTCTTTTTAGCTACATTAAAATGGACGCTTTTCCAAAATAGTTTCCAGGGTTACTGAATGCCAGGTGTACTTTGTTGTGTTTGGGGTGGGGGGGGGAGAGCGCCAGGCCTGTGCTCCCCGGTGCTCCCAGAGCAAAGCCACAGGGGACCCCACGGAACAAGGCTCACAGTCCAGGTGGAGGCAAAGGCTGACAAAGAGTTGAAGGAGGTTCGCAAAGGCTGGTGACTGGTGGCTTCTCTTCTTGTTGCCGCCCCTGGGGCTCAAGAGCTTCCTTTTCAGGAGCTGCTGCTGCTGACCCGACCGCAGGCACCTCCTGAGTCCCTCTCTGCCTTGGACACCTCCCGACCTCCTCTCTGCTTGCCGCACAAATGCAGATTCCTCACGCTGGGCATCAGTGCCCCCTTCCCTCCCTGAAGCTGGACCTTCAAACCCCCTCAGACACCTGCAGGGCAGCCCACACGATACCACAAAGATGTGGCTGGGTCGGAGCCAGTTTGTGGCTTGTGCACAATAGGCCGCCTTGGGGCACAATTCCACCCACCTGTTTGTCGCCGCACAGAGCCGCATCGGGGAAAACAGAGGATGGTTAAAATTAATTAATTTTATTAATTTAAAATTAAACAGAACAAACGTCACTGATGGATTAAAAAAAAAAAAAACTTGCAACCTTTATAGAACCATGTTAGGAATTTAAGAGAAGGAATTGGCCATGTGAATTCTTTCCTCTGAATCGTTTGTGGGGAAATGAGTCATCCACTTTACCTTGCTCTGACCTGTGGGCGGTCGACTACCGTGTAAAGATGTGTCCATATATGACTTAAGCTCAGACCTGCTACGTAATTCAGGAGGCACCGGGTGAACTGTGAATGCGGGGGCCTCGGTGCAGAAGCTGACTGTGTTCAACACTTTCGTTGCCCAGTCATGGTGTCTTCTCCTTCCAACACTGCACTTCTTCGGGCACTGTGATCCTCATGGTGCCAGTGTGGACCCGCACAAGTGCTCAGGGTCCACGCAGCAGCAGGTGGAGCGGAAGCCCAATGACCCCAGTGTCCCCTTCGTGTCCCCAGGGGCAGAGGGTAGCAGTGGCCCCCCGGGGGAGGTAGGGAGGGGGGGAGGTGGGCTCAGGGAAGCCAGGTGGAGAGAGTGCTCATGTGGGGAAGCAGAGAGGCTGCTGGGCACGGGACCCGCCACTCCCAGGTTCATGCTCCACTCCCAGGTTCATGCTCCATTGTCCCATTGGAATGCACTGTGAAAACACGAAGCCAAGCATAAAATGACCCGGGCTTTCACTGTGGTGATTGCAGACGGTGTCCGGCCTAGACATATGGGGCCACGTGAGATGGAAGTGTCCCCAGGCCATGAAGCTGCAGCAGCAGCAGCGATATTTTATATCTTTAAGTAGACGGTCAGTAAAACATTTTCCAAGTCACAGGGATGACCCAATAATCTGTGCCACAGGTGATTCACTCCATTAGGGACAGAATAACATTTTCAGCACATTTGCTTTTCTCAATTGTCAAAAAAAAATTTTTTACATTGTTAGCATCTATTCAGTAAAAACATATAGTGTATATTTAAAATGTAGTTCATTTTGTCGTTCCTCCCATACATTTTTTGATCAAGTTGCTGGGTGTTTTAGTTTTTTTAAACATGTATTCATTTTTGAGAGACCGAGAGAGATGGAGTGTAAACAGGCAAAGCTGCAGAGAGAGGGAAACATAGAATCTGAAGCAGCTCCAGAATCGAAGCTGTCAGCACAGAGCCCGACGCGGGGCTCAATCTCAAGAACCATGATGAGATCGTGACCTGAGCCAAAGTTGAGCCACCCCAGTGCCCCATTTCCCTATCTTAATTTTTTTTGTTTATTTTTGAGAGAGACAGAGTGCAAGCGGCGGAGGGGCAGAGAGAGAGGGAGACACAGAATCCGAAGCAGGCGCCAGGCTCTGAGCGCTTAGCACAGAGCCCGATGTGGGGCTGGAACTTAAGAACCGAGAGACCATGACCTGAGCCCAAGGCAGGCGTAAAACTAACTGATTCACCCAGGCGCCCCCCTGCCATACATTTTTTAACTGATTTGTAAAACAGCCAAAGTGAACTAAGGAGATATCATTTCTGCTCCGGCCTAACAAGCAGGCATATTCCTCAAAACCAGTATTGTCCCTTATTCAAAAGATAATGGAATCACTTGCTGGTGAGGTTCGGGGACCAAAGCAGTACGGATTGGAAGTGGCAGAGCACGATGTATACAGGATTGGCCACAGCTTCGTCTCTTCCTCACCCATTTGTCCAGATTTCTTGGCACCGGAACTGTGAGCCCCCTGGACCGGCATCTGCCCAGATTTGTGGACAGAACTCCAGGGTGACATCCTGGGAACCCGTGTTAGTAACAAACAGCTCAGGTGGCCACAAGGCACCCATCCTTTGAGAACCACCGCCCGGTGTACCGTCCCCCTTGACTGATTGCCCCTAGGCGTAGACAGCAGCGCGGCTCCTTCCGGAAACGTGACGAACTCCCTCTGGTTCCAGCTGCTGGCTCGCTGTTACACATCACGGGGCCGAAATGGCACAAAGGCACCAACACGCCTTGTCTTCAGCTGTCCACACCCGCCGCAGATGTGTGGAGTCAGGCAACTGCGTTCTGAGGGCGTGGGTCCCCTTCTCCTAACCCCACACTCACCTCTGAGGCCAGGCTGGGTCGAAGATGAGCCTGTGGCAGTTAGTCACCTTCTCCCCAGCCTTCCCTGCGCTCCAGGGCCAGGTATTGACAAATACAATTGCCTTTTGTGTTCTTGCCTTTTTCCACTCTCTTGGCACAATCTCAATTTGCCAGGTAGCAGGAAAAACTCCAAATGCAAATGCCTTATGCTCAGGAAACACATTCCTGCCTTTGCTTAGGAAATGACTATTTTCCAACTTTAAAAAATCTTTCCCATATAAAATGTTGTTATATTCTTGACACAGCAATCTGCTAATTTGGTCAACTTTTTCTTTCCTTTTCTTAAAAATGTTTTAATTTATTTATTTTTGACAGAGAGAGAGGCACAGCTCCAGCGGGGGAGGGGCAGAGCAAGAGGGAGACACAGAATGTGAAGCAGGCTCCAGGCTCTGAGCTGTCCGCACAGAGCCCGACACAGGGTGCTCAACCGACTGAGCCACCCAGGCGCCCCTGGTAAATTTTTTCTTAAACGTAATTCTTTCACTGTCATTGCAAACAACTTTTCGGGGGGAGGGAGGGTAATTAATTTTCATTTAACACTATACACATTTTCTTCCATTTCTGACTGTCTAAAATACCATGTTCCTGTCCCTTCTGTTTACCAAGCCATGCGCATATATACTCATTACCTCCAGGAAAATCAAGAAAAAGATCTGGTCCTTGCTCTTATCAGCACATTGCTGTGAAGGATCCCATCTGGCAAAACTCTGCCTGCCTTCCCTGTAATTTTAATTTTGCCACAGGTGACGTGTGGTTGTATTATTTAAAATGTAAATACATGTATTTTTTTATTTTTTAATGTTTATTTTTGAGAGAGAGAGAGAGAGGGAGGGAGGGGGAGGGGCAGAGAGAGAAGGAGACACAGAATCCCAAGCAGCCTCCAGGCTCTGAGCTATCAGTACAGAGCCTGACGCGGGACTTGAACCCACAAACTGCGAGATCATAACCTGAGCCGAAGTCGGACATTTAACCGACTGAGCCACCCAGGTGCCCCATAAACTGTGAATACATTTTAAAATGTAAGAGTGCAAGGAGTACTAAGTGTAAAAGAAAACATTTTAGGGCAAAATAGGAAGAAAAGAAAGAGATGGTCCAGATGACTGCTAGAAGCTTTCACAAATTCTGCAGGATGGTGATAACGGTCGGTAACCTGGCAAGCGATTCAGAGAAATGCACAGGAAGCGAAACCCACCGCACACATAACGGGCCCGGTGTTTCATTGCGCAACGTCCCGTCCTCGGAACCATTTTGTAACCTACACATTCAGTGGAGATGCCCTAGTTCCCTGAATGCCACCCTCCAGCCAGACTTCCTCGCAAGTCTGATGGGACAAAGCTTTCTTTGAAACAACTGCCAAAATAGTGGGGGAGGGGCAGGCAGAACTTGGCTCTTCGCCCGGGTCTCAGGGTAGCCGGTCTCTTCTCCTCTCTCTTATCCTCCTCATTTCTTGTTCTCCATCGTTATTTTGAGTCAGCAAAGAGGAAATGTCAAGCGACTCCTAAGGAACACTCGTGGTGGCGTGGATAAGCAAAAGGCAACATTTTGCCTGCTTCCGTTTGTTGAGAAATCTTTGTTTGATTCAAGGATGCACTGTTCAAAGCAAAGGACTCCTTGGAGATTCTCTGGATGAGAAAGAGACACATGGTAAACCAATTCAAGGTCAGGCGGATCGGGTTTTGCTTGGCTTGGTTTTGGAGCGAGGCCCTGAGGCTCTCCAGTAAGCCCTTGAGCGTGCATTAGCTGGGTGTCTCTATGCATAGAATCACTTTTCGTAAGGATCCCAAGGTGCAGCGGAGCGGAGCCAAGGACAGCTGCCGAAAATAGCTGACTCCCAGGGCTGCAGAGAGATTGCAAGACCAGCGTAAAAGGCCCTGTGCCACACCAGTTAACCCATCTATGCCCAACAGTGGGCTACTCTCGGTTACAAAATGTGTACGTGCCTGTTGGGAAAGATACAAATAGAAACTTCCCGCTCAGTAAGTCTAGTAGTGTGTCTGCATTTCCAGCCCAGCCGACTCTAGGGTAAGCCAACGTAAACAGTTGGGGTCTGAGGAAGCACCTTATCTTTTCTACAGTCCACAGCGCTCCCATAGGCTCAGGGCACCCAGGTGTATGGATCGAGTTTGCTAAAGTGCAAGACAAATCAAGCTGGGGGATGAGTTGCCCTTATCCTCACTTCCTCCAAAAGCAACAACGTATACGCTCAAGAACTGAGAAAATGCCAACAGACAAAGCATTACGACCCTGGCACAACTCTGTTCAGAATAAAATCACAGCTGCGGTGCCTGGGTGGCTCAGTTGATTAAGCGTCCGACTCGATTTCGGCCCACGGCATGATCTCACTATTCAAGAGTTCGAGATCTGTGTCACGCTCTGCCCTGACAGCATGGAGCCTGCTTGGGAGTCTCTGCCTCTCTCTCTCTCTCTCTCTCTCCCTCTCTCTCAAAAATAAATAAAACTTTTTAAAAATCTATTTAAAAAAAGAATAAAGCCAATGGCTTCGAACATATGATATTGTTCATTCTAGGTTCTCAAATTTTATTTAGTTGCTATGTAAGTTGAAGTGAAATAGCAAAATACTATGCGAGGTATGGAGGGAGGGGAGACAGACCTCTCTGAGAAGACTAGTGACAAGCAGTCACTCTGGAGACGGATCTATACTGAGCAGCTGTACAGAGAGTTCCCCGTACAGAGCAATAAACAGAGCACAGGTTGACTACCTTCCCGTCAAGTTTACAAACACCAGTATCCAAGTAGGCAAGAAGACATAAGAGCTTAAAATTCCTTTGCCTCTGAGGCTGGTCAGGGCTTAAGGGTCCCCCAGAGCCGGCACAAACCTAGGACAAAGGGACTCCTTTAAAATATCATCCTCTGGGGCACCTGGGTGCCTCAGTGGTTCAACCTGGGACTTTAGCTCAGGTCAAGAGCTTGTGGTCTTGAGTTCAAGCCCCACATGGGGCTCTGTGCTGGCAGCTCAGAGCCTGGAGCCTGCTTCGGATTCTGTGTCTCCCTTTCTCTCTGCCCCTCCCCTGCTCACGCTCTGTCAAAAATGAATAAATGTTAAAAAAAAATTTTTTTTTAATGCTATCTCCTTGCCCACACACGCCTCCCATTGCCACACGCAAGATCACAAGAGACCAGCTCCGGAGGAAGTCATGATTCGGTGCACGAGAGAGACGGGCAGAGATTGGCGGGGGAAGCATGACCTTCCCCCAGTAAGAAGTGAGGAGCACAGTAGCCAGGTAATAGAATGGTCAGCACTGTGGCTTCTGCAGGGATACTTCCCAGCCGCGACCTCCCTCCATGCTCCCCCACACCCCTCACCCCTGCTACGCGGCCTGGCGTGCAGTGGACACACAGGACGTTAGCACTGGGTGACTGAATGAATCAGTGCTGGCTTGTGCTCCCTGAGTACCTAAAATGTCCCGCATTCTGTGTGAACATCCAGACACAGTATAGGTGTAAATACCCCTAAGTTTCCCAATAATCCTGCACCACAAATGCATTAATATTCTTCCCACTTTAGGGGCGCCTGGGGGACTCAGTTGGTTAAGTGCCTGACTTCGGCTCAGCTCATGATGTCATGGTTCGTGGGTTCAAGCCCTGCATCTGGCTCTGTGCTCACAGCTCAGAGCCCGGAGCCTGCTTAGGACTCTGTTTCCCTCTCCGTCTGCCCCTCCCCAACTCTCTCTCTCTCTCTTTCAAAAATAAACATTAAAATATATATATGTCTTCCCACTTTACAGTGACTTCCAAAGGTCCCCTGGCTAGTTAGTGGTGAAGAGGGGTCTGGAACCCAGGCCTATCCCACGCAAAGCCATGGTATCAACACCAGCAGAGCACTCAAGTAAGAAGAGGTGGGGGAAGGTGGGAAGCTGCCATTTATTAGAAATCCACATACATCATGGGCACAACCTGAAATCCACCAGCTAGATACCTAATTACCCCCAGTTTACAGACAAGAAGAATGAGGTTCTGAGACTTGCCCATGGCTACAGATGAATGTGTGTTAGAACCTGGCTTCAAACCCACATCACTTGGGCTTTAAAAGTCATTTAAAAGTACGACTAAGCCAGTGGCTCTCAAACTGTCCTTTGGGCTTCTTAGTGGAGCCTCCTAAGCCACATTCCCAGCAAGGCTGATTCATCAGGCCTGAGCGGGACCCAAATTTCCATTTCTAACAAGCTCACACGCGCAGCTGCCGGCCTGAGGTCACACCCGCACAGCAACACAACAGCAGAATCCTCTCTTGGGCTGATTCCTGGGACTTCCTCCTGGGGCTTCTGATGCAGCAGATTTTCACAAGTTCAGAAGCTGCCTATTTCATACCTTCACTGGGAAATTCTAGCATCGCCAGTCTGCACTCAGTGCAGGTCAGGAGGCTATATTCCAGGTGCAGCACCAGCTTGTGTGTTCCGGGAAGTGCGAGTCTCTTGGGAGCAAGGATGTCCAGGAAAGGGGAGAGGAGAACACAGATGGAGCTTGATGCTTCTGTGAGCTCAGCTAAGAGTCTGGGGTTTAATTCCGCAGCGAATGCAAGCCACTGAAAGGTGGTGCCGTGGAGGATGCTCCTTAACCAAACATTTATTCGACACCAATACAAGGGATGCTCCTGCACTAGAAACTGGATGACTTAATAAATAATAGCTCTTTCTTATTTTGAAAAAATGTGTATTTATTTTTGAGGGAGAAACAGAGAGAGTTCAAGCAGAGGAGGGGCAGAGAGAGAGGGAGACAGAGGATCTGAGAAGCGGGCTCCACGCTGACAGCAAACAGCCCAATGGAGGGCCTCCAACTCACGAAGTATGAGATCCTGACCCGGACCAAAGTCAGATGCTTAACCGACAAACTCACCCAGGGGCCCAATAACTCTTTTTAGAAACTCCTCCCACAACACACACACACACACACACACACACACACACACACACACCCTGCATTGCAAAACAATAAATCAATGCGTAAAAATTTAACACGTTTACACTGTTTACAAGCTCAGCTATTTGGCCTCCATCCTTCCAACTTTGCGGGGGAAGCACTTGGGGCCCTCATTGACGGTATCTGCATCCAATCCTTATTGTCACCCTTGTCATTGCGTTCAGAATCCAACCACGTTTCATCACCTGCAGGGTATAGCCCTGTGGGAGCCGGCATTTTGTGTATCTGGATGACGAGTTTGGAGAGGGCCTCCACCTCTGAAGTCCTGATTCCACTGCGGCCCCTACAAGCTCTTCTCTGCACAGCCCCTAGAGGGTCCTTTTAAGAAGAAAATTAATAGGCAACCAATGGAATGGGAAAAGATAGTTGCAAATGACATATCAGATAAAGGGTTAATATCCAGAATCTATAAGGAACTCACCAAACTACACGCCCGAAAAACAAACAACCCAGTGAAGAAATGGGCAGAAGACATGAACAGACACTTCTCCAAAGAGGACATCCAGATGGCCAACAGACACATGAAACGATGCTCAGCATCCCTCCTCATCAGGGAAATACAAATCAAAACCACACTGAGATACCACCTCACGCCAGTCAGAGTGGCTAAAATGAGCAAATCAGAGAACTCTAGATGCTGGCGAGGATGTGGAGAAACGGGCACCCTCCTGCACTGTTGGTGGGAATGTAAACTGGTACAGCCCCTCTGGAAAACAGTGTGGAGGTTCCTCAGGAAACTAACACTAGAACTCCCTTATGACCCAGCAATAGCACTGCTAGGAATTTACCCAAGGGATACAGAAATGCTGAGGCATAGGAGCACATGTACCCCAATGTTCATAGCAGCACTCTCCACAATAGCTAAACCATGGAAAGAGCCTAAGTGTCCATCAACAGATGAATGGATCAAGAAGATGTGGTTTATCTATACCATGGAATACTACATGGCAATGAGAAACAATGAAATCTGGCCATGTGTAGCAACATGGATGGACCTTGAGGGTGTTATGCTGAGCGAAATAAGTCAGGCAGAGAAGGACAGATATCATATGTTTGCACGTATAGGAGGATTAGGAGGAACTTGATGGAGGAACAAGGGGGAGAAGAAGGGCGGAAATGGTGGGGGAAAGGGAGAGAGGCAAACCATGAGAGACTCTTGAATGCTGACAAAAACTGAGGACTGATGGATGTGGGGGGGAAGGGGGGGATGGGCATGGAGGAGGGCACTTTGGGGATGAGCACTGAGTGTTATGTAGAAACTAATTTGACAATAAACTATTTGTAAAAAAAAAAAAAAAAAAGAAGCAGCCAGATGGTGCCTTTGTCCAAAACATTCCCGAGCAGGGGCATCTGGGTGGCTCAGTCGGTTAAGCATCTGACTCTTAATTTCAATGCAGATTATGAGCTCATGGCTCATGGGTTCAAGCCCCATGTTGGGCTCTGTGCTCACAGTGCAAAGCCTGCTTGGGCTTCTCTCTCTGCTCCTCCCCTGCTTGCACACACACACACACACACACACACACACACACACACACACACATTCACTCTCTTAAAATAAATAAACTTGAGGGGAAAAAAAAAACTATATAAAGCATCCCTTGCAAGTTCCTGTACAATTGCCCACCACCCTCCCCTCTTACTTCTTAGACTTTGTGGAAGGAAGACTAATGGCCCCCAAAGATGTCCCCCAGAACCTGTGTCTATGTTATGTGTTATCTGGTGAAGGGGGGTTCACGTTGCTAGTTGCTAAGTGGCTAACCAGCTGACTTTAAGATAGGGAGATTATCCGGAATTGTCTCAGTGAGTCTAATATAACCACAAGGATCCTTAGAAGTAGAAGAGGGAAGGGGCGCCTGGGTGTCTGCCTTCAGCTCAGGCCATGATCTTACTGTTCATGAGTTTGAGCCCCGCATCGGGCTTTGTGCTGACAGCTCAGAGCCTGAAGCCTGCTTCGATTCTATGTCTCCCTCTCTCTCTGACCCTCCCCTGCTCATGCTCTGTCTCTCTTGCTCTCAATAATAAATAAACATAAAAAAAATTTTTTTTAAAGATTACTTCACACTCTCGAATCTATGACATAATTAGATGAATGTGAAATATCCCAAGTATAGTGAGGCCAGAGCACAAGAACATAAGATAGGGGCCAACAGTAGCGTATATATGACCAACTGACAAGAAATGGCCCCAGCAGTAAGATTGTGAGAAGGAATGCTAGTCTACGAGAACCTGGAGGTGGGGTGGCTGCCATTCAGCCGGCTGACCGGAGTCACGTGCGACAAGGTACATTTCAGAAGCAGCACAATCGTGTCTAGATGGGTAAAATGTCGAGCCTTGGTGAACTTGACACCCATGCTTAACTCATCATGTCCAGAGAAACTCCTAGAAACAGAACAAGCTCTGATCTGAGCCTCTTTCAGATGGGTCTCCCCCAGACATCTTAAAGTGAGCAAGTGAGTGACTATCACTCTACATATTAGTTTCAAAAGATGCACCATCTTTGCATCCAGTTAGCTGGACAGACTCAGTTCAGATTTCCCCATGTTCTCAGATGCAGTAAAACCCGGGCCCAGAGGCTAGAAATAATTCTGGACACATACCAGAGTGCCTCCTAATACATAATGATGGTTATTACTGTTAATGGCTTTCCAAACTGCTCCCCAGGTCCCCCGAGCGGCTCTCCTTGCTTATTCACCTGAGTGAGCAGGTTTCGGGAGGAAACAGGGCATCTTTGCAGGGGAAGTAATGCAAGAGAATATACAGCTGAAGATTTTGCTCGAGAAGTTAACACGACTTCTCCCATATCTAATGGGAGAAGATACTTGCAAATGAGAAAAAAGGTTAACATGGGGAAAAAACCAGGATCCCATCAATAACAGAAGATGCTTCCATTTGAGGAGTGGTAAAGGAGCATGTGTACAAATCAAGGCGGCCCTCAGTGGCAGCTCCGATGGCCTGAGGGGCCAGGACTTCTCTGCTGGCGGAGGGGAGCTCTCTTCTCAGATGCTCAGCAGCATCCCTGCCTGGATGTCCTGCCAGATGCCAGCACAGAGTTGTGACAACTAAAAATGCCTCCAGACCTTCTCGAGGGTGCCCTCCGGAGAGGCTACGTCGCCCCCAGTTGAGAACCAGTGCAGGAAGTTAAGTAGTGGAGCAAACCAAAGCAGTCATGAGACAGTCCAGTCGGGGTCTCCGGAAAGCAGGGAGAGAAGGAAGAATGTGGGGAAGGTCCGATGGGGGTTCTAGGAGTAGAGTCTGGGAGCCCCCAGCAACTGGCCAAGACCTCATTCACCTACAGGGGAGGCTGGAAACATCAGCCGCTTTCATGGCCAGAAAAAACAAAACCAGTCATGAGGCTTGCGAGCACATCATATTGTCCATCACACATACACGCCTGGAAATGTCTGCCCCCGCCCGGTACGAAATCGCTACAAGAACGCGCACAAACCCAAGCGTGTAAACAGTGGTTGCCTCGAGGGAGGGGAAATGGATGTCTGAGAGACGGGAGAGGGCAAGAGGCTTGCTTTTCACTATTTGCACACTTGTAAATAAAATTACAAATGGTGAAAATGGTATAAAGGCCATGACCACGCATGACGATTAAAAAAGAATGAATTTTGTTTCTTTTTATTTTTTAATGTTTATTTATTTTTGAGAGAGAGAGAGACACAGACAGACAGAGCACGAGCAGGGGACAGACAGAGAGAGGGAGACACAGAATCCAAAGCAGGCTCCAGGCTCTGAGCTGTGAGCACAGAGCCTGAGGCGGGGCTCGAACTCACGAGCAACAAGATCATGACCTGAGCCGACTGGCACAGCAGAAAGACTACTGAAATTGCCAAAGTCAAACAATTAACCGACTGAGCCACCCAGGTGCCCCTAATTTTGTGTTAAATCATCACTAGGAAAATAATGAAAGCTTAATGCACATAACCGACAAAAATAGACATAAACGTTTTCACAGATGAATGTCAAGTTGCCTGTGCTATTAAAGACCAGATTTTTGTCTTCCAGGGGGATGAAAGGCAGGGCATCTCAGAGTCAGTTCGTGTGAATAGGCTTTCACTAAAATCAATTATATCTGCTTCTTTCCATCACTCTCCCTCCACCTTCTGTAGCTTACAGTTCTTGATCTCCCTCAGAGTAATTGGGGCCAAAATATGTCTCCAGGAAGACATCGTATAAAAACAGCTCAGGGGCGCCTGGGTGGCTTAGTCGGTTAAGCGTCCGACTTTCGCTTAGGTCATGATCCCGCGGTTCGTGGGTTCGAGCCCCACATCGGGCTCTGTGCTGACTGCCAGCTCAGAGCCTGGAGCCTGTTTCGGATTCTGTGTCTCCCTCTCTCTCTGATCCTCCCCTGCTCATGCTGTCTCTCTCTCTCTCTCTCCTAGAAATAAATAAAAATATTAAAAAAATAGTAATAATAAAATAAAAAAAAATAAAACAGCTCAGAGTGATTTTAATGTAATTCATGACTCAAACAGTGTCATAAGAGTTTTCTCCTTTCCTATCTGGAAGTTCCTTGCTGTACTATCCATTCTAAATAGGTTTGCTAAACATATTTTACCAAATGTTCACAAACAGGTAAATATATGGAGAGATTCTCATGCAAAGTTCACAATTCTTGTTGAGGTGCTGCACACAAGCTTTCTCTTTCTTCCCATTTGGCTTGCAGAATGGAAATCCCATGCGGGGAGCAAAGTTGTTTGGGGTGTGTTGTTTTGTTTCTTTTCGTAACATTTCCTGATCATTAAAGCCCTCTTCATATGTTCCCTCCCCCTCCTCCTCAGTATGTCCAGTTCAGGTGCTGACTACAAAGAAGAAATGCATCAACTTTCATTACTACAGGGCAAGGGTTAACAGGTCTGATAGGCCCAACAGAAAGACTACTGAAATTGCCAAAGCCAGTGTTTTAAATTAAGGAGTTTTAAAAGTTTTTAAATCTATGAAAAATACTGCTGTTTTAGAGTAGTTAGAAGATAATTTTCAGGTCACCATTCTTACACGCTCACTAGATTAAAATTTGGATTCTTTAGAATCCTTGTTATCAGTCAGCTTTTTCTGTGTAACAAACATCCCCAAAACTTAAGGACCTAAAACAACTACCATTCATTTTGGTCAAAAATTTGGGCGGGGCTCAGCTGAGGCGATCTTCTAGTTTTGGCTAGGCCCATGAACCTGTAGTAAGTTTCCAGGTGAGCTGGAGATTGGCTGCTTCTAAAATCGTTGATCTCTGTGCCATATAGTCTGTCATCCTCCAGAAGGCTCGGCAGAGCTCTGAAAAAGAAGAGGCATATAACACCTCTTACCATCTAGGCCTGGAAGTGACAACACTGTCACTTCAGTATCATACTCTATTGCCTAAAGCAAGTCACAAGGCCAGACCAGAGTGAAAGGGAAGGAGGGTAGATCTGACCTATTGATAGAAGTATTTGCAAAGTCATGTTGCCAAGGTGCATGTGTACAAGCAGGCAGAAGGATCATGATCATTCTCACAAGCTGCACTGGCATTTATTTCTATGTGCCTAATCACGTTCTTCTATATTGTACTTATTAAAATTTAACCCTATGGAAGAGAATGGGGCAACAGAGTGGAAAATCAGACATCTCTATTGGATTCTGATTTGACACAAGCCCTGATATGTGAATGTACATTATGTTCGAGCTTTGAAGAGTCTGGCTAGGGGCACCTGGGTGGCTCAGTCAGTCAAGCGTCTGACTTCAGCTCAGGTCATGATCTTGCAGTTGGTGGGTTCGAGCCCCGCGTCGGGCTCTGTGCTGACATCTCAGAGCCTGATGAAGCCTGCATCAGATTCTGTGTCTCCCTCTCTCTCTGCTCCTCTCCTGTTTGCACTGTCTTTCTCTCTCTCTCAAAAATAAATATACATTGAAAAAGAAAAATAGAAGAAAATCTGGCTAAATATCTGTTCTCAAAACATAACACTGAGCATCAGATTCTTAAGTTACTCACAAAGCTACCTGTTTTGTTGCTTGGTAGAATAATTACCCATCTCCCGCGGCAGTGGAAAATCACATGATCTTTAGAGAGATAATGCTGTTATGGCAATGGAAAAAAATTTGATTTGATATAAGGTTTACGTAGCTAAAGCTCATTGATGTTGAACAAAACAGCCTCATTATTTTTGTATTCCATTCAAAATGCAAAGGGTGGTGACGGAGGAGAGACAAGCCAAACTTATTAAATGGTGGGGGGGGAGGGAGGAAAGAACCATGAATTTCTTGTTCATGAATAAGAGGCACAAGCCAAGAATAATGAAAAAGATAATCAGTAGCATCATCCCTGGCAAAGCTCATGCTTCTGCCATAACTAACAGTGTCCTGTGGCTCACAGCCTGTGTCCCCTCAGCTGCACCCCACCACCCCACTCCCACCACTTTACGGATCGTGGATCTACTGAGCACATGGGGCGTGATTTTCTAACTCACAGGGGACTGGGAGAGCTGTACCGGATTGTGTCCTTACCAGGCTGTTAATATTTGGAGCACATTTTCAAGAGATAAAAATACCCATTCTTTCATCCTCAACATCTTTGGTGTTAAAATAAGAGAAAACGCTTTTGGAGACGGGGCAACAATTATACATTACTGAACGTATCGTAAAAATAGGGGCTCAGTCGGTTAAGCGTCCAACTTCGGCTCAGGTCATGATCTCATGCTTCCGTGAGTTCAAGCCTCGTGTCAGACTCTGTGCTGACAGCTCAGAGCCTGGAGCTGCTTCGGATTCTGTGTCTCCCTCTCTCTCTGCCCCTCCCCTGCTCACGCTCTGTCTCTCTCTCAAAAATAAATAAACGTTAAAAAATTTTTTAAATAAAGTCCATTGAGTGAACCAAAAATATCTGAAGGGAAACCAGTGCAATGAAGAAATAATAATCTGGACCCCTTAACCTATAGGTACTTCCTCCTCTTCCCTTTAATTAATGTAATAAATAATTTATTGGGCACTTAATGTGCACAAGGCATTGAGCTAGTATTGGGTAAGTGTAGAGATTAATAAAACATCAGCTCATTCTCTCAAGGAAATTATAATTTACCAGGGAAGAGAAACGCTTACTAGATAACGGCAGTACAAGATTGAAATGAATGCAGTCAGCCCTCCCAGTTCACGGATTCTGAATCTGCAAATTTGCCTACTCGCTAGCATTTTTTTGTCACCCTGAAATCAACACACGTGGTGGTCTCAAAGTCATTCAAGGACACGTATACAGCAGAGAAAATTTTTGAGTCTCTTGACATGCACATTGCCAACATAGCTCAAAGTGACTGCCTTGTTTCAGCTCTGAGACCGTAAACAAGTCTCTTTTTCACAGCCCACCTGGGACCACATTTTTTTGCTTTTTTGTGCTTTCTGTTGGTGCTTTCACTGTCGAAAATGGCCCCCTAAGGCTGACACACTGTCTGGTGCTCCTGAGTGCGAGAAGGCTGGACTGTGCCTTACGAGAAAATAGGTTTTCGTTAAGTTTCCTTCAGGCATGAGTTATAGTGTTCTTGGCCATGGGTTCAATGTGCACAAATCAATAATGGAGATGAAATAAGATGTCTTGTTTCAGGACAGGAAGGTGTATAAAACAAGCTTAGTTACTGATAGGTGGATGAAAGTCTTATGACCAGAGCCTTGTAGGAACCTGACCCTGTATGTCTCCTGGGAGCAAAGTTCACTATTTGGTGATTCGCTGTTCGTGGATACTCTAAGGAACATCAATACTGCAAATAATGAAAATCAATTGTATATCTGGAATGAATGAATGAATGAATGAATGAGTCACAAGAGGGATAGCTGAAATGCTCTGAATGTTCAGAGACAACTTCAGTTGAAGGAAAGGAAAGAATTCATTGGAAGATGACACACGGGAGCTGAGCCTTGCTGAGTCAATCAGGGGTGGGCAAACAAAATTGATTATACACGCCCAGCAGGGTGGAACAGCAGAAGCAAAATCATACGTGTGGAAAACCTTGGCAGTTGTCCTGCTCAAGAGCACAAGTCCCAAGGTCTTAGAATCGCAGTTCTAAGACACAGAATGCATGGTTGACCTGCAGTAAGTGAGTCAATTTCTGGTGAAGTAGATTATTAGTAACATCTATCTCATAAGGCCGCTGTGAAGATTAAAATCTGCTACAACTTTTTGTAATATTTATTTATTTCTGGGAGGGTATAAGAAGGGAGGGGCAGAGAGAGGGGGACAGAGGATCCAAAGCAGGCTCCACACTGACAGGCAGACAGCAGCGAGCCTGATGTGGGACTCGAACTCACGAACCGTGAGATCCTGAGCTGAGCCTGAAGTCGGACGCTCAGTCGACTGAGCCATCCAGGTGCCCCAAAATCTGTTACATCTTAATCAAGAGCCTCCACCAAGATCCTCGTGTATGTTAAATATTTAAGGCAAGTCAGCCGTCCTTGTTGTTGCTCTTTCTGTTACCAGGACAGTAGATATTTCCATTTGGCTCCAGCATAAGGCATATGAGGCAAAACTGGGGGAAGTAGCACCGAAAATACGTTCTCATCGAGTCCCAAGGACCTTGGATTCTAGGTGAAGAAACTGAGTGTTCACGCCATAGCACTAGGGAGCAAGACTATGTTTTTAAACAGGGAACAGGCTTGACGGTTTGGTCCAGCCTGAAGCTGGCAGGAGGGAGATGGATGGCCAGGATCACAGCTGGGGCTGGGAGACCAGTGAGGAGAGGGACCAGAAGGAAGGTGAGGGTTCCAGGAGGAAGAGGAGAACAGGGGTCATGATGTCTGCAAGAGGTCAACTCAGGAGAGTCTAGCTTAGCTACAGGCCACTGGCAGCGTTTGCATCTTGATCTGGAGCAGGTTCCATGGGAGGGTTTAGGGTGTGACAATCGGGGAGCCGTGACTTAGCATAGGTGCACTTTTCTGTATGTGTATAGACTGGTGATTTGTTAAAAAGTGCTCTAAAGGTTGTAGGCAGGCGGACTGGTTGGAGGATGGATCATTTATTTAAACAAGATGGAAAAGGAGCAGTGTTGGGAGGGAGGATGCAGAGTTCAGTTTGTGGTCTGTTGATTGATGATGATTTTGGTGGAAAACCTTCAATCTCAGAATCAAGAATGGGGAAGCAAGGCTATATTCTCGTGGTTCTTTTTTTTTTTATGCTTATTTGTTTGTTTTGAGAGAGACAGACAGAGTGAGTGGAGGAGGGGCAGAAAGAGAAAGGGAGAGAGAGAATCCCAAGCAGGCTCTGCACTGTCAGCATGGAGCCCGATGTGGGGCTCGAACCCACAAAACATGAGATTATGACCTGAGCCGAAACCAAGAGTCACACACTTTACGGCCTGAGCCACCCAGGCACCCCTATTCTCGTGCTTAAGCAAAGCACTAATAAAAAGGGAGAGAGGAAGAAAAGGAAGACTGGCCTTAGGCAGAGAAATTTGAGGTATTTCTTAACAATTAGGCTGACATTTTGTCTCCTCACACAGGAATAGCAGGCGCTTGGTTACAGGCTTCTGTCTCTACATAGATCTGATTCCAGATTTTCCTACAGGACAGGAATGTACCACAGCCTGACTAAAATCTAATAGAACAATAAAAGTTTTGCAAGTGTCTGAGCTTTGCTTGAAACACCAACTGTCCAGCGGGAATAAATAGGTGCCCACAAAGAAGGTTTTAAGTGTCCTCACTCTTCCTCTGTTAATCCAATTCATTTCCCTTTGAGAAGTAGCCTGGGGTAGAGATGGGGGCTAAAACCAAAAAGGTGAAACCCTATTTCTCGTATAAAAACAAGCCTCTGTTCTACTTTCAAGCGCAAATGCGAGTAATGAAAGACGACAGCTGTAACGGGCTCCCTCGTCTTAGTTATACTGTGCGTGCTCATTAAATAGCAGGGGGTACATAGGGCATTTATTTCAATAAAAACAATTAAGTATATACGTTTTGTCTGCTCAGCGTTAATGATTCCCTGTTGACAGGGCGGCATGCGGGGTACTTCTTGAGTTTCAAAGCAAGATTATTAAGCAGAAGTGACTGTCAAGTCTTATAATTTGGGTAACTGCCAAACAGACCAAGGATAAAAGCAGAAAAAGGAAAGGAAAGCAAGAGACTGATTACCTGAAGCACTTTTTTTTTTTTCCTATTTGAAAAATTGCCTCTGAGGCCCTAACACTTATCTGCTCTGGCCATGCAGCCTCCGGAATGGAAGGCCCACCGTCATACCCACACGGGACCGCACAACCTCCTCGCTAAGCCTGGGAAATCACTTCTAAGCCACCTTGAGGGTGTCACATCCCAGATGAAGGATTCATTAGAGCAAGTGTAAAAAGGGAAGGAAAACCCATCGAGGGCTGTCTACACAACACTGTTCTCTCTGGAGCTGAAGGAGGCTGGGCCCTTACCCGAGTACTGACCAGATTGGGTGAACATCCATAGTTCATTTTGATCCTCTCCCTAAATAAGACATAGTATTTGTCCTAAGCTTGAAAAAAATATTTAAACTACTGTATATTCTCAGTGAGCCAGAACGTACTCCAATCAAAGTTATGTTTTAGAAACCCTGATTTCAAGAAAGAAGTAAATGATAAACCAGGAGAAAGTGTCTGGGACTTCACTGAACACGCGACTTCCAGAGGGAATCTTGGGGGCTGATAAATGGAAATCAGCTCTCAAAGCACAGGGGAGGACTCGTTAGCCCACTGGCCCCCTCTGCGTGTTCCAGAGTCAAAGGGCGATTAAATTAGACTCAGCGTGCTGACCTTGATTCAGAAGGACCAAAAGAGTTTTTTGAGAGTTGCAGCAAGAAAGAATCTGACGACACCAGAAAACTCACTTCAGGCCCCTAACCCTCTCCCCAAGGTTTACCTGTGCTTTGAAAATGCACCTTCTTCACAATTAAGGTAAATCCGAATAAAAATTAAACAAATAAGGGGCGCCTGGGTGGCTCAGTTGGTTATGCGTCCGACTTCACTCAGGTCACGGCTCAGGTCACGATCTTATAGTCGGTGGGTTCAATCCCCTCATTGGGCTCTCTGCTAACAGTGAAGAGCCTGCTTGAGATTCTCTCTCTCTCTGACTCCCTCTGCTTCTTCCCCACTCGTGCTCTCTCTCTCAAAATAAATAAACTTAAAAAAAAGATTCTTTAAAAAAATTGAACAAATAAGAAAAAATAAAAACTAAATATTACAAATTATATATACCAGGAAATTATGATTCAACTAATGGGAAGTCAAACGTCTTTTATAATTTCTGCTCACCTCTTGTGAATGGGGCCCCCCACGACAGCATGCAGGGGCCCAGTCTGGGTCTGAGCTCACACAACTGGTTAATTGCTGGGCCCTGAAAAGGCACCGGGTTCCAACATGATTCACTGAATGCAATGGCCTTTGCCATTCATGGTTGCTTGGCCATTGACCCCAACGTGTGGATCCAGTTAGGGCAGGGTTCATGCTTGACATTCACAGGCAGGTAATTGTTGCTGGGACCACTCTGTGCACTGGCCTCTACCCGTGAGATGCTGGAATGTACCCTCACCCATGTTTGCAGACACCCAAAAAGGTATCCGGACATTGCCAAGTGTTCCCAGAAGGGGCATGGGGACAAAAAAATTTCTCCCCAGTGAAATCCCTGGGTCGGCAGATAGGGATGTGGCCCTCCCTATCCAGATGTCATCTTCAAGCCCAGCCAGCCACCAAAGAACTACCTGCTCCTACAACCAAGAAAAATAAATCATAATGGCTTCACCTCACAATTATACATACAGCAGCTGCCATTGTCCTCCAAAACCTGGCTCTTGGATTCCTGTCTCCAGTATAGGCAGTGAGACATACTTTTGATCCCTGAATACGAATCCTTGGGCCTCCCTCTTAACTCTGTATTCCAGATCCCCAGTCCCCGCACTGGGGACTCCAATATGGATCAGCCCAGGAACCTTAGAACATCCCCAGCCACCCTCATATCTCCACCATCCCATTCTTACCTCCACTCAGTCAACACAAGGTGATTTACTACCCATGACCTAGACGTGCTTCCGCTCACCTGAAGGATAACATAGCAGAGGAATCTGCAAGTTTGTTGGATTGAAACAGATTCTGTCTCATCAGTTGCCTTGAACACTTCTCTTTCTACTAAGGAGCAACCGATTGAGGATTCAGCCTTATCATGAGAAGTCAGCAACTAGTAAGTGTTTATTCAGTGCAAAGCAAGTCCAGGCAGGACCTGGCGGTCTGAGAGGTCTGCACTGTGCTGTCATTCAGCTGCGCACAGGAACACGACTCTTCTTGACACTTCGTCGTTGCTTCCTCTACACCTAGAGGAGCGCCTGAGATATGCCGATACTCAAGAAGTATTTGTCCAGTCAGTTAATTCACTTCTCAAAAACATCAGGAAAATGAGTATTAACTAAGGGCAAATTGCATGTTCCATGCTGGTTCAAGCAGAAGGAGTAAGTGAAGGAACGAATCGATTAATCAATCAATGATTTCTTGAAAAAGCGGTGACTTTCTTTCTTTTAAATTTTTTTTTATGTTGTATTTATTTCTGAGAGAGAGAGAGAGAGAGAGATGGCGTGAGCCGGGGAGGATCAGAGAGAGAGGGAGACAGAATCTGAAGCAGGCTCCATCCAGGCTCCAAGCTGTCAGCACAGAGCCCGATGTGGGGCTCGAACCCATGAACCATGAGATCATGACTTGAGCTGAATTGGAGGGGCAGAGAGAGAGGGAGGCACAGAATCCAAAGTAGGCTCCAGGCTCTGAGCTGTCAGCACAGAGCCTGACGCGGGGCTCGAACTCACAAACCGTGAAATCATGACCTGAGCTGAAGTTGGGCTCTTAACCGACTGAGCCACCCAGGCTCCCTTCTCTTTCTTAAAGTCAATTGATTTGGGATTTAATTGTACCTGCATCCAGAAGCACCTACGTTAGTACATGAGGGAATCATTTGGAGGTGTGTCTATGCCAGGGGTCAAGAATGTCAGGGGCATCTCGGAATTCTGCCTGTTACAACCTCTAATACAAAAATGGTGGGTCTCTCGCCACTTGAAAGTTACCACTTTTTGGGGCATCTGGGTGGCTCAGTCGGTTAAGCGTCCGACTTCGGCTCAGGTCATGATCTCGTGGTCTGCGGTGACTTCGGCTCAGGTCATGATCTCGTGGTCTGTGGTTCGAGCCCCGCGTCAGGCTCTGTGCTGACAGCTCAGAGCCTGGAGCCTGCTTTGGATCCTGTGCCTCCCTCTCTCTCTGCCCCTCCCCTACTCATGCTCTGTCTCTCTCTTTCTCTCTCTCTCTCTCTCTCACAAACACGTACACATTAAAAAAAATAAAAGACAGTAATTTGGCTCTAAGAGCCCGGCCTAAGGGAAGGTGAAATCTGGCCCTCCTTCCCTATTCTCCTTCTCTCCCGGCTCTTCCTAGCTCTTGCCTCCAGGCCTCAGGTCTGGAAAACTCCCCTGATGATCCATAAATGCAAGCCACATGTAAGAAAACATGCCCAGAGGTGCCAGGGTGGCTCCAACAAGGTTGAACTTCTGACTTCAGCTCAGATCATGATCTCCCAGTTCACAGGTTCAAGCCCTGCGTTGGGCTCTGTGCTGACAGCTCAGAGCCTGGAGCCTGCTTCCGATTCTGTGTCTCCCTCTCTCTCTCTGTCCCATCCCTGCTCTTGCTCTGTCTCTCTCTCTCTTTTTCAAAAATAAATGAACATTTTTTAAAAATACCTGGTGCCTGGGTGGCTCAGTCAGTTAAGCATCTGACTTCAGCTCAGGCCATGACCTCATGGTTCATGAGTCCGAGTCCCACTTCAATGAGCCCGCTTCTCTCTCTCTGTCTCCACCTTTGCTCACTTGTGCCCTGTCTCTCTATAATAATAATAATAATAATAATAATAATAAAAGTGCGCATCTCCCTCTTGAAGCTCGCTGCTCAGTGCCTCACAGCCTCCCGGGTGGCCCAGCAGAGGCTGAAGAAATGGGCATCGTGAGTGGGAGGGGGGTGCAGTCAGGCCTCGGTGTGAAGCTTAGTGGCTGAAACAACCACCGAGAGGGCAATTCTGGCCCAGATTCTCCGGGCCCCTGTCCTCTCCAGCATCGATTCTCAACTGGGGCACTTTGCTCCCCATGGAACATTCCACAATGTCCGGAGGTATTTTTGGTTGTCACGCCTAGGGGAAGAAGTGTGCTCACAGAGACCAGACATGTTGCTGAAGCCCCCTCGACACAGGACAGCCCCCCCAGAAAGGATATCCAGCCCCAATGTCCACAGAGGCGACCTGGAGAAATCCTGATTTGCAAGCTGTGGTGGGCAAGGGTTGAAGCTCAAAGACACCACAGAAAGTGGTGGAAGCCAAGCTCCTATAAGCAGGTTTCTATGTTTGGAATATTTCATGGTTTTCTGCAGAAGAAAAAAAAAAAGGAAAGAAAAAAAAAAAAACCCCACCGCGATTTCTCAGGTTAAAAAAAAATACTGCCATAAAAACCACACGATGACAGAGCTAAGTTGTTTACCTGCCCACAGAGCAGCCGTAAGTGAAGACAGAAAACTGCAGGCCCATTCAGAGTCCCTCAGAGAGCTGCCCCGCGGTGCAAGGATTCTTGGTACCCTTCATCCATTGCTTTTCCAGCCTTCCTGGCGCTCCATGCATTTCCCTGACCTGGTGTATGTCTGCGGGATGCATCCAAGGCTGAACTCTCTCCAACACGTAGGGTAGATGGGCTTCGGTCCCAACACTGGACACCCAAACGGACTCCGTGAGTCCTTCTTGGAGATTCTACGGGAAGAAGGGACGTCATCAGTGGGGTTAACTGGAAAGCAGGACGGACAACGGCAGAGACGGGCTGGCCATTGAGACACGCCGTGTCTCTAAGTGGCTTCAGAGATCCATGGGACACATGGGTCAGAGAAGCACAAGCTGGGACTCATTCTCAGGAAGGCCCTCGCCTCCAGCTTCCCGCCCATGATCTTGAACCGACGGCAAGCCTCTGTCCTCTCAGGAGGGTGACGTGCTCCTGATGCATGGACACCCGAGGAACTTCTCTGCCTGCAGTGGTGAAATCACGTCCTGCTGACTCAGAAGAGAGGGTTGCGGGTGTTTGCATCTGACAGACTCAGGAAGGCCCACGCAGAGACCCAGAGTTAGAGCGGCTCACGGGCAGATGATGGCCAAGATCTCTTTCCAGTGGGAGACGGGAAATAAAAGCCAGCACCGCAATCAAGAAAAATGATTCCCTCTTACTTTGTATTTATTCTGGGGGCACCTGGGTGGTTCAGTCGGTCAAGCATCCCACTTCGGCTCAGATCATGATCTCGTGGTTCATGAGTTCGAGCCCCGCGTTGGGCTCTGTGCCAACAGCTCAGAGCCTGGAGCCTGTTTCAGATTCTGTGTCTCCCTCTCTCTCTGCCCACCCCAACCCCTGGCTCGTGCTCTGTCTTTCTCTCTCTCTGAAAAATAAACATTAAAAATTTTTGTAATAAATAAATTTATTTTTCATGTTTAGTTTTTTTTTAAAGAGAGAGCATGTGGCAGAAAGGAAGTGAGAGAGAGAGAGAGAGAGAGAGAGGGAGAGAGAATCCCAAGCAAGTTCCATGCCCAGCACAGAGACTGGTGCAGGGCTCCATCTCATGATCCTGGGATCACAACCTGAGCCAAAATCAAGAGTCAGATGTTCAACCGATTGAGCCACCCAGGCACTGCCCCCGCCCCCATTTTATTTTACGTTTATATCAGTCTTTACATTTTCTGGCTTTCCTTCTTACCTGCTTTCTTTATGAATGCGTAAATCTTCAGTTTCTATACAACAGGATTGATACATGCATATAAAGAGGCACTTAAAGAGTCATCAATTTCATCTTGTCTTTTCGTTTTGTTGTGGCAGAAGCAACCAGCCTTTCAACAGATTCCCCAGACACTCCTCATTCCACATTTACATACACTCTTTCTTTGCACACTTCCATACACTCCTTTTTTTTCTTACAAACGGTTTATTGACAAGTTGCTTTCCATATAACACCCAGTGCTCATCCCCACAAGTGCCCTCCTCCATGCACCTCCCCCCCCCCACACCCATCAGTCCTCAGTTTGTTCTCAACATTCAAGAGTCTCTCATGGTTTGCCTCTCTCCCTCTCCCCCACCATTGCTCCCCTTTTTCTCCCCCATGGTCCTCAGTTAAGTTCCTCCTAATCCTCCTATACGGCAAACATATGATATTTGTCCTTCTCTGCCTGACTTATTTTGCTCAGCATAACACCCTCAAAGTCCATCCATGTTGCTACACATGGCCAGATTTCATTCTTTCTCATTGCCATCGAGTATTCCACGGTATAGATAAACCACATCTTCTTGATCCATTCGTCCGTTGTTGATGTACACTTAGGCTCTTTCCATGGTTTGGCTATTGTGGAGAGTGCTGCTATGAACACTGGGGTCCATGTGCCCCTGTGCATCAGCACTCCTGTATCCCTTGGGTAAATTCCCAGCAGTGCTATTGCTGGGTCCTAGGGGAGGTCTATTGTTAGTCCTGAGGAACCTCCACACGGTTTTCCAGAGGGGCTGCACCAGTTTGCATTCCCACCAACAGTGTAGGAGGGTGCCGGTTTCTCCACATCCTCGCCAGCATCTAGAGTTCTCTGATTTGCTCACTTTAGCCACTCTGACTGGTATGAGGTGGTATCTCAGTGTGGTTTTGATTTGTATTTCCGTGATGAGGAGGGACATACACTCCTTCATCCCACATTTGCTTTGCTCCATAACAGTCTCCAGGAAATGGGGTACTTAAAGATCACAATCATCCTCTTTGTTTTTTTAAGTACGCTCTGTGCCCAAGGTGGGAGTCAAAGCCACAACCCCAAGATCAAGAAGAGCATGTTCTACTGACTGAGTCAGCTGGGTGCCCCATTCTCTTCCTTTCTTTTTCTTTCTTTCTTTTTCTTTGTGAGAGCGTGTGCACACACAGGTGCGTGAGCAGTGGAGAAGCAGGGGAAGAGGGAGAGAGAGAATCTTAAGCGGCCTCCATGCTCAGCACGGAGCCTGATGCTGGGCTTGTGAGATCATGACCTGAGCCGAAATCAAGACACTTAACCACCTGAACCACCCATGCACCCCCATTCTCTTCCTTTCTCAATGTTAGTTCAAGGTCCCCATAGTTTTATAAGAATCCTGTAATAGAAACAACTGTATTGTCCGGGAATTTACTGTAACCATCACTGATGGTTTTGAGCTCACCAGGGGCCCTCTGTCTTTTTTTAGTTCAGTGAAATTTAACATTTATTGAGTTTCTACTCAGGGCCGAGCTGTGTGCTGGGCTCTTGGGAGTGGGCTCGGTACAAAGTTGAATCAAACATCCATTCACTCTCGAAGAGCTTTTGCGGCTGTTTCTTCTCTGCCACATGTGAATGAAAAAAATGAATTGTTTCACTGAACAAATTAACTGAGGGCTCACTCTGAGCAGAAACTAGTAAAACCCATCCAGGGGATAAAAATCGACAAGAAACACGGGTGTCAGGGAAATAAGAAACCGGAGGTAAACCCAGGGGTAACCACAGCACACAGAATTGATCCTACAGCCTCTACGGTTCCGGGAAGGGGGCGGTGCTATGTTTACCTCCCAGCTCCCCAGCTGCCAACCGAAGAGAGAAACAAGATCACCTGTGTGTCCGCAGTATAAAAACATGCAGGAAAAAAAATATCCGAACTCTGCAACTCTTCTGGAAAAAACATTCTCTTCTCTTATTCTCCTAACATGAACTCCTCTGTGGTGTGAAACTAATGATGTTGCTGGAAGACACACAGGGAAACAAAGTCCCCCGGGTGTGAAGGCAACAGGTAGAAACACAGAGGTCGCACGCCAAGGAATTGAGGAAGGACCCCTCGACGGACCTTGCGGAACAAGGCACACTGCAAACGGGGAAGGCTCCCAGAGGCAGAAAGAACAACTTTCTCAGCAGAAAGCCCAGCCTAAGTGAAGACAGAGTTCGAAGGAAACAAAACATCTTTTGAAGCAGGCAAGCTGCCTGCAGTGGCTTGAGTGTAGGTAGAAGCAGGTCAGAGGGGGCCGAGCTGGAGAGGCAGGTGGAAGCTAGACTGCAGAAGTTCCTGAAGGTGAGGTGAGGGGTTGAGACATGATTCTGTATGCTGTGTTTTGTCTGGAATGGGGAGATATGGGAAGTTTATGACACCAGCCAGGAGCCCTGGGGGTGATGGATTCGAAGAAGACAGGGTGCCAACACTGAACCCACAGCTGGCGAATAACAGCGTAAAGATGAGGAGGACATGAACTGGACAGTGGATGGGGAAACAGGCAGACAGAGAAAGAACCATGGGAACGGGGCATTGACTGGCTTTGGCTCATGGCTCAGTCCTTGGCTTAGAATCTACATACTCTGCAAAGTTTGCTAGATGCAAAACTATGGATACGACAATATATATATGATATATGAGGAACTAAAGGATACAACAAAAAAAGGCTTTGGGTTTTATAACCTGAGCATCCAGAAGGATTCCGTAGCATTAAGCAGACTAAAGAAGACAGAAGGGTCTGAAGTGTGTTTACGGCATACAGATGGGAGCTCTGATCTGCGGTTGCTTGAAGGGCATCAGTTGCAAAGGGGCAGATGGGCCGATGGAAATGTTCCACACCTTGATCGAGATGTTCGGTACCTAGGTGAGTACGTTTGTAAGCCCCGCCCAGCACACACCTAAGAGCTATGTGTTTTATTCCACATTCATTTACCTCCATAAGTTGAATCTTTTCAATGAATTTAAAATTTCCAGCACACACAGTTAAAGAGATTTTAGTTCTGCCTTCAAGGAGTTTGTATAAGCAGATAAATACAAAAGAACCCAACAATAAGGAGAAATATAAGGTGCAGAATATAAAGGCCAGAGCGTAGTTCTGGGTGGGGTTCGGGGAGGGGCTATTTGAACTGGGTTTTGAAGAATAAGTATACTGGAAATAAAACCACCATAAGGCAGAACAGGAACCGTAATTTGCTAATGACTCATGGCGTGATCAAGTTCAGACACATTTATTGCAACACGTTTTGAGGCATAATACAAATCTGCACAAGGATATGCCTCCGAAAGAGACTGTCGAGCAGTGTGGAAGAACACGGGTTTGGGGGTGGGCTGTTTTCAGGGTAAGCTCCAGCTATGCCCTTTATTGGCCTTGTGGCTTTGGCAAATTACACCAGCTCCCTCCAGTACACATGCTAATATCTCTACTATCTGGTAGTGGTGAGAATGAGGTCCATCAATGAACGTAAAATTCTTCATCCACAGCAAGTGTCTGTGAGTGTAAATTCAAGATTTGATTACATAACAAGGGCCTGTGCTTCAGATTAAAACGATTGTTAAAATATGGGGCGCGTGGGTGGCTCGGTCGTTACGCGTCAACTTCGGCTCAGGTCATGATCTCACCATTCGTGGGTTTGAGCCTGCATCGGGCTCTGTGCTGACAGCCAGCTCAGAGCCTGGAGCCTGTCTTCGGATTCTGTGTCTCCCTCTCTCTCCGATCCTCCCCTGCTCACGCTGTCTCTGACTCTCAAAAATAAATAAAACATTAAAAAAAATTTTAATGATTGTTAAAATAACACACCAAACAATACCCATAAAGTTATATGTTTATTTTCAAATATTTCAAGTCTGAAGGTTTTAAGGTTTTAAGGTTGGTGTTTTTCACCTGTGAACCCCTGGGGACCTCCTGAATTTAATTTAGGACTCCCTGCAGTGCCTTATGTTAAGTCCAAACATGTTGAACGTTTATCACGATGATGCATATCTAAAACAGAACGTTCTACCCATATGTGGAGGTGGGGGGAGGTGTGCACCGTGTGTGCCGTGGACGTTCTTTCCTCCTCAGTTAAAAGAACACACGTGGAGATCATGTGTCCCAGCTGACTGTGGGAGGCAGTGAATCACACCGCACATTCTGACCCCTGGCCCCTCGCAGGGTGTTTGAGGCCCAAGAAATCACAGACAGGACAATCTGTTGGTGTAAAAGACTTCTTCTGGAAGTCATCAAGCCGCTGACTGATCTCACTAACGAACCGTGTGGCCAACACTGATCTTTCCCCAACCCAATCTCTTGAATCAACCAAATTGCTGGAATGCTTAGCAAGTCCATCTTCAAGGGGGAAACATAGGTCCCGGTGGAGAAGCGCTCCTAATGAGCTGCGCCCCGTGCAACACATCAGCACAGTCACGGCGAGGGACAGAGGTGAATGTGAGAGAGCAAGGCTGCTCGTGTTGGCTTTTTGAAATGATGATATTTTTTGAGCAGTCTGCCTCCCCCGCTGCCAGAGCGCTCGCCACGGCGGTCCGGCCCCGCTTGCGTCGTGGGCAGGCATCGGTGGGCTTGCTGACGAATCATAGGAAGTCAGTGGGTTTTTCTAATCCTTCTCTGGGTTGTCTGGTGGACGGAGCCGGTGTCTCCTCATTTCCACATTGTCTGATATTGATTGTAATGACAAGAACTGTCTTTCTTTCTAATTTCTTTTAACGTTTATTTATTTTTGAGAGACAGAGCATGAGCGGGGGAGGGGCAGAGAGAGAAGGAAGCAAAGAACCCAAAGCAGGTGCCAGGCTCCGAGCTGTCAGCACAGAGTCCGACGTGGGGCTCAGACTCACAAACCATGAGATCGTGACCTGAGCCAAAGTCGGAGGCTCAAGCAACTGAGCCCCCCAGGTGCCCCGAGAACTGCCTTTTTTTTTTTTTTTTTTTTAATTTACATCCAAGTTAGTTAGTATACATAGCAACAGTGATTTCAGGAGCTGATTCCTTCATGCCCCTCACCATCTAGCCCATCCCCCTCCCACACCCCCTCCAGCAACCCTCAGTTGTTCTCTGTATTTAAGAGTCTCTCAGGTTTTGTCCCCCTCCCTGCTTCTATATTATGTTTGCTTCCCTCCCTTATATTCATCTGTTTTGTATCTTAAAGTCCTCACTGGAGGGAAGTCATATGATATTTGCCTTTTTCTGACTGGCTAATTTAGCTTAGCATAATACCCTCTAGTTCCATCCATGTAATTGCAAATGGAAAGATTTCTTTCTTTTTGATTGCCGAGTAACACTCGTGTGTGTGTGTGTGTGTGTGTATGTGTGTGTGTGTGTGTGTGTACACCACATCTTCTTTATCCATTCATCCATCGATGGACATTTGGGCTCTTTCCATACTTTGGCTATTGCTGATTGCACTGCTATAAACATTGGGGTGCATGAGCCCCTTAGAAACAGCACACCTGTATCCCTTGGATAAATACCTAGTCGTGCAATTGCTGGGTGGCAGGGTAGTTTTATCTTTAATTTTGGGGGGAACCTCCATACTGTTTTTCCAGAGTGACTGCACCAGTTTGCACTCCCAGCAGCAGTGCAAAAGAGATCTTCTTTCTCTGCATCCTCGCCAATATCTGTTGCTGCCTGAGTTGTTAATGTTAGCCATTCTGACGGGTGTGAGGCGGTATCTCAGAGTGGTTTTGATTTGTGTTTCCCTGATGATGAGTGACATTGAGCATCTTTTCATGTGTCAGTTAGCCATCTGGATGTCCAAGAACTGTCTTTTACGGGGAAACTGTGAATATGCCCGCAGCTAACGAGCGACAGAGTTACTTCTGTGAAGTGAAGGACAGATTAAAATGGAAGAAGGAACTGAACATCTTATTTGAAGGCAACATGGATGAAGGGAGCCAGAACTATCTCTGAGTCTAGGAGGGAAGCTGTGCAGGTAGGGGAAGGCAATCATCAGAAGTGAGCCGTTTGCCACACCCCTTGTGGCTTGGGCGGCGTGCTGAGGGGCAGTGTTGTAGGAAGTCATGACTTTCCCCAGAGGCACAACGGAAGTGTTGCTGTGAGTCGATAACCGTGGATTTTAAACCTTCAGGGTCTAAGCCTTGGATAACCTTCCAGGATTCCCTGCCGATTTCAGATCTACCGTGCACTGACTACCCAGCTCCCAGCATGCGCTTCACAGACCTGCATCCTCATCCTGGCTCATGATGTAAGACCACACGGGGTAAGAGGTCAGAATACTGGAGTTCCAAGTTCAGCTCGGCCCTTGAGTGTTGGGTGGCGTCTCCAGTACTTAGGAAAGGCTGTGTGTTGTCTCTTAGCTGTGTAGTAAATCTTTCCAAAATACCGTGACTTTAAACAACCATTCGTTACATGTCAGAGTTGCTTCAGGTCCAGAATCCAAACAGGACACAGAATCCAGAAGGGCTGGCTTGTGCTTTGTTCACAGTATTTGAGCTTCTTCTGGAAAACTTAAAAGAAGAACCTGAATCGCGACGTCCGGGTGGCTCAGTTGGTTAAGTGTCCAACTCCGGCTCAGGTCATGATCTCGCAGTTCGTGGGTTCGAGCCCCGTGTCTGGCTCTGTGCTGACAGCCAGCTCAGAGCCTGGAGCCTGTTTCAGAGTCTGTGACTCCTTCTTTCTCTGACCCTCCCCTGCTCACACTGTCTGTCTCTTTCTCAAAAATAAATAAATTTTTAAAAAAAATAAAAAGAAGAAGAAGAAGAAGAACCTGAAGACCAGAAGCTGGAGGATCCACTTCTAAGGCAGTTCACTCAACATGGCACGCTGGTGGAGGGGTGCGGCATAATAGCGGCTCTCAAGCCACACCATTTGGGTTCACATCCCAGTCTATCCCTTGCTCTGTGGCCTAAAGCAAATTGCTTCATGTCTTTGTGGTTCAGTCTCCACATATTTAAAATGTGGTAGGTTAGATTACTGGCAAATATTCACTCCCAACAGCGCCTTCTCTCTACCACCCCCAGCCTTCATGGGAGGAGTATTTGTCCCCATCCGTCAGTGTTAGGCTCAGCTCTCTGACTTGCTTTGAACTCATGGTGGCCAGAGCGCAACTTCCCACCTCTTGATTTCAGGCTCAGCAACATGCCTCACTTTGCCAAGGCAAGAAGATTTGACACCCGTAGAGATTTGAAATGAGTTTGCCCAGTTTTGTTGTCCTTTTGCGTATCCTCCATCGTTATGCGAAAAACACACTCCAGTCAGGCCCCTGGCTCACAGAAAAAGAGACACGCCCGGAGTCACGTGAGCCCAGCCTGCCACTTGGAGCTAACTTCGGCTGTGCCTGGACCAGATGCCCTGAGTCTCTGCTGAACTGCGGACAGTAGACACTCTAGGAGAGATGAAGTGATGGGCATGTTAAGAGACAGAAATTTGTGGGGAAGTTTGTTACACAGTATGGCTGAGGCGATAGCTAACTGATACAGGTGGCAGCGTAGAACCTGTCACATAGGGCCATGCGGATTCTATGTAAGGTGCTTATAACATCGCCTGCTGCTAGGGCTGACTCAGGGAGCTTTCAACCTACCTCTCGGCATGCAGGGTGACTCTCCACCCCGTCTGCCGGCCCTCTTTCCCTGGTGCATGCATTTCACCTTGCCCCAGGCTTTCCTGTCTTCCACTGAACTCTGCCTCACCCCTCACACCTTTCCACACCTTTCCAGGTGGTGAGCAGCACATCCACCTTAGTACAATGGTGGGAAAATGTTCTATCCACCTCGCCTCCTCCCACCTTGCTGGGAATCAACGATTTGTTATTTCTGTTGGTTTTAAACATTGATCGGAGTCAAGGCCTTCTTTTGCCTCCCCAGGAGAAATGAGTCACGGTGAAGAATTCGGGCGAAGGATGTGGGGACAGGCAGGCTGCTTCAGGCCAGGAGGCGGAGGAGGGCTGCTGAAAGCAAGGACAGGGGCTCTGAAGCTGGCGGGGCTCCAAGGCAGCCTGGCCCCGCTGCACACAACAGCGCCCATTCATGCCCTTGCCAAGCCCTCCCCCCACGCTCAGGGCCGACAGTCCCCAGCTGTGCATGCAGGTGCCCATTGCTGACAACGTGAGCTGATGCTGCAAACCTTGGGAGAGGGGCCGGATGTCTGGAGCACGAACAGCATTGCCCTGGCCTCCTGTACAGGGCGTGTGACCTCCCCCCGGCGTGCACAGTGGAGGTGGGAAGCGGGAGGTGAGACTGGCCGGCCCGCTAGCCTGGGCAGCATTTCCCAACCTCGTCATTATGAGGGCCTGGCTCCTCCTCTGTGGTGGGGACTGTCCTCTGCACTGCACATTGCGGAGCGGCACGTCATGATCTCACAGTTCGTGACATGGAGCCCTATCTTTGGCTCCATGTGCTGACGGTGTGGAGCCTGCTTCGGATTCTCTCCTCCTCTCTCTCTGCCCCTCCCCCACTCGTGTTTTTTGTCTCTCTCTCTCAAAATAAATAAACTATTTATATATACATATACATTTTAACATTTATTTATTTTTGAGAGACAGAGAGAGACAGATCATGAGCAGGGGAGGGACAGAGACAGAGGGACACACAGAATTGGAAGCAGCTCCAGGCTCTGAGCGGTCAGCACAGAGCCCAACGCGGGGCTCGAACCCATGAACCGTGAGATCATGACCTGAGCTGAAGTCGGACGCTCAACCGACTGAGCCCCCCAGGCACCCGAATAAACTATTTTTAAAAATTACTTAAGGAACGCCTGGGTGGCTCAGTCGGATGAGCATCCGACTTCGGCTCAGGTCATGATCTCACGGTTCGTGGGTTCGAGTCCCACGTCGGGCTCTGTGCTGACGGCTAGCTCAGAGCCTGGAGCCTATTTCAGATTTTGTGTCTCCCTCTCTCTCTGACCCTCCCCTGCTCATGCTGTCTCTCTCTCAGAAATAAAAAAAAAATTAAAAAATTTTTTTAAAAGTTAAAAAAATAAAAAATAAAAAAAATCACTCAAATAGACTCCCAGGTGATTCTGATGCACATTCAAGTTTTTGAATCGCTGCTTAGTCATCACAGGCTCCGCCCACCTCGGCACTCAGCGAGGCCTCACTGGGCAATGAGGCCTCACAGTCCAGGTTAGGCCCAGGTTGCTGCTTGCAGCTCCATTTTGGGCTCAAGCCTCAATTTTGAGTTCCAGCCTCGGTTATGGCACTTGCACCAGCTCCCTGGAGCCTTGACGGGTCATTTTGTTGTCTGGGTCCCAGAATTGAGGTCCAGCACTACCCATGCGCAGGGCTGCCTGCACCTGAACTTTGCCACCACCTCAAACGCCTTGGGTGTCTGAACGGAACCAGGGGACGTCTGCACACCCATGTTGTGAGGGTGGCCCCACCCCTCCAGGAGCAGCCCCGGTCTAGGTCTCGTTCCCCAGCCCCGGTGGTGGCCGCCACCTGACCCCCAGCCAGCCTCACGGCTGCGCAGGAACCACAGGGGCCTCCAGCCAACCTGCCTCCCGCGCTATCGCTCCCGCCTTCCTACCTGCTCCAGAATGAATTCAGTCCTTTTTCAGAAAGAGCTTTCCTGCCACACAGACAATGAGACACATCAGAGATTGCAGGGCTTGAAGCCAGTGACGAGGAGGGAAGAGAAAGCTATGGCAAGAGTAAAGGTAGAGAAGACTAAGTGGGGAAGAGATCAGGCCCGAAGAGCATGGCAGAGACGCCAGACAGCAAAATGAATCACTGCCGTGGAAAGGAACGAAAAAACGACAGGAGGAGAGAATTATATATGAGTTGGGCTGGGAAGGACAAGCATGAGGTAGCATAAATAAATGTTTGGAGACCCAGAGGGAATTTCGGTTCCTATAAAGTTTCTCAACTAGCTCTAGAAGGAGGAGGAAAAGAAAGCCAGATAATGGAGACAGAATTTAACCTATAAACTCGTGTGGAAACTAGAATGTTCCCATGGGTCTCTGCATGGGAATTTGCCTCTGTGAGTTATTCGTAGAATGTTTGCCTGGCTTCTTAACCCGGGGAACAAAAGACCAAGGTCTTAAAGGGGGATCGTGGGTGAATCTTAATGAGGCTGATTGTATCCGCCTGGATTCTTAATTGTAAACAGCAGGACTTAACTCCTGCTCGTCTAAACAGAAAATGAATTTATTAAGGAATAATAAGTCATTCACAGGGTCTCCAAGAGGGTGCATCAGACTCGGGGCAGACAAGGTCGGCCAGGGTGCCGGAACACCACAAAACAGGCCCGGCAAAGCCCAGCCTGCTGACGGACGTGGAAGTCACACTGCAGCCTGACCTTGCGTGAGAGAGGAGGCTTTGCCCAGATGCCCAGGTACAGCAGAGAGTCCCATCTCCCAGGCAAGGCGTGGTGCAGACGTGTGTCTCTTAATATCCAGTCCTTCCATCCCGTTCACAGCCATTCTCAAGTCGAGGAGACTTCACCCACTGAGGACATCGGGCAATATCCACAGACAATTTTATCTGTCATCACTGGGTGGGGACAGGCGGTGGGGGAGTGGATGTCACGCGGAGGCCAGGGATGCTAACCACCCAGTGACACACAGGACAGCCTCCCACTGCAGAGAATGACCTTGACTTACATGTCCATCATGTGGGGGTAGAGAAACCTTGCCCGTCAGAATAAGACCTGCTGTCTGTCACTGAGACTCTGGCCATCCAAGAAAAAGAATGACATTCTCCAGCCTCACTTGCAGCAAAGTGAGGCCATGTGACCATGCTCCAGCCGTCGGGTTTTGGACAGAAATGGTGTGTGCAGCTTTGAGGAAAGGGGCTTGCACTCAATCCCTGTCAGCACAGCCTGCTGTAACAAAGCACCACAAAGTGACTTAAACAGCACGCATTTCTTGCTCACACTTCTGGAGGCTGGGAAGTCCAGCATCATTGGCGGGAGGAGCCGGTGCTGGTGAGGGCTTGGGCTCCAGCCGCGCATGGTGCTAGGAGACCTGTGGATGCTCCCGTCCTCAGCTGTCGTCTTCCAGGATTCCCTCACACATCAACGGCTTGCACTTCATCCCTGTCTCAGGCTCTGCTTGCGGGGGAATCTAACTCTGAACAGTTGTCTAACTTCAAGCCCAGCTCTAGGCATGAAGACAGTTTGGATTAATTAATGTATTTTTTTCATTTATTTTTTCATTAAATTTTTTAAAATTTATTTCTGAGAGAGAGAGAGAGAGAGACAGCGTGAGCAGGGGAGGGTCAGAGAGAGAGGGAGACACAGAATCTGAAACAGGCTCCAGGCTCTGAGCTGGCTGTCAGCACAAGCCCGACGCAGGGCTCAAATCCACGAACCGCGAGATCATGACCTGAGCCAAAGTCGATGCTCAACCGACTGAGCCACCCAGGTGCCCCTATTTTTTTCATTTAAAACAAAAATTATTTTAGAGAAGAGCAAGCAGGGGGAGGGGGCAGTAGGACAAACTCTCAAGCAGGCTGCACACTCAGCGCAGAGCCCCACACCGGGCTTGATCCCACGACCCTGGGATCACAATCTGAGCCGAAATCAAGAGTCAAACGCTCAACCGACTGAGCCACCCAGGCACCCCTTGGATCAGTTAATATTTTTAAATAATGGCAATGCAGCAAGGCCGAGCAAGCTTCCCAGCTCAAGGCTGTGGACGTGAGCACAGAGCTGTCACCCACGGCCTAAACACAGGGTGCAGGTTCGTCAAGCACAGACAGATTCCAGACGGTCAGATCCAGGCACCACATTAAATATAATTACGTGTTCGTGTGCGTGTGTGTTTGCTGCATAAAACGTGTGCAAGCAAAATTGATTGCTGTACAAAACAGAAATCTGACCCATCAGAAAATAAAATCTTTGCGGCAAAAAGAGCCATGAGAGAAGCGAATGTGTGGGACAGCACCTCCCAGGTTCTTTACATGACTAAGTGGATCAGAGTTCTCAGGCAGAAAAGATTAAATTGATCCCCAGCAGGGAGCAAGGAAAAAAAGATCCTTATTTCTCCAACCCTGTTGCCTACATCTGCATACCCACCCCTCCCTGGGGCATCTAGGAAGGCCCTCCTCTGCATCCATGACAATCTCCCACCTTTTATAGGTTACATGATTTCTGGAAGAAACTTCACTGGCTATAATTGTCACCGAAATAATTGTGACGCCTCCCCGACAGAGAAAATATAACTTCACATAAGTGCCAGTGAAAATGGAATGTCAGAACTATTAACTATTAGCATTAAAACTTAATACACGAGCTCAAGGTGGAAATGATTCTTTTACTCTCTGTCATAATCAAAGATTTTTTTTAAGCACAGTTTGCTTCTATTGTAACAGATGGGGAAGTCAGTATTACATATAATAGATCAATGATTTAAAAAAAAATGAGACTCAGAAAGATACTTCAAAGACCTGCTTGTCGTCATCCTTTTCTTCTGAGCGTTCAGGTGCATAATTTCCAGTTTTAACAAGAAAGCATGAGGGCACCTGGGTGGCTCAATCGGTTAAGCGTCCAACTTCGGCTCAGGTCATGATTTCGTGGTTCGTGGGTTCGAGTCTCGCATCGGGCTCTGTGCTGACAGCTCAGCCTGGAGCCTGCTTCTGATTCTGTGTCGCCCTTGCTCTCTGCTCCTCCCTCACTTGCGCGCTCTCTCTCTCACTCTCAAAAATAAACATTAAAAAAATTTTTTTTAAGTTGTATATAGGAGGGACCCCCGGGTGGCTCAGTCATTTAAGCATCTGACTTCAGCTCAGGTTATTATCTCATGGTTTGTGGGTTTGAGGGCCACGTAAGATTCTGTGCTGGCAGCTCAGAGCCTGGAACCTGCTTCAGATTCTGTGTCTCCCTCTCTCTCTGCCCCTCCCCTCTCATGCTCTGTCTCTCTGTTTCTCAAAAATAAGTAAACATTAAAATAAATAAATAAATAAATAAATGAAAATTAAATGATCCTAAGACAGAAAGCAAGGAAGACGAGCAAATATCACCGTCTAAAATGTGGCCTGAGGCCTCATGGGATTCAATTATCGCATAGATGTAATAAGAAACCAGGCCTTTAATTAAATCACCCTCTTGTACAGAAGCAGTGGGACTACTTTTATGTCATCATTTCAAAATTGAAGTTTAGTTTACAAGCAGTGGAAGGCGTAGGTCCACATGGACACTCGGGCTGGTTTGGATGGTGTGCGCGCTCGTGACGCAGGAGAGCTCAGAGCTTGTCCGTCAACCAGGCATCTCCCCATCCTGCTTCCTCGTTAAACCTTCTCTACCAAGGATCCACCCCTGTCATTACCAGTTAGATTGGTCTTTCCTGGGACTTCCCATAACCCCAGAGTACGCACTCTTTTGTGAATGTCATCTTTCACTCCACGTGAGATTTTGCACACTCGTCTTTGTATATTGTGGTGTGAATTAATAGTCCATTCCTCTTTATTCCTGACTAGTACTCCATTCTACGGCCACACCACTGCTCCGTTAGCCAGTCTCCTGTGCGTAGACACCTGGACCCTTCCCAGGTTTTGGTGACTGTACATCAGACAGCTTCTCACATACTTTCTCTTATGCAACGATCTTGGGGTGAGGTTGCTGGGCACCAGATAGATATGTGCTAAACTTTTTTTTTTTAATGTTTATTTATTTTGGAGAAACAGAGAGACAGAGTTTGAGAAGGGGAGGGACAGAGAGAGAGAGGGAGACACAGACTCTGAAGCAGGCTCCAGGCTCCAAGCTGTCAGCACAGAGCCGGACGTGGGGCTCAAACCCACAGACCGTGAGATCGTGACCTGAGCCAAAGTCAGACAGTCAACCAACTGAGCCATCGGGCACCCCTCTGCTCAACTTCTTAACAAACCACCAACTTGTTTTCCGAAACGTGTGGCACTATTTTTTTTTTAACTAAGCCAACTGCCAAGTGGTTTTCCAAAGCAGTGGCAGTTGTGTTTTGTTTTTTTCTTTTTTAAGTAATCTCTATACCCAAGGTAGGGCTCAAACTCAGAATCCCAAGATCAAGAGTCGTACACTCTACCAAGTGAGCCAGGCAGGCGCACAGAGGTGGCACTATTTTAAATTCCCGTCAACCAGCACTTTCTGAGAACTCTGGCTATCCTTGCCCCCCTTGATTATGGTCATAATATCATAACACCAGCCACTGAGGTGCACGTTGAACAGACTTTCATTGTGGCCTTACGTCACTTGCTTCTAAAGGGCTTCTTTGCATGCAAGGGTTGAACAACAGGTGTTTCATTAAATAATAATGATTTGGGGTAACTGTCATTATGGAGGTTGCCAGTTCAGCATTTTGGAAAACAATAAATCACAAGTGGGGCGCCCAAGTGACTCAGTTGGTTGGGCGTCCGATTTCAGCTCACGTCATGATCTTGCAGTTCGTGGGTTTGAGCCCCGCGTAGGGCTCTGTGCTGACAGCTCAAAGCCTGGAGCCTGCTTTGGATTCTGTGTTTCCCTCTCTCTCTGCCCCTCCCCTGCTCACACTCTGTCTCTCTCTTTTTCTAAAACATAAATAAACATTAAAAAACATTTTTTAAAAACTAAATCAGAAGCAATAAGAATCTAGTTCTTAACACAAGGACCCATCTAATAACATTATGTTTTACATAGTTACATTTCATATTAGTGACCTTATCAAACTAGGGTGACGTGGCTTCTAAGTATGCCGTCATAAGATGAAGGATGGCTGGGACATGTAATGATAATGGATACACAGAAATGGGGCTGCACGTGGGGTGAGGATGCAGGTGGAGACCAGAAACTAGGCGACTAATGTCCAGTCTCTTCATCATCTTTGACAGGCTCGATTTAATCCCAGGGTCATGGTGGCCCCTGGAAATTGCATTCATTCAAATATCTACTGAGCACCAACCTTGTGCTGAGAATTTGGTATAAGGTCACTACCTGATAGATACAGCCCCTACCTTCGTCCTGGAGGAGGCGATTTAGTGAATGAATCCAGACACACAGAAAGGAATTCCAGCACGCTGCACTGAGGGCACATCCCATCTTGGATGGAAGACTCCAAGAGAAAGTCCAGGAGGGTGAGTGGCTTCCACAGCTAAAAACCCGTGAGGGGTCCAGCCAGAGAGACAACCATAGGAGCCAAATGAGAGCGCATGGGAAGCAAAGCAAGTCCGCAGTGGGAGAGGTTTGCGGGCGCCAGATCTTGAAGCTCTCGTCAGCCATGTCCAAAATGTGGACATTACCCAGAGCCCAACGGAAAGCCTTTTTCTGGGTTTATGAAGAAACGTGAAATGATGCCTCTACAGGGGAAAGCAGTTTGGTGTTTTCCTCAGCGAGTTCAACATAGAACTAATGTGCCATCCAGCAGCCCTACTCTTGGGAATGTACCCCAAAGAGCTGAACCCACGCTCGCGAACAAAGATGTGCACGCAAATGCTCACAGCGGCAACTATTTACGACGGCCCCAAATTGGAAACAACGCAAATGTCCATCGACAGATGAGCAGATAGATTAAATGTGGTATTATAATGGAATATCATTCTGGTATAAAGAGGAAAAAAGTACTGTTACCGGCTACGATGTGCCCGAGCCTGGAAAATGTTATGCTAAGTCCTAGAAGCCAGACACAAGAGCCTTTAGGAACGACCCAGATTTGGCAAATCCATGGAGATCTGTGGTCGCCGGCGGAAGTGGGGGGAGCCGGGAATGAAGAGAGACTGCTTCCCGGGGATGGGGTTTCTTTTTGGCATGACGGAAACGCTCTGGAAATACGTAGGTGGTGCTTGCACGACCTCGTGATGACTGAAGGGTCACCAGCAGTCAGTTTTATGCTGTGTGTGTTTTAACACAACTGTTTTTGTCGTTGTTGTTGTTTGGGTTGGGTTGGGTTTTGTTTTCTTTTTTGTGTGTGTGGGTTTTGTTTTGTTTGTTTGTTTTGAGAAAGAGAGAGTGCAGGTGGTAGAGGGAGAAAGAGAGAGAGAGGGAATCCGCAGCAGGCTCCATGCTCACTGCGAAGCCCAACACTGGGCTTGATCCCACGGCCCCGAGATCATGACCTCGGCTGAAATCAAGAGTCGGGAGCTCAACTGACAGAGCCACCCAGGCTTCCCCACCACAGGTGGTTTGAAAGGGAACATGGAGGGGCGCCTGGGTGGCTTAGTTGGTTAAGCATCCGACTTTCGCTTAGGTCACGATCTCGCGGTTCGTGGGTTCGAGCCCTGCATCGGGCTCTGTGCTGACAGCTAGCTCAGAGCCTGGAACCTGTTTCAGAGTCTGTGACTCCCTCTCTCTCTGACTCTCCCCTGCTCACGCTGTCTCTCTTTCTCTCCTAGAAATAAATAAAACATTAAAAAAAAATTTATTAAAAAAAAAAGAAAGGGAACATGGAGCCATGGGATTTGTTTTAGGAAGATTTATGACTGTGAATTGCAAGCGTAAGACTGGAGTCAGAGACACGAGGAAAGACTATGTAATTGAGGAGAAAACTGCTGAGTAAGAGTGGGGGGGGCGGGAAGAAGATCACGGGTGGAGGACGAGAGGGCTTGGTGACCTGGCTTTCGGGGACGAGGAATGCCAACAAGTCCAGGAGGAAGCACAGATCCCTGAATTGATACACAAGGTTATCGGGGCAACAACACTTCAGAAAGGATTTTGCTGTTTGCACACGTCCCTCTCCCTATTTAGACCCGCAAGTGCGCGGCTCCCTCCGGAGCGGTATAGATTATGCATTGTCAGTATTTCCATTTCTTACATAGCTCTGTTCATGCCCAAGCACTTGGCTTCCTGCTGATGGAGAGAGGGCCCGAGTCCCTGTGCAGAAACAGCGAGCAACCAGTCCAAAAAGTTAGGCTCTTCTTCGGGTATCCTGTCCATTTCTAGCATCAGGCTGGCCCAAAATGAGCTTTCCCAGCTCTACAAATGCTTGGGATTGTAATTTCTGTTTTAAACTCAAACACAGAGCGCTGTGCAGTTTCTCTGACAAACTGGTCACCTGAAGATGAAATGTATCTTGGGGAAACAGTCGTATAATGATAAAATCAACCAGAGGGTCCTATTCATGACACACCAGGCATCGTGGTGAGTCCTTTACATCAGTGAGTGTATAGGACCTCCCGCCCCCAGAGCCCAGTGGAAAAGGGAGAATGTTACCTCTTACCAGACGAGGAGACAGAGAGGTTCAGACATAACACAGCCTATGGGGGGATGGGGATTTGAACTCACTTCTGACTCCAAAGCTCATCACCTCCTTGCTCTCCTGAGTAGAAGATGGGTTAAATTTGATGGAATTGGAGGAGCTGGTTTCTGCTCAATGAGGTCCTAATTCTAAATATCGCGAGGCCTAGAGCCCGGTTATGGATTACCTGGGGCTTTTGCTTCTTATTTCTATTTTTCTTCCCTTAGTCCCCTCCCTGAGGCGTCAAGTGCTGTGAGAAGATGTCCTGTTCAGCCATGAATGTCCACAGTGTTGATGGCCCCCGTAAACCTGCTTTAAATCGACAAGAGACCAATGGCTTAAATGGCATTCTAAACCAGAGGTCAGCCAGCAAACATTCTCTATAAGGCTGAGAGAATAAATATGTTAGGTTTTGCGGTCCTCATGTTCTCTGTCACAACTCTTCAACTCTGCCACTGTAGCTGAAAGTGGGCCATAGACAATGTGTTCATGAATGGGCACGGGTGTGTGCCAATAAAACTTTATTTACAAAATCCGACACGGGCCCAGACTTGGCTCATGGGCTGTAGTTTGCCAGACCCATGCTTTAAACTGAGGGTTTGAGATCATGTTTTGATTTTATTTGTCTATAATCAGTCTGGTCCTCACTGCCAAAACTAACCCACGAGGGTGGAGTGGGCTACGGAAGACAAGACTGTGGGGAGCTGAAATCCTAATCCCTGCCTGACGCCATTGCGGGATCATGATCATTACTATCCTTTCTCCGTGATGGTCTCCGATATCGCTGAGACAATGGCCTCGTTAGAGGCTGCTCAGTGATGTTCCACTCAGCAATGCCTAGCCTTCCCTCCAAGCAAAGGAGGAGAAAGGAAAACCATCCAACTAATTAATTCTTTGGTCCCCAGCAATTATGCAGGCCAGGACTAGTGAATTATTTAAAGCTAAAAATTAATTATTCAATGAGAGTTCCCAAGACGCATCGCTGGCCACGGTCAGAGGAAAAAGCAGGCCAGGCTGCAACTTCAGAAGTCAGAGGCAAATAAGACAGGAGTGTGAGTTTCTGATGCTGGAAGACAATGAGCCAAGGGGCCTGCTGCACACGGGGATTGGGGTACGGCCACCCCGAAAGTGAACTGCGTGCTCCACGAAGAAAAGGATGTAGGCACACAATGCACAAATGACTGGAACGTAAATATCCCTTCCTGTTAGCAGATCAGCACTGAGGGATTAAACTTCATCCTATGTTTGGTTTTTCTTTTTTCTGTAGTAGCAGATACTTAGAGAAAATGTAATTTTTAGACAAAGGTATGTTAGGCACTTAGCTTTCTTAACATTGCCTGCTCAGCCCTTGCCTGATAAAAAGCGGAAGGAGGTCCATCCCAGGATGAACTTTTCACCAGGCATATGAAGGAACTAATCCAACAGCTTTCACAGATGATTTTCCTAGGAGCCAATCTTTTTCCACCAAAGATTTTTCTAGCTTTGTGTTTTCAAGTAATCATAGATTCACAGCAAGCTATGAAAATAGTACAGAGAAGTCTCTTATCCCTACCTCCTGTTTTCTGCCAACAATGGCGTCTTCTAGAACCCATTACCAAAACCAGGAAATCGACATAGTGAAATACAACGAATTCGTCTATGATCCCCGCTTGGATCTCACGTGTTTTCACACCCTTAAGAAACGTGCAGAATCCTATGCAATTGTGTGTTTGTGTGGATTCTTATAACCCATCTCTATCAAGACACAGAATCTGGGCACCTGGGGAGCTCAGTCAGTTAAGCGTCCGACTTCAGCTCAGGTCACGATCTCACATGAGTGCAAGCTCTGCATCGGGCTCTGTGCTGACAGCTCAGAGCCCAGAGCCTGCTTGGGATTCTGTGTCTCCCTCACCCCCTCAGCTCCTCCCCTATCATACTCTGTCTCTCTCTCTCTCCCAAAAATAAATAAACATTTTTTTTTAAAAAGGCGCAGACATCACCACAAGGGAAGTAGACCATGCGGTCACCCCTTTAAAGTGACACCCACCCCTCCCCCTAACCCCTGGCAGCTAGTGATGTGGTCCCCATTGTGTTACTGTGGGTCATATAATATGGCACCTTCTGAGACTGGGTTTCTGCGTGCAGCAGAATTTCCTGCAGACTCACACAAATTGCAGCGTGCATCAATAAAAGCCGTGACCCTTTCCACTGCTGAGCTATATTTTATGCTTCGGATGTTTGCGGCCACTCACCCACTGAAGCGCGTTGGGCTACTACAAAGTCAGCAGCTGTGGGCAAGGGTCTGTGTGAAGCTAATTTTTCATTTCTCTCTAGTCAATGCCCGGGAGTGATTGCTGCATTCCAGATTTCCGGGGGGTACCCAACAACCTTTCAATCGTTTTGATTTTGTCCCCACATTCCAGTTGCAAAGAGCACCATTCTGAGCACCAGCCATTCAAGTTCCTCATGAGCTCTACTGAAGCACCCTGGCCTCGGTGACTGAGCATTATTCAGTCCCTTTAGTTTCTGCAAGGAGACTATATTAGAAATAAGCTTTCCCTAGGGCACCCAGGGTGGCTCCTTTGGTTAAGCCTCCGGCTCTTTGATTTTGGCTCACGTCATGATTTCACAGTTTGTGAGCTCAAGCCCCCGCATCAGGCTGTGTGCTGACAGTGGGGAGCCTGCTTGACATTCTCTCTCTTACTCTCTCTGCCTCTCCCCTGCTCTCTCTCAGACATAAATAAATATTTTAAATAGAGAGAAAAAAAGCTTCTCCTATGCCTCAGGGAGGGGGGCAGAAAGCAAACTTTCTCTGGAAACACGTGGTTGTTTCCAAATCCAGCTTTAAGAAAAGCAAAAGGAAAATAGAGGGCTTCCAAGAGGTATTTTTCAAGGGCTGAAGAAGTCTAGAAAACAATGTCGTCTTCCATTCAGCACGGCTCATGGCTCCTGCGAAGGAAGGAGAACCTTGCATAGATGTGGATAACGTATGGTGCTGTGCCTGCCCGAGGTAAGCATCCTTAAAAAGAATCAACGTTAGTATAGACAGCATGGTTTGCTTTCCCATTCCTTTATCTTGGACCGGGATCTGAGACCCAGGGTTTGGGACAGGACCTCTGTTGAGACCGGCCAAAGACCAGGCCTCCCCGGCCCTGAAGCCCCTCTCCCAGGCCTGTTGTCATTCAGTGTGGATGGTTTTGGAACCAACTCTTTTATGATGAGTAAGTGAAAAAATGCAGGTAGGATGGGGCACCTGAGTGGCTCAGTCAGTTAAGGGTCTGACTTTGGCTCAGGTAAAGATCTCACAGTCTGTGAGTTCGAGCCGTGCGTCAGGCTCTGTGCTAACAGCTCGGAGCTCAGAGCTCGAAACCTGGAGCCTGTTTCAGATTCTGTGTCCCTTCTCTCTCTTTCTTATTTTATTAAAAATAAAAAAATTTTAATGCCGGAACGACCCTACCCTACAAGAGTAATTCTACACTACTATTTGATCGCATTGTTGGTTTTCATTGCCCACGGTAGAAATCTAGCGATGATTTTCACGCTTCAGGGGAAAACAGTGCTGAGTAAGAAAGCACGTGTTCAATTCCTTGCTTCTCACCAGAAGGAGATACTGTGTTCCACACTCCTTGAGGCAGGAAAGACGCGAGCCTGGCCCCAGATCATCGCTGAAAGGCATGGAGGCCCTGGTGAGAAATCTAGCAAGGGTCCCGCAGACGGGACACCACACTCTCCATTCCCCCGCCACGCAGGCGGAAGCATGCAGAGACCCCTGTAAGCACTGAACAGGTGCTCTCTCATTCTTTCCTGCAAATGCAGAGAGAAAGAGCGTGACTATAGCCACCTGACCAAGAAGAAAATTCCTGTAATGGAGCAGGTGTTCTGCAAATATTTGCAGAAAGTGTTCTTAAAAGCGTATTTCTCTGCCGTCAATCGCCTGCTATAATGTCACAGTTCTGTGTTCCTCTCCCAGTCATTGAGTCAGGAAGACAAAATGCTTATGAGCATAGAACTCAGGAATCCAACTCCTTGGGCTCAAAGACGTCTACTGTTGGCCAGAATATTCCTTACGCCGTGTGAAGGCGGCAACAGTAATGGATGGAAAATCCTCAAAGGGAAAGTAAATGTGAAGAATGCAGATGAGGAAATAAGTTTGGCGTTATGGGCTGAAGTTTTAAACTTTCTTACCCGAAGATCCCTTTTCCAGAATTGTCCTACAGCTCTGCTAAGGTGCAAATTCATATGTGCGCTATTCGTTACAGTGTTGTTTAAATAACAAAAGTCAAGGGATAACAGAAATGTCCACCAGTGAGAAAGAGGGTGACTTGAACAGGCAACGCAGCCGTTGCAAAGAAGCCACTGTGTACACAGTGATATAGAGCCACCCACAACACATACCCTAATGGGCAGAAAATAGTTCCATGATACTGCTAAATACAAATAAAAGTTTGGGAAGACTCTGGATAAAGACGTTACATTCATCAGCAAAAGCATCCCACAAATGAGCATAAGAAGTTTCCGGGGCTGGGTGCCTGGGTGGCTCAGTCGGTTAAGTGCCCAACTTTGGCTCAAGTCATAATCTCACCGTCCGTGGGTTCGAGCCCCACGTCAGACTCTGTGCTGACAACTCAGAGCTTGCTTCAGATTCTGTGTCTCCCTCTCTCTCTGCCCCTCTCCTGCTCACAGTCTATCTGTCTGTCTGTCTGTCTCTCTCTCAAAAATAAACAACAACAAAAAAACAACAGGAAAGAGAGAGACAGAGACAGAGAGACTATAAATAGGAGACCTTAATTTTAGCCATTAAAAAATGGTGATACTAAAAAAAATCTATCAGACTGTCAGAATTTTTTTTCATGTGCTCACATCTCTACAGAAAAGACATCTTTTTTTCCCCTAGTAAATACATGGCAAATATAGTCAGTTGTGGAATCCAAGATGTGAGAACGCTTTCTCTGAAAACGTAGCTGGGGAAAAACTGATGCCATGAGGTAGAGAAACAGCTGCCTGGAGAAACAAGGTTCCCCGAGTTGATGAAATAGTAGGAAGAGAAAAGAGGTCCCCTCGTGGGCTGTCCTCATCTCTATGTGTGTTTTCAGAGCCAAACTGATTCCTTTTCAAGTATGCATGCCAGAGTTTTATTGTTAGCAAATGCTATCGCAAGTACACGTTAGCGTCTCACCCTCTATCTCTAAACTCATCGGCGGTGACCTAAATAGCTGGGGAGCGCCAGGCAGCGGGAGGCCGGGTTCCGGGAACAATTCTTAGCAAGAGGATCTGAGGGGGAGGCGAGGACTGGGGCCTTGGTGGGGAGGCAGGCGCCTGGCGTCAGCCTCCTGACTGGAGCACAAGAGCCCTTAGAAAGCTAAGGGGACCCAGAGACAATGCCCTGAACCCACAGACGTCGGCCATTAGTGGGCAAGGGCAGCATATTTTGAAATTGGCTTCTTTATGTCGTACAAGGAGAAGCAGATGATAAAGACCCAAATCCTGGCAGAATTTCATTTCCTACAAGGTCGCTCACCTGTAAGGAATCTCCATGGACTTAAAAGTATGTATCAGATGGAACTAAAGCACGCGCAGAGTTAAGTCAAAAATTACTATCAAAATTACTATCAGTGCCTGGGTGGCTCTGTCGGTTAAGTGTCTGACTTCTATGGTCATGATCTCACAGTTGGTGGGTTTGAGCCCCACATCAGGCTCTGTGTTGACAGCTTAGAGCCTGGAGGGAGCCTGCTTCAAATATGGTGTCTCCCTCTCTCTCTCTGCCCCTCCCCCACTCATGTTCTGTCTCTCTCTCTCTCTCTCTCTCTCTCTCTCTCTTTAACCCTCAAAAATAAACATTAAAAAAATTCTTTAAAAAATTACTACCAATGCCCTGCTCCATCTGTCCAAACCCCCATCCCAATCACCCACAAAGCAACAACTTTCTGCTCTTACCTTTTTCTTCTAGGATTTCTAAATAATAAACAGGTACTATCATTTCTCCATATCAGTTTTAGTCGCTTTTTCTTTGTTTTAATTTTTTTTAATGTTTATCTGTTTTAAGAGAGAGACAGAGCATGAGCAGAGGAGGGGCAGAGAGAGAGAGACACAGAATCCAAAGCAGGCTCCAGGCTCTGAGCTGTTAGTACACAGCCGGACATGGGACTTGAACCCATGTGAGATCATGACCGGAGCCAAAGTCGGACACTTAGTCCGACTGAGCCACCCAGGCGCCCCTTAGCCATTTTTTTAACTACACTTCAGGATTCAATTTCAACTTCAGCGGAGGCTTTTGCTGGCTAACTACCCCAGTTCAACTCCTCCCCCACCCCTCCATCTAGACATGACGATTTTTGTTTGGATAGTCTTTACAGTATTATGGCTTCCTAAGTTCTCTGCTGGAATTAATATCTGTCTCATGCCATTGCTTGGTTTTCTATGGATGTCTGCCGATTTTTTTCCCAAATATGTTCCAATGTCTATTGAAGCTTCTCCCAAAGGCTCAGACACATGGAGATCCCTGGCTCTCTCTTTCCCCCCACCCACAGAGCGCCCCCGGGAGCCCTGCGCCCTCCTGCACTGACACCCTGCTTGGATCTCGAAACCCTGCACACAGCTATCATCCGGGAACACCCCCACCTCTGTCCTGCGATCATTCTCCCTTCCTGCTTGGCTGCTCTCTGGACCTGCAACACACTCTCCAGTAGCTTCCCAGAACAGTGTGCTTGCGAGGTACGGGGGGGAAACAGCATGCATATCCACGCGCTCAATAATGTGCCCCTTCTGCCTGATTTGTTCTACCTGCGTGAGAGCTGTCTGCTTCGTGCACTTGCTCAGAATGTCCTCCTCTCTGCACCTTCTCACTGCTTCTGCCCTGGGAGGAGCTGCCTGCCTTTGGGCTCTGGCTCTCGGGTTGTGACCCGTTTTCCTCTGCAGAAACTTTCAGCTCGGCGTTGCCCACTAGAAAGGGGTCATGAGTCCCAGAGTTGATTTTCCAATAGCCATCATTTAAAAGGTAAAAAGTGGAGTCAATTTTTAAGAATATATTTTATTTGGGGGAGCCTGGGTGGCTCAGTCGGTTATGCATCCGACTTCAGCTCAGGTCATGATCTCACGGTCTGTGAGTTCGAGCCCCGCATCAGGCTCTGTGCTGACAGCTCAGAGCCTGGAGCCTGCTTCCGATTCTGTGTCTTTCTCTCTCTCTCTCTCTCTCTCTGCCCTTCCCCCACTCACACTCTGTTTCTCTGTGTCTCTCAAAAAATGAATAAATGTTAAAATATTAAAAAAAATTTTTTTAAAGGAATATTTTTTATTTTGGGGCACCTGAATAGCCCAGTCGGTTAACTGTCTGACTCTTGATCTCGGCTCAGGTCATGATCTCAGCTCAGGTCAAGCCCCATGTCAGGCTCCGCAGTGACAGCATGGAGCCTGCTTGGGACTCTCTCTCTCTGCCTCCCTCTCTCTCAAAATGAATAAATAAAATATTTTTAAAGATAATATATTTTATTTAATCCAATATTTACAAATGTAATCATTTCACCCTGTAATCAATCTAAAAAGGATGGATGAGCTGTTGCAGCTTGGCTACGTCTACATTTTCCACACCAGCTTGCCTTGTTCTGTTCTCTGGGCTCTGCTCTGTGTCCCTACGGAAGCCTCTGGAGAGCTGCCTTGCACTCAGTCCCTGCCGGAGGCCTTCACAGCCACACATCCCGCCGGCCAGGCCCCTCGCTGCTCAGTGTGCTGCTGGTTCTGGGTCCCCATGGGCCGAGGGACTCCTCAACATTCAAGAGCCCCAACGCTCAAGTATCTGGGTGCAGAAGACAGTCTTTTCAGATACGGGAGAGCCCGCCTTTCTGGTAGGTGATGACCATCCCTTGGTGGCGGGTCAGGTCACTGCCCCGCAGCACGGCCTGTGATCTGAAGTGTGTTTTCGGAATCCTCGGGGACTCTGTGGAAGGCTTTCAACATATCCTGGGAAAGAACCAGCAATTCCTGGAAGGGGCGACTTCAGCCTTAGTGGGTAACTGGCGGAAAGGAAACTTGGTGTACCGCCAGCAGAGGGCGAGACCCCTCCCCACATGATCTCTGGCTGGGAGAGGAAGGGAGGGACAGGGGACACCGAGAGAGGAATGCAGGGCAGATCTCCTCTCCTTCCCTGGTGGTTGGGAACCCGCGTTCATGCCCTCCTTCCCTTCCTCGCTTTCCCTCTCCCCACCTCTCCCCTGCCCCCTCTGCTTCCTCCCCCCGGCCCCTGCCTCTCCCCCAAGTCCCCATGGCGGACAAGATCCAGATGTCCCCACCATGCTTAAACAGAAGATAATCCCCGTATTCTGGTTTCGGTGGTACGCTTCCTCACCTGTACGTGACCTCTTAAAACCACAGAGCAGAGGGGCACCTGGGTGGCTTAGTCGGTTAAGCGTCCGACTTTCGCTTAGGTCATGATCTCGTGGTTCGTGGGTTCGAGCCCCGCGTCGGGCTCTGTGCTGACTGCCAGCTCAGAGCCTGGAGCCTGTTTCAGTCTGTGACTCCCTCTCTCTCTGACCCTCCCCTGCTCACGCTGTCTCTCTCTCTCTCTCTCTCTCTCTCTCTCTCCTAGAAATAAAACATTAAAAAAAAAAACCACAGAGCAGAAAAAAACACACCTCCCAATTTGTTTGTCAAACATTTAACAGCATTTACTCCTGGCCGTCTCTGTTCTGAATCCTTCCGCAAATATGAGCTCATTTAATCCTAATAACCTCTGAAGGAGGCACCATTTCTGTCTCCATTTTACAGATGGGAGCACTGAGGCCCAGGGAGGGTCAGTGTGCACCACAGTCTGTCCCCAGGCAGCGGCTCCAGACCCCGTGCTCTGAGTCGGCAGTAGTGGCGCCCCGTCTCCCTGAAGACCTGGCACAATCCGATGGGGATCAAGGGAGTCTTGGGTGTCTTGCTGTGAAATATGCTGTACTCTGCCCAGCGGGTTTGTTTGTTTGTTTATTTATTTAAAACATTTCTAACCCTTATATATAGATTTTTTATATTTATTTATTTTGAGAGAGAGAAAACCAGCCACCATGGTGGAGGGGTCAAAAAAGAAGAGAGAGAGAGAGAGACAGAGAGAAAGACAGAGAGAGAGAGAGAGAGAGACAGAGAATCCCAAGCAGGCTCCACGTTGTCAGTGCAGAGCCCGATGTGGGGTTTGAACTCATGAACTGTGAGATCCTGACCTGAGCCAAAAATGAAGGATTGGACGGTTAGCCCACTGAACTGCCAGCTGCCCCAGAACAGACAGTTTAAATCCAGAGTGAAGCCAGAGCTCAGAACAAGCCCTCCATTCTAAACGCTCCCTGGGACTTCCATCTTGACCAGCCACGAAAGCCGAGACCTCTCCCTTCATCTCCTGTGTACGGTTCCCTCATCCCCCCTCACTCTGGCAGGACCCAGCTGCCGAGAGAGCCAGCTGACATCCAGCAGACCCAGCCAACTGTCTAGTAATACCTCTGCTTGTGAAACTCCCACTTAATCCCATTCCAGCTAAATTTTTATCCATACTGATTTTCCACGGTGAACATGTGTTCTACTTTTCCCTCTCTGCCTAATTCAGCTTTCCTGCATCCAGAGTTTACAGCATGTTGGTGAGTTTCAAATCCCTCGTATGTGTCTTGCTAGGAACCAGCAAGCTCATAATTAATAAAGATCTAATGACTTTGGACGGCATTAATTCGCATTCCGTGATGGTTTTGACAGCAGCTGGGTGGGAGCAAACCTCAGTCCATGAAGAAACGGCTGACTAATCATTTCATGGTGGAAGCATTGCAGGGACTAGATAAATACACTTTTCAGATCATGGAGTTGTGACAATTATTTGCATACATAAAAATAGCACGTGCTGTTGGATGCTTGCTGTTTCATACATGCAATGATATCGAGTCTTTGGGTGTTTTTTTTTTTTAATTTTTAAATTTTTTTTATTTATTTCTGAGAGAGAGAGAGACAGCATGAGCAGAGGAGGGCCAGAGAGAGAGGGAGACACAGAATCCGAAACAGGCTCCAGGCTCCGAACTGGCTGTCAGCACAGAGCCTGACGTGGGGCTCGAACCCACAAACCGTGAGATCATGACCTGCCTGAGCCGAAGTCGGACACTCAACCGACTGAGCCACCCAGGCTCCCCGAGTCTTTGGTTTTTAGCACTGTCAGTTTTACCACATCCTTGGGTAATACAAGTACCCTCTTATTTTACTTATTTTCCACTTTGTTGTTGCATTTGGGTTTGCCCTGCCTCCTGAGCCTCTTGCGGCCCACACAGACCTGGGAATGGGTAAATACATTCTCATCGCCTCCAATTCCATGCATCTTACATTTCAGTTCTGAGATGCTGGATTTTTTATGATCCTTCATGGGGAGACTGGTGAAGGGGGGACAGGTTTTCTGAACCAAGGAGCAGAAACTTGCTGTGAATTTCCTAACAATGACATTGATGGAATAAAGAAATATTCCAAACTTGGAGACATTGGAAATAAAGCCTCCTTGTCCTGGAGATGGTGAAGGGCCAAGGGTATATATTCTAGTCTGAAAAAAAGCACTGAAAACTTGTGGCTTTGTACATGAGCTCTGGGGAGCCCGCGTGCTGGCGACGCTGAAATTACCTTGGAATTAACTGTCAGGGGGTGAATGAGTACAGGAAGGTAGCTTTTGAGTTTTAATTTGATTTTTCAATAACCGTCTAGGAATAATTAATTCAGGACAAGTGTTTTTAAAAGTCTATTAAAATATAGCCCTGGTAAATTAATTGGCACTGTTTCTTCTGAATTCTCCTTTTAACAAAACTAATAAATTATTTTCCATGCACTTAATAAATATTAGATAGCTAGAAATTGAGTTTTCCCTCATTGTGGTGCTGATATTTTTACCCTGCGTCCAAAAAATGTGACATTGGGTATTCCAGGCGTATTCCTGGATTCTAACATGGTAATTAGCATCTAATTTCACTGGGTTCTTTTCCCCTGAAGCTCCCCAAAAGTACCACACTAATTATTAATTATTCTCATTTGTTCGTTAAAGCAAGCCCTCAAAGGACATCTTGAAGATGACAATTTATTAACCTAAACCGGGTTATTCTATGTTCTTAACTATAAGGAAAGTGTAATTGTTTTAAAATATTTTAAATCCAGATTTTTTTTCTGTGAGTTCATCGTAACATTCCAAATATTCTGACTCATTGTCACTTTGCCCTTATTCCTGACACATCCATTTTATGTTTTTTTTTTAATTTTAAATTTTTATTTATTTTTGAGACATAGAGAGAGAGAGAGACAGAGTATGAGTAGGGGAGGGGCAGAGAGAGAGGGAGACACAAATCAGAAGCAGGCTCCAGGCTCTGAGCTGTCAGCACAGAGTCTGACGCGGGGCTCGAACTCACAAACCTCAAGATCACGACCTGAGCCGAAGTCAGACGCTTAACCAACTGAGCCATCCAAATGCCCCTTGACCCATCCTTTTTGAATGAGCACGGACAGGGGCGCCTGAGTGGCTCAGATGGTAAGTGCCTGACTTCATTTCAGGTCACAATCTCACGGTTCATGAGTTTGAGCCCTGTGTCAGCTCAGAGCCTGGAGCCTGCTTCCGATTCTGTGTCTCCCTCTCTCTCTCTGTCCCTCCCCTGCTCACTCTCTATCTCTCAAAAAAATAAAATAAATTTTTTTAAATAAATGTTAGCTCCTCAAAATGTTACCAGTCAGAGTAGACCTCCATGATAGGTGAGCCGCCAGGAGAAGGGGGATCTCTGGTTGACTCTGGAAAGCTCGCCTCTCGGGTGACCTCTGCTAGAAGGTGGGACCGGGTGAGTTAGAAGAAATGTTTGGTTCATTAAATAATTTGCAGTCTGAATTTTTTGTTTGTTGTGACTGCGTGAACCGCTGCTCTGAAGGGATGTGAGGTTTCTGCACCTGCTCACTTTACCTCGTCCCAGCTTTCTTTGTGCATTTTATATTATTATTTCATATTACTGTTTTATGCATTTGCTTCAGACGTTTGGATGCGTGACACTAAATGTCGGCCGGGCATTTGTACACACGCAGGCCGGCTTCTGACACTGTTCGTTTGTAAGTGATTTGCCTGCATCACAAAACGTGTTTTCCCATGAAATTAATGCCCGGGCCAGACAAGGAAAGCCCCGCTTCTCACGCTGTCCCAGAAGGCACCGAAATAGCTCAGAACTTCATGCCCTTGTGTTAGGGCTTTTCGGGAGAACTGTCTTTGGTGGGTGAGCCAGTTCGGAATCGCGGATGTCCACATGCCACGCGTCCGTATGGGGAGAGACAGAGGGGCAGGGAAGGGAGCCTACTGTCAGTCAACAACAGTAGCTTCGCTCCTCTGACACCGGGGTTCCAGCTAAGGCACGCGTGGGTGGAATGGGGGTTCAGAGGGCTGGAGATGACGAACCAGGATGGGGACTTTGCCTGATGAGTTAGCCTGGGAGACAGGACCCGTGGTACGGAGATGAGCTCGAGCAGGGGTCCAGATAGTGTAGGGGCAGAGTACAGACTCCCAAAGGCGTCCACGTGCTAATCCTCAGAGCCCGTGAGTCTGGGACCTGACGTGGCGAAAGGAGCCTTGCAGGTCTGAGTTGCAGATCCCGAGATGGGGGGTGATGGTAGATGACGGGGGGAAGCTCAGGGTCATCCCTAGGGCTTTTATAAGGACCCGGAAGTTCAGAGGAAGAGGAGGCGTGAGGAAGCAGTGGACAGAGACAGAAGTTTGCAGACGCCGCCCCGCTGGCTGTGAGCACAGACGGAGCGGCCAGGAGCCCAGCATTGCAGGGAGTGCATTGTTCCCACGAGCCTCAGGAAGGAACCGGCCCGGATGCCCCGTGTAGACTGCTGGGCTCCGGAACTGTGAGAGAAGAAAACGAGGCTGGTTCAAGGCACCCGGTCTAGGATTACCACAGGAGACTGAGCGGTGAGGGTCAGGGATCAGCAGTGGACAGTGGGGGAGGGAGGGAATGCCCAGGACGAGTGGATCCCCCTCCCACCGCCTTCTGACCTCTCCCATCCCCCCGAACCCAGGCACAGAATGCAAAGGATCATGGGAGGAGTGGAGGCCACTCTCCTCCTCTGGTGGCTTTTGCCACTGCCCCCCGGATCTGTCACTGTTCTCCTCACCCACTCTTTTTGAAAACTGTCTTTTGCAGTGGCCAAATTTACATAATCTAAAATGTGCCACTCAGAATATTTTTTTTGTGATGTTTATTTATTTTTGAGAGAGAAAGAGACAGACAGACAGAGCGTGAGCAGGGACGGGCAGAGAGAGAGGGAGACACAGAATCTGAAGCAGATTCCAGGCTCTGAGCTGTCAGCACAGAGCCCGACGTGGGGCTCAAACTCTCGAACAGCAAGATCGTGACCTGAGCTAAAGTCAGACACTCAGATGACTGAGTCACTCAGACGCCCCTATGTTTAATTTTGTGAGGAACCACCCCCACCGGCAACGTGCTAGAACTTCTCCACGCCCTGGCAATGCTCGTTATTTTGTTTGTTTTTTATGCTTATTTGTTTACTTATTTTGAGAGAGAAAGAGAGAACATGAGTGGGGGAGGGGAAGAGCCAGGGAGAGAGAATCCCAAGCAGAGAACCTCGATCTCACTACCATGAGATAATGAACCAGTACCAAGAGGTGGATGCTGGGGCTCCTGGGTGGCTCAGTCGGCTAAGTGTCCGACTTCAGCTCAGGTCATGATCTTGTGGGCTGTGGGTTCGAGCCCCATGTCAGGCTCTGCGCTCACAGCTCAGAGCCTGGAACTGCTTCTGATTCTGTGTCTCCATCTCTCTGCGCCTCCCCTGCTTGCTCTCTGCCTCTCTCTGTCTCAAAATATAATAAACATTAAAATTTAAAAAATCATCTCTTTGGACTACCAAGTGACAAAAATCGTAGCACAAAGACCAGCGGACAAATTGTATTTGTGTAACAGGGGGAGCACATCAGAGAGAAAATTTCTAGCTCCCTTTACGCCTCATTTACAGTTTATTATGAGCGCTATTTTTCAAACTTATTATGAAAGAATATACACAGAGGGGCGCCTGGGTGGCTTAGTCGGTTGAGCGTCCGACTTTTGCTTGGGTCATGATCTCGCGGTTCGTGGGTTCGGGCCCCGCGTCGGGCTCTGTGCTGACTGCCAGCTCAGAGCCTGGAGACTGTTTCTGAGTCTGTGTCTCCCTCTCTCTCTCTGACCCTCCCCTGCTCACGCTGTCTCTCTCTCTCTCTCCTAGAAGTAAATAAAAATATACATATATAAAAGAAAGAATACACACAGAAAAGTACAGAAACGTTAAGTATACAGCCCAATTTTCTTAAACTGAATGCCCTTGTGTAACTCACATTCGTGATGAGAAAGAGGACATTAGGGGCACCTGGGGAGCTCAGTCAGCTAAGCGTCTGAGTCAGGTACAGGTCGTGATCTCATAGTTGGTGAGTTCCAACCCCGCGTCGGGCTCAGTGTTGATGGCTAGGAGCCTAGAGCCTGCTTCAGATTTTATGTCTCCCTCTCTCTCTGCCCCTCCTTTACTTGCTCTCTCTCTCTCTCAAAACAAATATTAAAATTTTTTAAGAAAAAAAGAGGACATTGCCAGACTTAAGCGACCTTTTCCCAACCTCCCTGAGGGAACACCATCCTGAGCTATTGACCTAAACAGGCATTGTTGATACTCTAAACATCCTAGAGAGGACAAAAAAAAGGATTAAAAAAGAGAAGAGAAAGAAAAAAAAAGAATAGGGAAAGGAAGGAAGGAAGGAAGAAGGAAAGAAGGAGGGAGGCAGGGAGGGAAGGAAGGAAAGAAAGGAAGGAAGAAGCCTGAGTGTGAAGGCCAGCCGCTCCCTTTAGCCGTGTGACGTTTGGCAGCTCTGTCACCGGCCAGGACTCGGCATTTGAGCACCACCGTGGACGCCCTCCTAGTGCCCAGCTGCCACCCGGCTCCGCGCTGCTGTGAGGGCCAGAACTTGAATCCTGGACCCGATCACAGCTAAGAGGAAGCAATGCTATTCTGCAGATCAGTGTAATGGGATTTCAGGGTCCATCCTCTGCTCTGGAGGATGGAAATTCTAGAAGAGCGCACGCCTTGTCCACTCTGTGACGCTTACTGGAGACTTTGCAGGGCCAGGGTGCCAAGGGCCAGCACGAAACGGCCTCCACCGAGCTGGGAAGGCAGAGCGCGGGGGATTGCACGCCGCGCGCAATGAGCGTCGGCTCTGAGGTGAGGGCCCTTGTTGGGCCAGGTGGCTCTTTAATTTTCACATTTATATTTAGCACAACTTCTGAAAGTCCTGTTAAGGGAGGCGGAGGATCATCCCCCGACCGGAGGTGAGTGTGAAACAGAGCAACGCTCTTGCGAAGCTCAGGTCTGGGCTGGAGGCCTCCACGCTCCTCACGCTCTCTCTCTTTTGCACAGAGGAGAGCACGTAGCAAAGCCTCCTGTTTGCCTTAAAAGGGAAATCACGTTCCCCCGCGCATGGCATTCTGTGGGAGATAACATTTCGGTGCATGGTCATGCGGCTTACTAATAACCCTGATCTTAACATAAAGAGAAATAAAAATTATATTTCCTCTGGTAACCAAATGAGTTTTGTAGGAAAAAGAAAAACCTCATTTAAACAAATACTTATTTCTGAGAGAGAAAGCGTGAGCGGGGGAGGGGCAGAGAGCGGTGGGGGTCAGAGGATCTAAGGCAAGCTCTGTGCTGAGAGCAGACAGCCTGATGCAGGGTTCGAACTTGCAAACCAAGACGTCATGACCTGAGCTGAAGTTGACGCCTAGCCAACTGAGCCACCCAGGCACCCCAGAAAAACCTCAGTTTCCTCGTTTAAAGATAATCCAAGCAAGGCTCCCAGGGGCTAACGGACTTGTCTATAAAGTCACCCAGTTGTTAAGAAGGAGGGCATGATCAGGGCACCTGGGTGGCTTAGTCGGGTAAGCGTCTGACTTTCGCTTAGGTCATGATCTCGCGGTTCGTGGGTTCGGGCCCCGCGTCGGGCTCTGTGCTGACTGCCAGCTCTGAGCCTGGAGCCTGTTTCAGTCTGTGACTCCCTCTCTCTCTGACCCTCCCCTGCTCATGCTGTCTCTCTCTCTCTCTCCTAGAAATAAATAAAACATTTAAAAAAAAAAAAAGAAGGAGGGCATGATCTTAAAACATGGGTCTTGTGTTGCTAAAATTTTAGAGACCAACCAAGGACGCCTGGGTGGCTCAGTCAGTCCATTGAGCATTTGAGTCTTGATATCAGCTCAGGTTCTGTTCTCACCATTGTGAAATTGAGCCCTGCATCGGGCTCTGTGCTAACAGCTTGGAGCCTGGAGCCTGATTAAGATTCTGTCTTTCTCTGTCTCTGTCTCTCTCTCTGCGCCTGGGTGGCTCAGTCGGTTGAGGGTCCAACTCTTGATTTCGGCTCAGGTCATGATCCCAGGTCGTGGGATGGAGTCCTATGTTGGGCTCTGCACTGAGCGTCGAGTCTGCTTAAGATTTTCTCTCTCTCTCCCTCCCCCCCTTCCCTGCTTGTGCAGGCTTCTCTTTCTCTAATTAAAAAAAATCAAAAGATGGGAGGCAGATTCCAGGGTGCACTTGGGCACCCAGGTGGGGTTCAGTGTGGTGTGGCAGCCAGCTCCTTACGGGAAGCAGGGGGGCACACAGAAGGAGGGTTAAGGAGCAGAGGTCCGAGCAGGGCCCACAGAGGAGAGAGGTGGGTGGGGTCAAGCAAAGCAGGGAAAGCTGGATGGTGAGGGAGCTGGTTGCGGGAAATTGCGCTGCTGCCCTCTGTTAACCACACCTCCCAGCCCACATCGATCGTTTATGCGGCTGGAGCGAACTTCCTGCCCCTTGGACCTTCGGCTTCCTCAAATGACTCGCTTTGCCAATGGGATGAGAACAGATGTGGTGGATACCATATCTAAACAGAACTTAAAATGCGCTGGCGTGGTTGACACACACTTGGGCGTTTGCCCTTGGCCTTGAGGAGAGCAGGCTCCAGATAGGATCTGGCTCCAGGTAGGGTGAGACGTGTGGAGCTGAGCCAAGTCTAGCTCGGCAGAGCTCAGCAATGCCAAGGCTGATGCACAGCCAGTGTGCATCGTAAGCAAGGAATAATTGCCGAAGCGACGACACAGAAATCTCACGAAATCTTCTTCCCTTGATTGTGTGTGCATGCCGTGAATGTAATAAGATGTAACTCCTGTGATTAGGTGACTATTCCGTTGACTCTGAGTCAGTCAAAAGGAAGACATCCTGGGTGGGCCTGACCAGGTCAGGTGACCTTTTAAAAAGGTGGGCCTGGCCTAATCAGATGACCTTATAAAAGTGAGGAGACTCTCATGCTGGACTCAAAGGCAAAGCAAACAGCTGCCTGTGAGAAAGACAGATCTCTAGGAGGTGAGTCAGGCCCTCAGCTTGGCTCTAGGCTGGTAAGGCCTCAACCAGAGGGTGTGTTATGCTAGGCTCAGATTCCTGGCCCAGGAAATCCTGAAATAATACATGTGTGTTGTTGGGAGCCTATAAATTTTGAGTTATTTGTGACACAGCAGTGGAAAAACAATTCACCAGAGAATATACATCCTCAGTGTTGCACTATTTTGTATTGTCTTTTTCATAAGTGCTGGGATGAAAAGAACAAGTGACTTTCGTTCTCTTTGTAGTTTACTCCTGCAGCGTCCGTGAGGAGGGAGGGTGAGGTAGGAGAGAAATCAGACGGATTTCCTGCAGAAGGCCTTTTGCAATCACTTTCCAGCATAATGAGAGGGCTGGGTTTGTTTTTTTTTTTTATCTTTTATTTATTTATTTATTTATTTTGAGAGAGAGAGACAGCATGAGCAGGGGAGGGTCAGAGAGAGAGGGAGACACAGAATCCGAAACAGGCTCCAGGCTCTGAGCTAGCTGTCAGCAGAGTCCAACATGGGGCTCGAACCCACAAACCGTGAGATCATGACCTGAGCTGAAGTCAGACGCTTAACCGACGGAGCCACCCAGGCGCCCCATGGGGTTTTTTTTAATTACAAAACTTTTTTTTCATCTTTGAGAGAGAGATAGAACGTGAGCAGGGGAGAGACAGAGAGAGAAGGAGACACAGAATCTGAAAAAGGCTCCAGGGTCCAGAGCTGTCGGCACAGAGCCCGACGCCGGGCTCGAACCCATGAACCATGAGATCATGACCAGAGCTGAAGTCAGATGCTCAACTGACTGAACCCCCCAGGCGCCTCAGGGGGTGTTTTATTCAAGCACTGACAGCACCATCCAAAGCCCTTCACTTTCCCAAATCTCAACCTCAGGCAGCCAGCGGGTGCCCTGGCTTCCCCAGGAGGGGCGGGGGCCCCGGCAGGAGCACCCCCACCCTGTCTGCAGGCCCCTACTGGAGCACCCACTCTAGTGTGGGGTTAGCTATGGGCGCCCTTGGGCTTCCCGCTCCTCCAGGCCGGAATCACGTGTCCAGCGCTTTCCATGCCTCTGAACCGCCCCAAATGTGCCCCCGCCATCCCCCAAATGCTGCCTGAACGCATGAGCCCTTAATAACATTCCAGTACTGAGTTTCCGCAGCATAGCCGCCCTCAGAGTGTGTTTTCTCAGACCAGAGTCAGCACCTCCTGGGAGCTCGGGCGAAGTAAGTCCTGGGTCTGACCTGCTGAGTCAGAGGCTCAAGGGTTGGTGCCCGGCCACGTGGGTGTGACACGTTCTCCCCGTGGTTCTGCTTGCTTTCCAGTCTGAGAATCTCTGCCCTAGCCTCATGGTCCATATTTTCAGGGAATCAGCCCATAATCACTCCCAGGTCCCTTTCTCCCTATGTTTCTGTAGCTGTTTTATTTCTGATTTTGCAGAAAAGTTCTCAGTCATATTGTCAATATCGTGCTCACATTCCATCTAATCATCTGAGATACATATTTCAGTGGAATCATCACACATTCCATTTGTTGAGCAGTTACTGGGTATAAAGCATAGTGCTGAACGCACAGATTATCTTCCTCTCAAACTGACCCCAGGAGAAGAGGCCACACTGACCCCGCTTTTCAGAGGCAGAATCGAGAACACAGCCATGTGAAGTGCGGCACATTCCGTTGTGCAGCACATTCCCACAGCTGGTCGGGCCGGACTCAAAATTCAGAGCCAGGGTGTCCAGGTTTAACATCACTGCTTGGGTGGCTCGGTCACTTAACCGTCTGACTTTGGCTCAGGTCATGATCTCACGGTCTGTGGGTTCGAGCCCCGTGTCGGGCTCTGGGCTGATAGTTCAGAGCCTGGAACCTGCTTCGGATTCTGTGTCTCCCTCTCTCTCTCTGCCCCTCCCTGGCTTGCGTGTTCTCTCTAGAATAAATAAACATTAGGAAAACATTAAAAATAAATAAATAACTCACTGCTTGTAACCCCAGACTCAATAGCCTTGGAATCTTAGACCCTGGCTTTTAAAAAGTGCCAACTGTTTACTGCATCCGAATAGTCTGGTCCCGACTAAGGAGGAGCACGTCCGGGGAGGTGGGGAGACCACAGTGTGCGGCCAGTCCCTGCCTGTGGCATTGTCATAAATGTACGGCTTTTGTCCCACATGCCTCCCGGCCAGGCTTATTGTTTTTGCTCGGGAGAAGCAGTGCGTGTTCAGGGAACAGAGCGGACCGTGACCGGCTTCCTCGGAGGTGTGGACCTGGCCCGCATGAGAGCCACTCAGCCTTTCTCCTCTGCTCTAGGCTCCCTGCCCCACGCAGTGGGTCCCGCAAGCAGCTGGCACCCCAGCCTTCCAGCCCCCCAAGTCCCCTTCCCAGGGGCTTCCCGCTGACCCTTTCCTTCTACCCATGGCCTCGGTAGCCCGGCTGGCCCCACCTACCATCTCTGACGTGGATGTGGCAGCGGTTATATTCGGGGTCCCCAAGCAGAGCCCCACACAAACGCTGGGCGATGCCCCTTCTGCGGCTTGGCCCTCTGGCCATCCGCTGATGCGACTTGTCACCTAGTGCCCGAGCACCATGACAACTGAGGGAAGGCGGATTAAGTTCCCTGCCCCCATCTCTCTTCCTCCTCGGACGCTGTCACCTCAATGGCCCACTGACTCCTTTGGGGCCCCCCCCCACAGCATTTCCATGTTCAGGGTCCCCTAATACAAGAGGGAAGTGGCGCTATCAATCATCGTCATGTGTGAAAACATACATAACATAAAATTTCCCATTTTAAGTCATTTTCCTTTTTTTAGTTTACGTATTTTGAGGGAGAGGGGGACAGAGGGACTGGGAGAGAGAGAGAGAATGACCAGGGGAGAGGCAGAGAAAGAGAGACAGAGAATCCCAAGCAGGCTCCACACTGTCAGCACAGAGTCCAATGCAGGACTCGATCTCATAAATGCTGAGATCATGACCTGAGCTGAAATGGAGTCGGACGCTTGGGGCACCTGGGTGGCTCCGTCCATTGAGCGTCTAACTCTTGGTTTCAGCTCCGCTCACGGTCTCACGGATTGTAGGTTGCAGCCCTGCATGCGGACAGTATAGAGCTTGCTTGGGACTCCCTCTCTCCTTCTGCCCCTTCCCTGCTCGCTCTCTCTGTGTCTCAAAAATAAATAAACCTAAAATTAAAAAAAAAAAAAAAAAGAGCCAGACGCTTAAGCCGCCAAGCCACCCACGCGCCCCTATTTTAATGGTTGTGAAGTGAACGCTTCAGTGGCATGTAGTGTATACCTATCACCACGATCCCCTTCCAGAATTTTGTCAACGTTCCCAAAAAGAAACTCTGCCCTCATTAAGCAAGAAGTCTTCATCCCTAACTCCCCCAGGTCCTGGTAACTCCTCCCCTACTTTCTGTTTCCATGAGTTTAGTTATTCTACGAAAGTCCTAGAAGTAGAATCATGCGATACTTGTTCTTTTATCTCTGTGTCATTGTCTTTTCTGAACCAGGAGGGCGATCAGAGGTGCGGGGACGGAGAGCGGGTAGGGAGAAGCGGAATCGGTCAATGGCCAGTGACGTTAAGTTCTGTACAGATACGATAAAATATACAGAGCGGGGGGTGGGTATCGTGGGGGCCACCCTGCGATCTATCCAACACGCCTCCGGGTGCGAGAAATGAGGGGAGAAAGCTGTAGGCAGCCAGCAATGAGCATTTTGCTCTTGCTCCGCGTGCCTCAGTCGGCCTGAATCCAGTCACTGAACCCGAGGGGATACAGGCAAACCTTTCACCCCCACACCGCAGGGCAGTGAGTGTTTTCTAAGAGCCTTTGCTTAAGACTGTAATAAAACGAGATGGGAGGAAAGCTTGGCTTTAAGTATTACTTAGTCGTCCTCCTCCACCTGCAAATTTCAGCCCCAAAATAACTTGGGAAAAAAACCCCAACCCTGGGTTATTTACATTTGCTCTCTATTTTTAACCGCCCTTCTGTTTAAAACATTTAATATCTTCTGAAGCCCTTTTAGAGCCCATTGAACCTGTGGCAAGATATTGTATTTATTTTTGTAGCTATTTTGATCCTCTTAGAGAACTTTTTGTTTTCATGGGAGCTTTTAGGGAAGGTAAATCAGGTCAATTTGTCTAAGTGACTGTCTACTGGCTGTGCCGGCTTCTTAACGAAACGGTGCTAAATGCAGGTCTCCTAATCATGTGTCTGTCTTTATGTGGCTCAATTTTCCATTACTTGAAGTTCCCAAATGCTAATAAACCCTAATGCACTATTTTTGGTGGGAAGGAATGCATTATGCTTTTCAGAGCTGATGTTTTTACGTAACTAGAAAACGTTCTGTAAGAGAGGAAAAACCACCCTCGCAGGGGGTACATCAATTGGGTTGGGTTTTTTTGTTGTTGTTGTTTTTCTATTGATCTGTAGCTGTTTAAGCAGAGAAGTGGGGAGAGAAGTAAATGCGGGAGAGGGAAAGATACACGTACAGATTCCACCCACTTCTCCTCCCTTCGGTCTTCTGGGCTATGGGCTCTTTTTGCATCTGCTCATTTCACAGTCACAAAGCATACATTTTCAAAGAGGTCTAATGGAAAAAGATGTGTCTGGAAGACAGCAGAGTGATTCCCTGAGACTCAAGAAGAGAAGACATGTGTTATTCTTCCAGCCATACTTAGAATACACATTTTGCCACAGTCATTCGACATCAAAAGCCCTCATTAATACCTGAATTCGTGCAGATAAAAGTAAGGTAAGGAGGGTTCGAGAAATCCGCAGCGTTAGCAAACTTCAGTGGGAAAGTTAACTAAGATGGGGAAGGAAGGCCTTTTCTAGGAAGTCCATGGCTTAATGTGGCTGATGGCTATGCAGGTGCGTACACGGATAAAACACACTCAGTGTTATTGCAGTAACTGAATGTATGTAAGTTACATCTCAGAGTTTAAAGCCAGAACTCCAGCATGACCCACGCCTGGGGTAGTAGACGCCTACAATCGAATGTAAAACTAGTAACTGAAAGTCAGTAAAAATTGCAGCCTCCTAATCTGCGCTGTTTTTTCAGAGCCCTTCCCTTCTCTGCCCCCCCCCATTGTACCCTACAATAGTTGTTTTTTTTTTTTTTAATGTTTTATTTATTTCTAGGAGAGAGAGAGACAGCGTGAGCAGGGGAGGGTCAGAGAGAGAGGGAGACACAGACTCTGAAATAGGCTCCAGGCTCTGAGCTGGCAGTCAGCACAGAGCCCGACGCGGAGCCCGAACCCACGAACCGCGAGATCATGACCTAAGCGAAAGTCGGACGCTTAACCGACTAAGCCACCCAGGCGCCCCTACAATAGTTATTTTTGTTGCATGTTACTTTACTCTTTTTCAAGCAGATTCTGGCACAAAGATGTAGCATTTTAAGAGCTGAATATCCGATTACTCCTAGTTCCCTCTTGAATGGTTTCTAATTCCATTCCTCGCCGTAGATACATTTTGTGTCTCTTCTCCTTGGACTTGTCCACAGGCTCCTTGTCAACAGCTGACCTGTATTTCCGGGAACAGTGGAATCAGCAGGTTCATACACCTTTCAGAATGCTACCAACAAAATCTAGCATTGCTTATCCCTTCTCTATTAGTTAAGTTGATTTTATTTACTGCTTCTATTAAGAAGAAAAAAATAGTTCTTTGCCCCCAGGAAGCTCGAGCGGTCAGCATTCGGGTTTCGCGCTGCGTGGCTCAGAGGACAGTTGTAGCAAACGTGTGGTGGGATCTGACGTGCACAGGCTGGGATGTGTATCTGCAGTGGATGCGATCGCCCTCGCCTGTTTGTTTCTCTTTGCTGTGTTGCGATATCTGAAATTAAACGGAAGCCAAGTATCAAGTAGGAGAGCCTCGTGTGTTTCTTCTGCAGGTTCGAGGGGAAAAAAGTTTGGGCTACCTTTTCAAATACTAAGTAAGTTTTATTTTGCAAAAAGAAACTTTTATAGTTTACAATCTTTAATGACACTTTTTCCTTACTTTTTTTGGTTAAGATGAAAGTCACAGGGGCTCCTGGGCGGCTCAGTCGGTTAAGCGTCCAACTTCGGCTCAGGTCATGATCTCACAGTTTGTGGGTTCGAGCCCCGTGTAGGGCTCTGTGCTGACAGCCAGCTCAGAGCCTGGAGCCTGTTTCAGTCTGTGACTCCCTTTCTCTCTGACCCTCCCCTGCTCACGCTGTCTCTCTCTCTCTCAGAAATAAATAAAACATGTTAAAAATTAAAAAAAAAAAAGATGAAAGTCACATACCAAGTTTTTTTTAAGTGTACGATTCCGTGTATATCTATAGAGTTGTGCGGCCTTCTCCTCTGTGTTGATGCCGGACGTGTTCATCCTTCCCAAAGCAAACCTCGTACCCATGAAGCAGCCACTCCTCATTCCACCCCCCTTTGATCCCGCCCACGAAACCATTCATCTGCTTTCCGTCTCTAATGATTTACCTCTTCTGGACGCTTCTTAGAAATGGACTCATACGGTACGTGACCTTCTGTCTCTGGTTTCTTTCACAAAGTGTGTTTTTGAGTCTTATCCACATTACAGCATGTGGTCGGTCATTCAGTAAATTTATTTTTAGATGAAAACACTTTTAAATTACAATCATTTTATTTTGTTTTTTTAATTAATATACTTGAGACACAGAGAGAGCTGGAGAGCAAGCAAAGGAGGGGCAGAGAGACAGGGAGGAGACACAGAATCTGAAGCAACTCCAGGCTCTGAGCTGTCAGCACAGAGCCCGACGCGGGGCTCGAACCCACGAACCGTGAGATCATGACCTGAGCCGAAGTCAGGCACATAACTGACTGAGCCACCCAGGCGCCCCCAAAAACTTAAACACACTGTGGGTGTTTATTCACTGAGCACCTACTGTGTGCACTAAGGTGCTGTGCCATAGCCAGCGTGCTGTGCAAGTTGATGCTGTCCCTGCAGTCAACCTGCAGCCATGGTCGAAGGACAAAGGTGGATGAGTGTGTCCCCACGCATGCCACCGTGTCTGATGTGAAGCTATTCCTAGGTGTGTCCCCAGTTCTTGGGTAGCCCAATTCTTCGGACGCAAAGACTGTCATATCTGGGGACTGTATTTTCCCCTCCCCCCACACCTTTCTCCAGAGCAACGTCCGTTTCCCCCGAGCCACAGACATCCCTTTAGAATTGTCACTTCAACTCGCAACATGCCGAGAAACAGAAGGCAGAGCCCTGTGACGCTCACGAAGAAGAGGCACCCCTCAGAAGGCCTACGCTCCAGCAGGGGACACAGGACACGAAGGCAAAATGGAAACGGCAGCTGTGAGCAAAGGCAGACAGGCTGGCCCTGTGCAGGCGGGGCGGCCCAGCTGCTCGTGGCTGCGAAGGGTCCTGTGGGGCTATCTATCTGACGTGAAATGGGCCTTGCAGGAACAGGCCGGATGCAGAGTGCGGCCTGGAGAACTCAGCGTGATGACCTTGTGGCCAAAGGGAAGACCTGAGCCGAGACTTGGCTGCAAGAATACAAGGCAAGGCAGAAGCCATCTTGTTCTGAGGCAAATATTTGGAAACGAGCAAAATTGGCCCGTGTGGAAAGGGATGCAAAAGAGAAAGAGCCTGCTCGCTTTTTTTCCTCCAACTTCCCACAGCCACCCGGTGCCAGCCTGAGGAAGCCCAGGTGGGAGTGACCCCAGAACTCAGCCACCAGGCCTTCTCAGCAAGAGGCACCACCTGGCTTCTGCCATGACTCCAGAGGAATTTCCCATCATGCCTCTTTCCCACCCCGTCGTAACAAGCCCTTATGGCTCTCAACAAGCCTCTGTCCTTGGTCTTCTTTTTCTCTTCCGTATCGGAGCAGGATTCTCACACAGAGTCGTGAAGCAACCTCCCAGGAAGCAACTGTATTTGTACCGGCACTGGCTCAGTTGGGTTCATACCTGAAGAACTGAGCCGCGGACATCACATGGTGTAGTCTTCTATTTATTTGCGACTTCTTTGTCTTCCCTGTATGCTAACACACAAACATGCAGTCCAATCAAGTGCTCCCATGCTACCAGGTCACGTAGGCCCGTGACCAGGTTGCCTCGAGGTTTTTCTTTCTTTTCTTCCCTTTCCTTACGGAGGGGCCCCTACCACAATGTGTCTTCTCTTCCTTCGCCCCCACGGCAAGCTCTTCCCCATCCTTCCAGACCCACCTCTCCAAGTCACAAACAGAATAGCTCCCTCCTTTTATACTGCCGTCAAGTACATCTCACTGTTGGGACACATCGTTCAATCAAATGAAGCATGTTCACCTCGCCCAACCACAGGCGTTGCAGATGATGGTAGAGCCCCATGGGCCTTCCAAGTCAGCCAGAGAAAACAAGATGCAAAGTGAACATTGCAGCTGGTATCTGAGGGAGACTACAACACTACAGCACGGATTGGTAGAGCCGCTCGGTGTTCCGGAGAGTCGGAGAAGGTACGAAGAGATGTGTGCAATGCGCAGAGCAGGCAGGGAATGGAGTCGGTGGGGAAAGAATGGAGGTCACAACCACGTTGGGCTGGAGATTGTGATCTGAGCTGCAGTTGAACATTTAACCGACTGAGCCACCCAGGCGCAGAGAGAAAGACAGAGACAAAGAGAGAGACTCGACAGTGGGGTTAGATTTGCAGGGGAGAAGCGGGGAGAGGCAGTCGCAGAGAGTTACAGGGACAGAGTTTGAGTAACTGGAAGATTGTCAACTGGCAGAAACTGGAAATTCAGAGATGGGGACAGCGTCTCCTTGTTGGGCAAATGGCACCATTTGGGGCAGATCGTTACTTGGAGTGGATGGATGTAGCCCCATGCCCCTCCAGCCTCCCTCCTTTGGTGCTGGGCAAGATGACAGCTAGGTGACACGCACAAGCATGATGGCCGTTTGCTAGGCGCGAAGCCTGACAGCTGTCACACTTGTTTATGGAATGCTTAGCTCTTGGTGCCCCCTGAGACTAACGTGTGTACGTCACAATGCACCCCAGACGTTACAGGTTTCTGTGAAGAGGTGAAATAGTGCGTCAGCCTCCACCAGATGCTCCCAACAGTAGACATGGTGTCTTCTCTCTCACTTTTGTCCCAGTGGCTCAGCAACGCAGTACCCTGCTGAAGGACCTGTTAGGCTTCTCAGGAGGGTCCCCAGCATGTCTGGGTGTCCCCCTCCTTCAGCTACAGCGCAGGGCCTAAAGATGTAGGTGCTGGGGTCGGTTAAGCATCTGACTCTTGACTTCAGCTCAGGTCATGATCTTACAGTTTGTGAGATTGAGCCCCACATCGGGCTTCACACTGAGCTTGGAGCCTGCTTGGGATTCTCTCTCTGTCTCTCTCTCTCTGCCCCTCCCCCTCTCGTGCTTACATGCTCAAAAATAAAGAAACATTAAAAAAAAAGATGTGGGTGCTGAAATCCATGGCCTGCCCACCCTCTCCAACACCGCAGGCGGGAAGGGTCTCTTCACTGTTTTTACTCTTGGAGGAAGGTGGGCCGTGGGTCATTACCGGACACAGTGAACAGAAACCAATCCACCCCGGAACCTTCCAGAAACCAGGCAGACAGTAGATTCAAACAGGGGAAGGCGTGGAAGCAGTGGACAGAGAGGTTTCATGTTGTTCGACGGACGTGTGCTACTTTGATTTTCTTTTTTCAGGCCAGCGCTGCAAAAGGGCTTGTCTCATCTGCCAGCCTCAGTGCTTTCGTGCACATAATGTTCTCAATTATCTGAAACGACGAAGGTCATAAAGTCACACGAGACGTGCCTTTAAAAACTAGATGTTTTTCTCATTTTAGTATTTCTGCATTTCGTTGAATGAAATTGTAAGTAGGGCAATTTGCAAAAGTAAGGAATAGAGAGAGTTGTGAGCTTTTAGAACACCCACTAGGGAAAGTCCAAAATTAGAAAAATAGATGAATTCTTTTGCAACAGTCAGACTTCCCACACATACACACTCTCTCGTCTCTACCATTTATCTCTCACGACGTTTATTAGAGCCAAGTTGGTCTTCTACTAGAGCATAAGCTTCTAGAAGGTAGGGGTGTTTTGTTTTTTCTCCTGTAGATTCGTAAGATGAACTGCGTTATGGTTTGTTTGAACAAAATTAAATTTACATTACTGAGAGTTTTTGTTTAAAGTTTGTTTATTTTGGGGGGCGTGTAGGTGGCTCCGTCAATTAAGCGTCCGACTTTGGTTCAGGTCATGATCTCACTGTTGGCGGGCTCAAGCTCCTTGTTGGGCTCTGTGCTGACAGCTCAGAGCCTGGAGCCTGCTTTGGGTTCCATGTTTCCCTCTCTCTCTGCCCCTCTCCTACGTGTGTTCTCTCTCCTCTCTCAAAAATAAACATTAAAACAAAAAGTTTATTTTTTTCAATTGTTTTGTTGTAACGTTTATTCAGTTTTGAGAGACCAAGAGAGACAGAGCGTGAGTGGGGGAGGGGCAGAGAGAGAGGGAGACACAGAATGTGAAGCAGGCTCCAGGCTCTGAGCTGTCAGCACAGAGCCCGATGTGGGGCTCGAACTCACTGACTGAGAGATCATGACCTGAGCAGATGCTTAACCAACCGAGCCACCCAGGTGCCCTAGAAGTTTGTTTACTTTTGCCAAAGGATCCACTGAAATGCTGTTTTAGGAATGGTCCACTGCTTACAAGGTTACAATTGCAGTAAGTGAATTACTAAAAGCATCGAGATCCAGTAAGTAGATCACACTTGAAAGGATGTTGAGGTGCCTGGGTGGCTCAGTGGCTTAAGGGTCTGACTCTAGATTTCGGCTCAGGTCATGATCTCACAGTTTATGAGATGGAGTCCCCATCATGCTCCTCGCTGACAACTCAGCAGAGCCTGCTTGAGATGCTCTCTCTGCCCCTCTCCCGCTCCATCTTTCCCTCTCTCTCTACCCCCCCCCCCATTCTGTGTGTCTCTGTCTCTCTCTCTTTCTCTGTCTCTCAAAATAAATAAACATTTTTTTAAAAAGTCACTCAGGGGCACCTGGGTGGCTTAGTCGGTTAAGCGTCCGACTTCAGCCCAGGTCATGATCTCACGGCTTGTGGGTTCGAGCCCCGCGTCGGGCTCTGTGCTGACAGCTAGCTCAGAGCCTGGGGCCTGCTTCAGACTCTGTGTCTCCCTCTCTGCCCTCCGCTGCTTGAGCTCTGTCTCTGTCTCTCGAAAATGAATAAATGTTTAAAAAAATTTTTTAAGAAAGGAAAAAATGGGCCTCCTTTTTCATACACATTCTGGTTTTCAATGATTTTAGTAGAAACACACCTTGACAAAAAGCTCACCTGCTTTTTAAACATATTCATCCAACAAGTGTTTCCTTTCTAGCGTATTTTGTGGCACAGATAAAACATACAGCTTCATGCCTATTACTCCGCGCCTGTAGTTTGTTTCATATGCCACTTGTGAAGTCTGTGCGGAGGATCCGGGAGAGCAGTTTGTATCAGACCAACCGAACTGGCAGTTCAAAGGATCTCAAGTGCTTAAATCTGAGTGACTTTTCAAGGGTGCAGCCCACGCATCCCCTGAAGAAGAGAAAGTCCTTAACTTGTCCACTCACACAGACTCTGACACAAATACATAATTTACAGGGGAGTGTAAGTCAGTGCATGTACGTGTCTTTTTTTTATTTATTTATTTATTTTTTAAAGCAGGCTTCACACCCAACATAGGCCTTGAACTCAGCGACCCCAGGTAAGGAGTCCCGTGGTTGAGCCAGCCAGGCGTCCAGACAGATGCGCATCATTGAGCTCCCTTGACCCTGCCTCTCGTGTCTAACGCAAATTTCCCAGGAGTCTGGTGCCCACGTGTTGCCGTTACCGTTATTGTGATCTCCTCCCTATTCCCGAAGGGAACACAGAACAAGGAGCTTGGAGGGTCTTAGGAGACTCGCTTCCCCCACCCACCTGCTCTGCGAGAGCAAAGCCACGTGCGAGGCTGCGGTCTCTGTGGGCGGGTGTAAAATATGAAACCCAGATCCTGCCCAGCCGAGGACCTCTGGACTCTGTGTGCCGGGGTCAGACCAGCTCCGGACAGCTCGGCCTGGCAGGAAGTCTTGGACTCACCCTGCGGTCGGGGAGGCCGTGCCGTGGCTCCCTGGTGCAGTGGGCGGTGTTGAAGTCCAGGGCCTGCCTGGCCCGAGGCGTCGTGGGTCAGGAACGACAGACACTGGGCGCACTGCACTTTTCCCACTGGTAAAACGGGAGTGAAGGAGACGCTCCCGCCCCAACTGGCCACGCGCTGCCTTGGAATTCCTTTGCCCCCTTTCCTCCTTTCTGTCCGGGTCCTGTGTCTCCTCCTTCCTGAGCGGGACAGAGATGGCCCGAACGGGAGAGCCGTCTCCGTCAGCCCCTCCAGCTTTAGTATTTGTTCCTGTGAGCTGATTCTCAGCCCTGCTTTGGGACCCGCAGTGTCTGATCCCCCGAAGGCCGTGTTTTGCTGGGGCTGGTGCCCAGCACGGCTTCGTTTGCCTCGTTCTCCCCATCCTCTCTGAGGACCCCACCTCCTGGGATGGCAGGGGAGGGAGCAGCGGGCCAGGTGGCAGTGGGATGCAGGGGAGAGTAGACCCACGCAGGGGAGACGATGAGGAGGATGGACTGGGATACTCGCTCATCCCCTCCTGGTGAGCAGGCTGCCTTCAGCCCCACCCGTTCCCTGAGGAAGGCAGAGGCCCAGTCCCTGGGGAGCAGGCAAACTCACCCCTGCAGCTCCCCAGGCAGATGGTCTCTTCCTCACCTGCAGCACTGTTCTCTGCCTCAATGTATTTGTGCAGTCTTCGCCCAGGTCTTCAGCTTCTCGGAGGAAGCCTGTGAGTCACCCCCATGCAGGGTCGGGCGCTGACAGCGTGTGCCCAGGGCTCATGCCGGAGCCTGTAGCCCTATGGTCGTGTCCCTGGGGTGCCCAGGAGTCTGCACAGGGTGGCCTGTGGAGCCCCCTGCAGCCAGCCCCAGCAGGGGGGGCACTCGGGCTGCTCCAGGACCAGCCCGCAGGGTCCTCTGTGCCTGTGGTGGCCGCCGCTGGGGACCGCAGACACATGTTGGCATGAGAATGAACTTCTAGGCTGTCCGGGACGTCTGTGTGCAGAACTGTGAGCGTTAGATGCCAAGTAGTTGTTACCAGCGAAATAGAAAGGCCTTGCTGGAGTGTGGCCCGAGGTGGGGGGTGGAGAGAGGAAGAGAGAGACAGAAGGGGAGTGAGGCTTGCAGTCACCTGAGCTGTCATCTCAGCCATGCAGGGAGGCTCCCTCGGCCCATCCACCCGCCACAGCTCAGGGAGACTCTGTCCAGGCCGCGCCCCACCCCCAGCCTGTGTGTGCACCGCCCCGGAACTTTCCTCCGTCCACCAAGGAGACAGAGGCTGCTGACCCGTCCTCCCGCAGACGCCTAGTCGCAGGTCTCCTCCCTGTAAATCATTAAATCGGCCCTGGGTAAGATCAGGCCCAGATCAGGTGACAGTGGCCCCGCGGAAGCCGAGCCCCTGGAACCTCACCACCTCGCAGCGTGGATCAGAGCCAATGCCAGGCCGCGGTGGGCACGGGAAGGGGCCCGGGGTCCCCGGAGCCCCACCTCCTGCCACCTGTTCTGTTCTGCACTCCGTTCCCTAAGCCGGCGGGCCGCGTGCCACTCAGCTAACCTGTAGCTGGTGTCGGGACAGCAGTGAATACCCGTCACGGCTGAATAAACTCTTTCCTTACCCGGTGGCCCTGACCCCGTGGGACAGGACGGATGTGCGGGGAGGGCATGCCTGGCGGTCAGTCCTCAGGAGCCTCGCCAGGCTCCATGCTGCTCCCAGACACTGGAGCGGGCTCAGCTCTGCTGAAGTGGCGGGACGCACACGCTCACTGGACCAGACGCGAGACTGCGTTGTGCACTCCTCAGGGTGCCCTGGGGTCGCTGCCCTCAGGGGGCTGGGCTGCCTGCCCATGTGTGGCCGTGGGAAGGGCCTGCTTCCCGGGCGGCTCTGGGGGCCAGCCTGACTCCCCACGTGCCCATATCCTGCCGTCCAAGGGACAGCTCAGGGCACACAGGGCTTCACCAATACCACGGTCGCTGGGAGGTTTGACGGACTCCCCCCACCCCCAGCTGGGAGGTGTCCCAGCCCCAGGTTGCTGTCACACACACACGCACACACACACACACCGGTCATGACAGACACTAATGTGCCCTTGCTGGACTCGGAGGAGGTGAGTTGCTCCAGGCTACGTGACCCCGAGGAACACAACCAAGCCCTGTGTGTGCTCAAGCCGCAGGCTCCTGCTCACAGCGCCGCCGGGAACGCAGGGTGGCGATGTTGTCAACCCATCTCTGGTCTGCTCTGAGGGGAGCAGAGGGTGTCGTGAGGAAGTCACTTTGAGGTCACATGAGGTGGCCTTGTTAGGAGGGAGGAAGACTCCCAGGACACGGTGCTATCCTTCAGTCTCCCCTGGGAACAGGGACCCAGCCTCCATGGCGCACTGTGCCCACCGGGAGAAGATCGGCGCCACCACCAGCTTCCAGGAGGCCGTCTGTGTGCAGAGCCCACTCTGGCAAGTGCTGCGTGAGACTCAACTTTGTTCCAGAAGACGGGCTCACAGCCACCAAGCCTTGTCACAGCTTTTGCTCAGATGGCCTGTGGACCATTCTGGCAGCCAATTGGCACATCACATTTTTTTAATTTTTAAAAATGTTTATTTTTGACAGAGAGAGAGAAAGAGCATGAGCAGGGAAGGGGCAGAGAGAGAGGGAGGGAGACACAGAATCCGAAGCAGCTCCAGGCTCTGAGCGGTCAGCACAGAGCCTGACGCGGGGCTCAAACCCACGAACCGTGAGATCATGACGCTTAACCAGCTGAGCTGCACATAATTTCTGTGTTTTTTTTAATTTCCAAACAAGAGTGAAAGCACACATGAGGGCGAGACCATATCTAAGAGATAACTGAACTTGCCAATGTGCTCCCTGCCTGCATGTGGCAATTTCAAGATCCCCGGCCTCGGTGTCAAAGCCATCATTGCCTGGTGGGTGTTTTCCCTGGGAAGACCGTCATCTCATCCGTGGGTCATTGTTGCCACAACACAGATGGACTGCGATGCACCAGGAAGGGAGGGCTCCAAGGACGTTCCGCTGCCCACAGCCTGCAACATGCAAGCGCCCGGCTGCCGGCTGCCGGCTGCTTCAAGAAGGGAAACTGAAGCCACCAGTGATACCACTAGGTGCCTGTGAGCAGCAATGCAGCTGGGAGCTGGGGGCTGGGAGCACAGAGAGGTCCAACCCTGTGGCCACCAGACCCTGAGGCCGCTGGGTCCGATGCAGGGACTGCAATGATGCATCTTTCTCTGGCAGCTTGGTCTTAAGTCAAGGTAGAATATATGTATATAATATTGGTGACAAAGTAGCCATTAAAGTCCACAAAAGCAGAGCCAGTCTCCTGCACGCACAGGGGGTAGCAGCCGAGAACGGACGCTCGGACTCATCTGCGTGGTGACGGGAACACAGCACGGAAGGCCCCTCAGCCACCACGGAGGAGGGCAGCGGCTCTCCCCGGGGACATTGGTGCCCCAGGGGACACCTAGCAATGCCTGCAGACAGCTTTGGTCTTCCGACTGTGTGGAGGCATGTTGTCCTGGCATCCAGCGAGTGGAGGATGCTGCTGGAACCCCCTCCCCATGCACAGGATGGTTCCACGCCCCCCAAGACCCTCCTGCCCTCGACGACCGTGCTCAGGACACGAAACCCGTGTCCAAGTCACAGCTGTGCCTTCTTCACTTTTCAGTGCCTTTTTTTTTGGGACTACGGGCTCCACACCAGCACAGTTGTGTCCGCCACCCCTCGGGACACTTATCAATGAACAGGGGGCATCTGGGCAGAGGGGACACCGTTGGCATGGAGTGTCCAGAGGCTTCGTGTGTGCTCAGCTCCCTGCAGTGCACGGGCCGCACCCCGACGAAGAAGGACTCCACACGGGAACGGTGCTGACACGGGAAGGGCCTCTGTGTCTGGTCTTCGCAGCCAGGCCTGTGCAGCAGCAGCAGCAGCCGCAGTGCGGGGTGGGTGGCGGGCCTGGGGGCTGTGCACTGATACCCAGAGGAAGGTCAAGGTCCCGTGTAAGCACCTGCCGCGGAATCCTGGGTGTGGGGGCGAGTCTTCCTGCAAAACCGTAATAAGGATGAGTCACGAAAGGGAAACTTTTATCTTCATCCCAGATCCTTTACACCTGATGCCTCGCTAAGTCCCTCCCTCCTTATACCTCTGTCCCCTCAATGGTTTTTTTGTCCGTCGGGGGCTTGGGGGTGGTTTCTAACAGCTTTATGGACGTGTGACCATTATCTGGTTCTAGAACATTTCTCTCACTTCACAAGGGAACGCAGTGCCCGTTAGCAGCGCTGCCACGTTGCCCCTCCCCCAGCCCCTGGCAGCTCGAATCTGCTTTCTGGGCCCAAGGATTTGCCTCTGGACATTCCATATGTTACAGGCTGGACTGTGGCCCCCCACAACCGCCCCCCCCCCGCCAAGGGGCATCCCTGGAAACCCTAATTCTTCACACCTCACATGTAACCCAATGTGTACGTAAGATCTTTAAAGAGGTGATTAAGTTAAAAATGAGGTCAGTAGGACGGGCCCTAATCCCACAGGGCTGGAGGCCTTGTAAGAAAAGATTAGGACCCAGACGACCACGTTGAGGACACAGGGAAGACGTGGTGTCTACACGCCAAGGAGGGAGGCCAGGCTCGCCAACGCCTTGACTTTGAATTCCAGCCTCTACCACTGTGTGAAAACCCACGTCTGTTGTTCAAGCCGTCTGGGCTGTGGTGCTTTGTTGCAGCAGCCCCAGCGGGCTCATACGGTAAAAATAGAATCGTCTGGGCAGCTCGCAGGCCCTGTCTTCCCCCACCCCCCATGCTTTAATAAATAAAACCACCTTTGCACAAAAGAAAGAAAGAAAGAGAGAGAGAGAGAGAGAAAGAAAGAGAGAGAGAAAGAAGAGAAAGAAAGAAAGAAAAGAAAGAGAGAGAGAGAGAGAGAGAAAGAAAGAAAGAAGAAAGAAAGAAAGAAAGAAAGAAAGAAAGAAAGAAAGAAAGAAAGAAAGAGAAAGAAAGAAACCAGCATGGGGCTTCTCACGTTCTGCCTGCTGGCCACACCTCCTGCATCCTGCCCCCCACTCCCCTCCTCTCACCTCCTCTTTGGGTCTCATCCACTCTCCTCTTTGGAAAAGCCCTAGGCCCTGTCCCTACTGCCAGCCCATCCCAAAGGACACTGTATCCAGCGGAAAGCTGCAGGGAAACCCTAACTCATGTGGAGGCAGAACCAAGATGCTGAGTTGGCTTTTCAGAGGCGAGGTTCTGCGTGATCTGAACCTAGTGGTTCCGAAATACAACTTGCGGCGTTTGCGAACGCATTTACTATCACTGTCATTTTTTTAGCTGTGAAGATGATTTATTTCTAGTTGTCTTCATAAATGCCTTGATATTTTCACCCACAATACATTGGATTACAGTCAAGGCACATCACAAGCATTTTCACGCAATTTGCTGCAAATAAGGAATTTGCGTTTTCTTGGCTCGTGGCTGCCAGTAGGCTCTGCGATCCTACGTGTGTACATCTGATAGATTCAAGGAGGTTCCTCCATCTTGATAGAGCGGTCAGGGTTCATTCTGAGAAATGGAACGAGCACAGGATGTGAGCTAAGAGAGCTATTCCAAGGAATTGGCTTACGCCCTGCGGGGAGCTGGCCAGGCACGCCATAAGGGTGGGCTTGAATTTTCTCCAAAACTGATGGAAACTGCTGTCCCCAGGAGCAATTTCTTCTTTTTCGGGGTAACCTTGGCCCTGCTCTAAAGACCTTTTACCTGATTGCCTGAGGAATCTCCCCTGCTTTCAGTCACGTGATTACAGACCTTCCTCACAGCTATAAACTACCTCCACAGCAACACTTGTATTTGTGTTTGTAGTGGGTTGAATTGTGTGCCCTCCAAAAAATCCTAACCCTTGGTAGCTGTGAAAGCGACATTAATTGGAAATAAGGTCTTTGCAAATGCAGTCAAGTTAAAATGAGGCCATACTGCATTGGGGTAGGTCTTAAATCCAACAACTGGTGTTCATTTAGGGGAAAGAGACAGAGATTTGCATGCACACACACACACACACACACACACACACACACACGGAAGAAGTCCATGTGAAGACAGAGGTGGAGGGTGGAATGAGGCAACCGTAAGATAGGAAACGGCACGGATTGCTGGCTACCAACAAGATAGTCTTAGCTCATATAGGAAACTTCCCCATTTTCTTCTTTTTTTTTCTTCTGGGTAGAACTTTAACATCTAAAATTTCAAACCACCTTGGAATTATCTACTCATTTGTAAAAGCTATTTTAGTCATCCAAGGGGATCTATGCAAAGGCAAACTAGCCTTTGGGGAACACACTCCTTGATTCCCCATTCTAGAAAGCATTCCTCACTTCTGCGCTCCTACCCGGTGCTCAGACAATTCCTGGGGAAGCCTGTGTCTGCTCAGGTCAGCCCCACACCCGGGTGATTGATGGCCATGTGCTGCTGTGGGCTTCCGTGGGTGGGGGGAGGGTTATCTGAAACAGTTAATTATAGAACTGTGATTCATTCTCATTATTATCTCAGAAGTACATTAAAATGATCTTCCCCTTCCCCACTCCCTCAGGGACATTTTAAGAATTTTACATGACATATTTCTGATCTTATCAAATGGCAGTGATCTAACTAAAATAACAACAAACAGAAAGACGTCCTTGACACAGGTATTGCAGAAAAGCCCCGTGGTCTAATTTTATTGAGTTTTACGGTGTATTCCTCAAACCTTCTGAGTTCTCTTTCTTTTCTGTTTTTGTATTTTTTTGTCTTTTAAGTCAATTTTCTTTTTTTTTAAGTTTATTTATTTATTTTGAGAGTGAGAGAGAGAATCCTAAACAGGCTACACATTGTCAGTGATATGGGGCTCGAACTCCCAAACCGTGAGATCAAGACCTGAGCCAAAATCAAGAGTCGGACACTTCACCAACTGAGCCCCCCAGGCTAAGTCAATCTTCTTGAGGCATAATTTACACAGTGTAAAGTCCACCCTTTTATTATTATTATTATTTTTTAAATGTTTATTTTTGAGAGGGAGAGAGAAACAGAGTGCGAGCTGGGAAGGGTCAGAGAGAGAGAGACACAGAATCTGAAACAGGCTCCAGGCTCCGAGCTGTCAGCACAGAGCCCAACACGGGGCTCAAACCCACGAACCACGAGATCATGACCTGAGCCAAAGTCGGACGCTTAACCAACTGAGCCGCCCAGGTGCCCTGTAAAGTCTACCCTTTTCGAGTACAGTCCTTTGAGTTTTGGCCAACATTTATAATGATATAACCAGCACCCCAATAAGATACAGAACAGCTTGCTCACCCTCCCAAAAAATTCCTCCATGGCCCTCCATAGTCAGTCTCTTTCCTGATACCCAACCCCAGAAAACAGTGATCTCAGGATTTTACCTTTTCTGGAAAGTCCTATACTGTAAATGGAATCATGAAGAATGTTGGCCTTCGGGACTGGCTTCTTCTACTTAGTGATTTACGTGTGAGATGCATCCACACTGGAGCCCGGGCCCCAAGCCTGTTCCTTGCTAGGGCTCATTAGCACTCCACCGAGGGGGTCTACATAGTTCATTTATCCAGTCCTCTGCTGAAGGATATCTGGGTGGTTTCTAGGTTCTGACAACCACGAGTAAAGCTATTTGCGCGCATTTTTGTGTGAACCTAAGCTTTCATTTCTCTTGGGTTTATCATCAGGAGGGAAATTGCTGGGGCACATACACTCAGGACATACGCCTGATCTTATCGGGCTGTTCATGTTGTAGAAACAACAACATCACAAAGATTTTTATGACAAAGGCAGGGCAGGAAAATGCCAATATTCCACCTCCCTCTGGTTTCACCTGTGTCTTTCTTGAAACTGCTGGATTTTCTTTGTCACTGTGGTGTCTTGCTTCCCTACGTGGGAGATGGGTTTGTGCAGCAACTATTTATAAAACCCGCCTCCCTCCATGCTTGTTCTCTACAGCCAGTTTTAAACGCTCAAGGCAGAAGTAGAAACAAAGAGAGAAAGGAAAGCACGTAACTTCTTATGACAAAATATGGTGACCAAAAGATAAAGAGAGAAGGACAGTTTTTGGAAGCTATAACCTCCTGTTATTCTATACCTATGACGGCTGTGTGTTATTTGGGGTGGGGGGTGGGGGACTGGAACTCTTTCCTGTCCTCCTCACTGTGGAGTAAGCCCGGACAGGGTTTTCTGTTGTTGCTTTGGGGGTGGGGCGGGTGGGAAATCATTCACTGACTGAGATGCAACAAGGTTCGTGTTAGAAAGGCCGTGGGTTTTAGAAGGAGAGTTGCTGAGTTTGAGTCGGCTCTTCCTCCTAAGACCTTCTGCAAGTCCTCACGGAAGGCAGAAGGTAGCCCACGCCCGTATGGCTGTCCACCCCCTAATGCCCTAGAACTGGCGAAGATGCCCCCTCCCGTGCCAAAAGGGACTTTGAAGATGGGATAAATTAACGACCTTGCAATGGAGAGATGGCGATGGCTGATACAGGTTGGCCCCGTCTAATCGCCGAGATCTTTGACTGGAAGGGGAGGGGGAGGAACAGCAGGTGGGAAGGAGGTCTTGTCCTCACAAGACGGGCAGGGGGTCCTGGGCCATGGAATGCAGGCTCTGGACCCTCGGAAAGGCAGGGACACAGAATCTCCCCCCGGGCATCCGGAAGCACCAAAGCACTGGTATTCATCGTGTGGTACCCACGCAGGACTTCTGACCTCCAGAATGGTCACGTGATACGTTGATTTTAAGGCACTAGGCATGTGGTGATTTGTTACAGCAGGGATAGGAAAATGATACAGCCACTAACCCAAGACTCGGCTTGCTGCCTCTGTAGAATGGATATGGTCATAACCGTTCCATGGGTTGCTATGATGATTGATCGGTGAGGTCATCTTGAAAGTGTTGAGAAAAATATAAGAAAAATCTGTTCGATGGAAAAAGTAGAGCGCTCCTAACATCTCAGTTCTTCCTTTGCTCTCCAGTGTGCACGCTGTCAAGGTACAAATAGGGACGCCTGGGTGGCACAGTCGGTTAAGTGTCCGACTTCCACTCAGGTCATGATCTCGAGGTTTGTGGGTTCAAGCCCCGTGTTGGGCTCTGTGCTGACAGCTCAGAGCCTGGAGCTGCTTTGGACTGTGTGTCTCCCTCTCTCTCTGCCCCTCCTGCGCTCATGCTCTGTCTCTCTCTCAAAAATAAATAAACACTATAAACAATTAAAAGGGGCGCCTGGGTGGCTCAGTCGGTTAAGCGTCCGACTTCGGCTCAGGTCATGATCTCTCTCGGCTCAAGGATTCAAGGGTTCGACACCCACTCAGAGCCTGGAATTTGCTTCAGATTCTGTGTCTCCCTCTCTCTCTGCCCCTCCCCTGCTCACATTCTGTCTCTCTCAAAAATAAGTAAACGTTAAAAAAATTGAAAAAAGAAAAGGACATCTCATTTCGCTGTCTTCTGATGACCTTTCCTCTCCCCGAGTGGGTGGCTGTGTCCAACCTTCCACACCTCTGCTCTCTGGGACTGTCACCCTCCCCAAACAGGAGGAGCTTGGTTTCCAAAGACACCCTGTGCTCCTGGCTACCATCACTGCCCTCCTTTTTTTTTTTTTTTTTTTAATATGGAAAAAAAGGTGTTTCTTAATTTAACTTATCCTGAAAAATTGTTTGAAAACACACCATAATAAAGACAAACCATCTCATTGGAAGAAGTTAACAAGTTATGTGAACAGCCTTGAATCATTCAGTCTCGCAGAAACAAGTGTCTGCAAACTTTCTGGAACCCTCCAGGCAGTAAAATGTTATTTATGTTTTGTGGGTCATCGGGTTTGTATTAGCCACTTAACTCCGCCCTCACGCGCCGTAAGCGGTACGGGGCTGGGTGTTTGTGTGTTGCTTTGGAACCTCATTCATGGGAGCCGAGATTCAAATTTCATGGAATTTCCACACGTCACAAGGTATCACTATTCTGTTTTTCCCCAGTCTTTTACAAACTCATCCTTAGCTGGTGGGCTGTACGAACACAGGTGAAGGAGCTGAGGTCTGCTAATTCCTTGTTCTAGAACCGATGCTCTAGACCAAGAACAGGGAGTTTGCCCTTCCTGGGTCAATGCTCCTTTCCAGTGCCCGCCTCAGTGTGCCGGACTGTGTCAGGTCCCCTATTTATCTAACTTTGTGATCTTCTGTTCATCACCGACCTTGTTGTTGTTGGGTTTGTTTGTTTGTTTTTGCATTAATTTTGATTTTATGTGCGACATTATAATATTATTTACCTTGAGTACATTTTTGATGTCCCCTTAAACTACCTCACCTTCATGTCATGGTCCATGTCCCATGGGAGACGTCCGTGGCGGGACATGCGTGAATCAGGAACACCAGACAAACAAAGATTCCCCTTTCTCCTTGGGCAGGAAGGGCCTGGGGACAGATTCCTGGGGGGCTGTGAACTCACATGGGGGAGAAAGATCTGCTGATTTAGGACCGCTAACCCCTCACTAACTGAAATACAGCATTTCAGACAACTCTGAAGGTCTATATTCTCCTCCGGTGAATGACAGCAGCTTTAACAGTATCTTTAATTTGTTACCAATTTGTCACCCAGAGAAGTCTGATCTATTTTTAGAGCGGGTTACAGTTGAAGCAGATTTGGTCTCATCACTATTTGGAAATGACAGCAGTTATTAGAGCCAGCTCTGCAGCTTACCATTGGAGGTATTGAAAAAGAGAGCGTATGCATTATCATATTCACACTCTAAACATTTTTTTGATGACAATATTTTAACATAATTGGGTTACTTTGCAACCCTATGTATTATTGTATGTATTTTAAGTGTCATTTTATGCATTTAGAAACAATATTCACTGAACTACTAAAGAACGTCTGAGGCATAGAAATGGTTAGGTCTAGGGGTGCCTGGGTGGTTTGGTCGGTTAAGCGTCCGACTTTTGCTTAGGTCATGATCTCGCGGTTCGTGGGTTTGAGCCCCGCGTCGGGCTCTGTGCTGACTGCTAGCTCGGAGCCTGGAGCCTGTTTCAGTCTGTGACTCCCTCTCTCTCTGACCCTCCCCTGCTCACGCTATCTCTCTCTCTGTCTCCTAGAAATAAATAAAACATTAAAAAAAAAAAAAGAAATGGTTAGGTCTAGTCTCGTCCTATTTTCTTTTTTTTTTTATTCATTCAGGTGTTTTATTTTATTTTTAGTGTTTACGTTTTTATTTTAATTCCAGATATATATGTATATGTATAGCATACAGAATTATATTGGTTGCAGGTGTACAATATAGCGATTCAACACTTCCATACATTGCCCTGTGCTTACCACAACAACTCCTTAATCCCCAGCACCTATTCCCCCATTCCACTCTGGTAGCCATCAGTTTGTTCTGTGTAGTTAAGATCTGTTTCTTGGCTTCTCTCTCTCTCTCTCTTTTTTTCCTTTTGCTTGTTTGTTTTCTTTCTTAAATTCCACATATGAGTGAAATTATAAGGTATTTGTCTTTCTCTGACTAACATATTCACTTAGTATCATACTCTCTAGCTCTACCCATATCACTGCAAATGGCAAGACTTCATTCTTTTCGTGGCTGAATAACATACATATATTATGTATTATAATATATGTATGTATATAATATATAATATATATACACCACTTTATCCAGTCATCAACTGCTGGACATTTGAGCTGCTTCCATATCTTGGCTATTGTAAATAATGCTGCTATAAATATTGGAGGGCAGTAATCCCTTTGAATCAGTGCTCTTGTATTCTTTGGGTAAGTACCTACTAGTGCAATTGCTGGATCACAAGGTAGTTTTCTTTTTCACCGTTTGAGGAGCCTCCATACTGTTTTCCACACTAGCTGCAACAGGTTGCATTCCCACCAACAGTGCATGAGGGTTCCTATCTCTCCACATCCTTGCCGACACCTGTTGTTTCTTGTGTTGTTGATTTTAGCCATTCTGATAGGTATGAGGTCATATCTCATCATAGTTTTGATTTGCATTCCCCTTATGATAAGTGATGATGAGCATCTTCTCAGTGTCTGTTGGCCATCTGGATGTCTTCTTTGGAGAGATGTCTGTGTATGTCTTTTGCCCATTTTTAAATTGGATTATTTGGTTTTTGGTGTTGAGTCGTGTAAGTTCTTTATATATTTTAGATACTAATCCTAGTCTTGTCCTCTTAATATTGGTGATCAGAATCCTGCCCTCCCGAAGGGGAAAAAACAGTTTCAAACAGAGAGGGAAGCAAACTGTAAGGGACTTTAAATACAGAGAACAAACTGGGGCTTGATGGGAGGGTGTGTGGGGGGAGAGGGGAGAATGGGGGATGGGCACTGAGGAGGGCACGTGTTGGGATGAGCACTGGGTGTTGTATGGCAGTGATGAATCATGGGAATCTACTCCCAAAGCCAAGAGCACACTGTATATACACTGTATGTTAGCTAACTTCACAATAAATCACGTTAAAAAAAATCACTGCCCTCCAGTGTTACTGAGAGGATCAGATCCAAATTCCCGCACAGACACCCCATACCAAGTGCAAGGGGTTCTCAGGATTGAAATGACGTGAACTGAACTCGACATTCCAAATGGAAAAACAACAACAACAACAACAGCAACGGAAAACCCAGCAGCTCACGCGCCTTAGTCTGCTGGAGCTGGTGTAACAAAGCACCACACACTGGGGGCTTTAAACGGAAGCTTATTTTCTCACCATCCTGGGTGCTGGAAGTCCCCGATCAAGGTGTGAGCAGCATTGGCTTCTCCTGGGGCCTCTCTCCTGGGTGTGTAGACAGCTGTCTCCCTTCAGTGTGCTCATGTGGTCTCCGCCCCATGCTTGTCTGTGTCCTAATCGACTTTTCTTGTAGAGCATGGGTCACAATGGCCACGTTGGATAAGCCCTCCGCCCCCCCGCCACCGCCATGACTGAAGTCAAAGTATTTACCACTTTAAAGGCTGTAACTCCAATTCTAAGGTACTACTAGGGCCAACGGCTCCCACATTCGACTTTATTAAAAAAGGATTGGAGGGGCGCCTGCATGGTTCTGTTGGTTAAGCGTCCAACTTTGGCTCAAGTCATGATCTCGCAGTTCGTGGGTTCGAGCCCCGTGTCGGGCTCTGTGCTGACATATCAGAGCCTGGAACCGGCTTCGGATTCTATGTCTCCCCCTCTCTCTCTCTGCCCCTCCCCTGCTCACACACAGTCTCTCTCTTTGTCTGTCTCTCTCAAAAGTAAATAAACACTAAAATGAATGAATGAATGAATGAATGAATGAATGAATAAAAAGGGCTGGTACCTACCCAGGTCAAGGGGACCGGAGGGGGGTGACATTCACCTGATCTCACGTCCATGGCAAGTGATGGAGCTGTTTGAACTCTGTGTCTCTGTTTACCTCTCCAAGTAACACCTCAGGCGTTCCCCTCCCCCGCTGCAGCCCAGCTCCTTTCATAGTTTGGGTCCAGTCTGTCCAAGGAAAATGGGAAGCAAACCCCCAGTGCAAAGGAAGGCTTGAGGTTGATACGTGAAGGTGGAAAGCTCACATGCCCCTCATCGTTTTATAAGGGAACACGTGGTGGGCACTTACTCAATGCTGAGACCGCTCAGGGCATGTCAAGGAAGGATCATTACCAACACTTAGCACGTGAGCCCCAGAACCTCAAGGCTTTCTGAGGACGCCACTCGTGGGAACGAACATTGGCCTGTGTGTTAGGAATCTTTCACAGTCAGATGAGCCTGGGGGAAACTGGACACTGGAGTCAATGAAAATTGGCCATGAGAAGTTTGATACCTCCTCCTACTCTTCATTTATTTTTAGTGTTTATTCATTTTTGAGAGACAGAGAGTGAGCAGGGGAGGGGCACAGAGAGAGACAGGGAGGCACAGAATCCGAAGCAGGCTCCAGGCTCTGAGCTGTCAGCACAGAGCCCGACATGGGGCTCGAACCCATGAACCACAAGATCATAACCTGAGCTGAAGTCTGTTGCTTAATCAACTAAGCCACCCAGGTGCCTCAGAAACTTTTTTTTTAAAAGAACATATTTGTTTTGAGAGCTAGATAGCCAGTGGGGGAGGGGCAGAGAGAGCGAGAGAGAGAGAGAGAATCCCAAACATCCCTGTCAGTGCAGAGCCCAATGTGGGGCTCAATCCCACGAACCTCTGGATCATGACCTGAGCTGAGATCTAGAGTTGGTCGCTTAACTGACCGAGCCGTCCAAGAGCTCTGACGAAACCCATAGTTCAGAGTTCAGTCTGTGATGTGTAGTTCTCAGTGCTTGGGCAAATGTAAACTATCGTGTATTCTCTGTCACAGTATGGAAGTTTTACTGCCCCCCAAATGCCCTGTGCTGTGCCTGTCCGTCACTCCCCTCCTTCCCCAGAACCACCGATCTTTTTAGTTTTGCCTTTTCCAGAGTGTCACTGAGTTGGAATCAGAGCATATAGCCTTTTCAGATCGGCTTCTCTCACTTGGTAATATGCATGTGAAGTTCCTCTGTGTCTTTTCAAGGCGTGATCACTCATTTCCTTTTATGGCTGAAGAATATTCTGTTGTATGATTGTCCCACAGTTTATCTTATCAATTCACCTACTGAAGGGCATCCTGACTGCTTTCTGTGTTTGGAGATTATCAGTAAAGCTGCTACAAATGTTCCTGTGGCGTAGGGTGCCGGTTTTGTGTAGATATAAGTTTTCAACTTAGTTGGCTAAATGCTTAGGAGTGCAATTGCTGGATTATATAGTAAGACTATGTCTAGCGTTTGGAAAATGCTGAACTGTCGTCCCAGGTGGCCATACCATTTTGCATTCTACCCTCAACGTATGAAGTTCCTGTTAGCATTCGGTGTTGTCATTTTTTGGGTCATGGGGACTACTTTAATAGATATTTGAGGGTATTTTGTTTTAATGTGCAATTACCTAATGATATATGTTCAGCATCTTTTCACATGCTTACTTTCCACTTATATATCTCTTTGGTGAGAGATTTCCAGATATGTTGCCCATTTTAAAATCAGGTTGTTTTCTTGTTGTTGAGCTCCGAGAGTCCTTTGTATGTTTTGGAAACAATCCTGTATCAGAGATGGATTTTGCAAATATATTCTCCCAGTCTATCACTTGCTTCTTCATTCTCCTAACAGTGGCTTTTGTAGATGAGAGGTTTTAAATTTTGACAAAGTTCAACTTACCAATTTTTTCTTTCAATAGATCATGCTTTGGATGTTGTATCTAAAAACTCATCACTGGGGCGCCTGAGTGGCTCAGCTGGTTAAGCATGCGACTTTGGCTCAGGGCATGATCTTGCGGTTTGTGAGTTCGAGCCCTGCATCGGACTCTGTGCTAAGCTCACAGCCTGGAGCCTGCTTCGGGTTCTGGGTCTCCCTTTCTCTCTGACTTTCTTTCTCGCTCATGCGCTCGCTCGCGCGCTCTCTCTCTCTCTCAAATAAACATTTAAAAATTAAAATTCATTGCTAATCCCAAGGTCATGTAGATTTTCTCCTTTGTTAACTCCTAGAAGTTTTATAGTTTTGCCTTTTACATTTAGACCTATGATTCATTTTGAGTCAGTTTTTGTGAAAAGCGTAAGCTCTATGACTAGATTATTATTATTTTTTGCATATGGATGTCCAATTGTTCTAGAACCATTTGTTAAAAAGGATATTCTTTCTCCATTAAAATGCCTTTGCTCCTTTGCCAAATTAGTTGAGTCTATTTGTGTGGGCTCCTTCCGCCTTTTAATGAAAAATTTGGCTGCTGTTTAGGGGGAAATACTGATAGCATTTGGTGCAAGCAGCCTCTAGTCAGCAACCAAAAAGAAGTGTTTGGAATATAGATCTTGGGCCCTGGATACCCGCTGGAATCATTGCTGCTGCGGCCCCCTATTAACCTTCACTTTTATCACAGTGCAATAGCTCCTCTCCTGCTCTACTTGATTTCCTGTTTTCCTTGTTGCCTCCCACCTTATAGGACGCACATTTGAAAAACCTGCAAAACACATTAAATAAAATAGTCTAATTTGCCACCTACCTACCACCCTCTAGTATTTCAGAAAGGGGAATTTCAGTGATATCACGATAATCGTAGGCGGTCTATTTTCCTGTCTGAGGCCTTACAAAGTCCCTTAGGGGTCCTTCCATAAGCTAGGCTCCTAACTTGCAAAAAGACCTCTGGGACATTACCAAAGAGACAAGATGGATTCTGAGCTCACAAGCTTTGTTAGTTACCGACGACCAGCTGTGGAAATTGGTTAACACCGGTCTCAGTTTGGAGTGAGGATTTCCACCACTTTCCTGTAATTTAAATGACTGGCACCTGCCAACTAATCAAAACATACAAAGAGGCCATTTCCCCAGGTTTAGTTCGGAATTTCCGAGCTACTAACGACAGGCACGACTAGCAAGCCAGAGGGCCGGTTTGGCTGCGCGGCTACTCGAGAGTGTGCGGTAGCCGAGGGCCGCGTCCCCGTAAAGCCGAGAGCTGTAATGATGTCAACTTGTTATTTACTTTCCAAATCTGAATGACTGAGCAAGGCGAAAGGAGAATCAATCAACCACAATGTGACCCTACAGGCGGAAAAAACGCAGCGCTCCCACCAGCAGGCGGTGGGGGAAGGGAAGCACGTGTAACCCGGGCAGGGTTGCATCATGAGCTTGCTCGAGCTTTCAATTGCACCCTTGGTTTTTCGATTGCATGTAATACCTCAGCATCAGTCCGCACAAGCCCAGGGAGCCGGGGAGCAACGAAGGGCAGGCCCGAGGGAAGGCCCCACCACGTCCTTTTGGGGGGCCTTGAATGGCAACTGGTACATAATAAGACACAATCTATTCTGCTGATTCACAATTATGGAGACTGTGTAAGTGTGTATTTTTTATTGATGTGCTCTAATAATGGTGTAGCAACAGTCGTTTTACATCATTGATGTTTTACAGCAATATTTGGCAGGATGATTTTTAGGTCCGCCCTTTCGATGGCGGTCCAGCCCCTTAAAAACTCACCTCGGCCCCCCCTCCCCCCCCCCCGCCCCCAACAACCTGAACAACAAATGGTCCACTGTCCCAGAAAGGAGCAAGTGAGGTTACGGTTTAAAATGCTGAGTGTACTGGGCTCATTATACCCCAAAGGGAGGGGTAAACTTATCTTAAAATACTCAACAAAACCGACCCCGAAGTGCTGGGTGGTGGGCACGGTTACCTGATTAATTGAATTAAGGACGAGTGGGGGGGCAGGGGTCTCCAAACTGAAAGGGAGGAATGAGCCCTGGGGACTTTAATGCACTGGGGACAGGCCACGTAAGCCTCTGCAACAGAAAGCCCTTTGCAAAGCCTGTGGGTGGGGTGGGGTGGGGTGGGGGTCTGGAGTGAGGAAGCCTGGGGGCCCCGGTACCCCCAACTCCAGAGGCCTCCACAACCGAGGTCCTGGCCGCCTCCTCCGTGTGTCTGAGTTTCTTTCTCCACAAGCATTTCTGGCTTTTCCCGGGAGGTGTTTTGCAAAGGTCGAGGCTCCGCCTGAGCCCCCACTTTTTTGGGAGAGGGAAGAGGCCTTTGGGGTGTATTCTAAGCCGGTTTTGAGGGAGAAGCACCCTCGGGCAGGGGCAGGTTGCAGCGGGCTGTTAGGGTAGCTGACTAGCTGCTGCTTTGAGGTGGGGGAGGGTAACACTCCAGCAGTGGCTTGGGTTCCCCTCCCCCCTGGAAACCGCGGGGGTGGCGGCCCGGGTTCCTGTACCCTCTTGGCAGTGGGAGAAAGGCTGGGTTTGGGAATAGGGCTGCGTGGGGGTAGGCCCGTGTTTCCTTCATCTCCCAGGGAGGCCACTGGGAAAGGGAGAGGCCCGGGTTCCCCTCACCCACTCTAGGCGTGGGGGCGAGGGCAGAGCTTAGGGTGAAGGGCTGTGTCGGGTCGCAGGTTCCCCCCATCGTGGGGGAGGGGACGGATTAGGACGCGCGGACTCTCACCCCCTTCGCCGTGGGGGGAGGGGCGGGCCTGGAGGCCCCTCCCCCGGCCGTGGGGGAGGGGCAGGCTTGGGACGCGGCCCCCCCCCAGGGCTCAGAGGCGGGGCCGAATGGACTCGGTTCCCCTCCCCCGGCCGTGGGGGAGGGGACGGGTTGGGGGGGTTGGGGCGCGCTTCCCCCCCGCGCCCCGGCCGTGGGGGAGGGGCCGGCCGGGGCGGCCCCTCTGGCAGTCCTCCCGGCCCGGGTCGGCGCGCTGGCGGCCTTTCCCCCCCAAACCCCCCCCTCCGCCACCGGCGGAGGTCACTGCCCGTGCCGGTCCCTCCCGCCGTCCCGCCCTCTCTCGCCGCCGCCGCCGCTCCCGCCCCAGCCCCCCCCCTCCGCTCTCGGGAGCGAGGAGCCGCCAGCGCCCCCGCCCCGCCGCCGCCGCCGCCGCCGCCGCAGCGCCCTCGGCCGCCATTCGGCACCCGAAACTTTCCAGCGCCCGCGCCTCTCGGGGACTCGCGGCGGCGGGGCGGGGGCGGCCCGGGGGCGGCGCGAGGCTGCTCCGGGGCGCCGGGCCCTCCTCGGCCGCGGCACGGCCCGGGCTCGGCGACGGCCGGCGGCAGGGAGGCTCGGAGCGCGGCGGCGCCGCCACAAGTTGCGCTGCTGGCGGCGAGGTGAGTGCGCGGGGCCCGGCCAGCCGGGCGCGGGGCAGGGGGCGCAAACTTCTCCGGCGGGGGTGGATAGGGGTGCTGGCGGGAGGCTCGGGGCGCCCGCACGCCCCGCCCGCCGCCGGGGCTCTGGAGGGGCTGGTCCCCAACTGTCCCCAGGGCTCGGGCTGGGGTGCGGCGCGCTCCCTGCAGGCTGAACAATACCCCGGTGTGGCCGCTCCCCAAAGTGCCGGCGCGTTGGGGGCGGGCGGAGGCTGGGGCGCGGGGTGGGGGGAAGGCGGCCGGTAAGTTTGAGCAAGCGCTCGGTCTGTCCCCCGGCGCCCCTTTGTCTGCGTCTTCTGGGGCTGGCGGGCCGAACCTGCGACGCCGCGGGATCCCCCCGTGGGGGAGGGGCGCCCCATTCATCCCCGGGCGCCAGCCAGCCCGCCCGGGACCCGGGGGAAGCGCGGCGCGCGGTGGAGTGAGTGGCGGGCGAGGCGGCGCGGGCCCGGCGGCCGCTCAGTTTCCGAGAGGCAGAAACTGTCAAGGAAGTCGGGAGCTCCCCGGCCCGAGCGAGGGGACCTGGCTGAGGGCGACATCGGTGGGTGGGTGGGTGGGGGGCGCCCTTGGTCACGCGGGGGTCTGGGGAGCGCGGCCTGGAGAGGGTGCAGACCTGTTGCTCTCGGGGTTGGGGGGGGAGGGGTGCCCCCCGATCGGTGTGTTGGGCTGCGCACTCCAGGGGGACTATGCCCATGGGGGGGCGGTGCTCGGAACGGCGTGGGGGTGTGCCTTTGGGTGTGGGTGACCGACTGGTGTGTGACAATTTGGATTTGGGGTCGCTAGAGGCCCGCCCGCTCTGGGGCAGGGCCTGGACTTCACGTGCGTCGCCCGCGCGCGCGGTCAGGCCTTGGCCCGGACTCGCTGCCCCGCCTGGCATTCTCCGAGCCGACTGCATTGGAAATTCCAGAAAGTTAGAGTCGGAGGTGGTGTTTTCCCCTCTCTCCTAGTCGGTAATGTTCCGGAGCAACAAAAACCGACCTTCTGTTGCATCTTAAAACTCTTTCTGGTTTGCACTGTCACATGCGGCTTTACCCGACTTCTGGCTTTTTTTCTCCCGAAGTGCCTCCCGCCCGCGTGCCCCCGCCTGCCCCCGCCTGCTGGAGTCCCTAGTTTAACCTGGAAGGCGAGGGGCGGGACTCTAGGGGAGGGAGAGCCCTCCTAAGGTCCCGAGCCTTGGCTTCCGGGTAGCAAATGGCTCTGGACGATTTTATGAAAAGTTTACAACTAGTCATTCCAGGAAGAGACGCGATGGGGGGTGGGGGGACGGGGGTGGGTGGGTAGGCAAGAATGTGGAGTGTGGCACAATTAAGACGTTAAGATGAGCTTTAATTTTAAAGGATGTTAGCGTCTCAGATGTGCTGCAGATCGTTCTGGAAAACCAGCCGGCTGGATAACTAATCCAGGGATAAAAGGGGCAGTTCGTCATTTGACCCAGTTATTAACATGGCCCTTAAGGGGATTCCAGCCCTTTAGTGAAATGCACACCTGTGGGACAAAAGCGGAGATTCTAGAAATTTTATTTGGTGGTGTCCCCTGGGGGGTAGTGTCACTGGATCCTCTGGGGTTGCCTTTTCTTTTTCCTTTTATCCAGAGCGTGGTCAGCCCAGTAATTAGCAACCCCCCTGCGTTTAAATTTCCCAAACCTCCACGCTCCTGAATGTTTGGACGTGTTAAGGGGCTGGGTAAGGGTGGTGTGCGAGGGACTGGAGGTTGGTGTTGAATCCCACCTCTGCCTAAGGGAGCTAGAGGTTCCCCCCTCTGGGTGCTGGCATCAGGAGTCCGCCTGCCTGGGGTGTTTGGAGGGGTTCTGTGGGAAGAGGTGGACAGAGCCCTTGCACCCACCTCAGTCAGGACATCGTGCTTGGAGCCCCATTTGGCTTCAAGTAGCAAAAGGGTCCACCCTCTTCACACTCTACTGCTGACCTTGACGGTCTGCACCTTTTCCCAGTTGTCCTTTCTGTATGTGCACAAATAAGACTTGAAATCGTGGCGCTCACTGCTGTGAGGGACAAAGAGAAAGAACGTGAGTGTAAGTTTTGGAAACTATAAAGCTGCCTGTGAATTTTAGTTGTTGCTCTTGTGCAAAGCAAGTAATCGTACGTCATTTGAAGGCCATGCACTGAGGATCTTAGGGCACCTGATGCCCTGTGTGTGGTACTTATTATTTCCATCCTGCTGTAGATGACACTGAGTTGCTAACTTACAGTGGGGCAAGGATTGTCTGATTCTTGAAGCCCAGCTCTTACACTTGGAGTTCCTGTTTTCCTGTTCACCTAGTATGAATTTTCACATTTGGAGACCTTAAGTTCCGGAAATGACACGCACACGTTCATGAATGAGAACGTACATTGAAATCTGCATGGAGGTACAGATGTAGGAGGTCCAGCGAGTCAGGAAACATTGACCACAGTGGAAGAATTGCTTTCTGTAGTTTCATGGCTGATATAGTAAGCGCTAGCCCACCACGTGTGAATATTTATAGATTCAAGTTAATTAAAACTAAATAAACAATTCTGTTCTTTGCATTTCTATAGTGGTAACTCACATACTCTGTAGATGCCCCTGGCTAGTGGCCACCATATAAGATGGCACAGGACATGTAGAAAGTTCTCGTATAGAGTGTGCTACTCTGTAGTTCCTGAAATGAAATATTAATAAAAGGGGGCGCCTGGGTGGCTTAGTCGGTTAAGCGTCCGACTTTCGCTTAGGTCATGATCTCGCGGTTCGTGGGTTCGAGCCCCGCGTCGGGCTCTGTGCTGACTGCCAGCTCAGAGCCTGGAGCCTGCTTCAGTCTGTGATTCCCTCTCTCTCTGACCCTCCCCTTCTCACGCTGTCTCTCTCTCTCTCTCCTGGAAATAAATTAAAAAAAAAGAAAAATATTAATAAAAGTTAGTGTACTTTCTGTAGGGGGAGGGGAGAGGCTCTAAAAGTTAGAAATAATTCACAGAGAAGCCTTAAAAAAAAAAAAAAGACCTTTTCAGCTATGATTTTTCCCAGGAAAGTGATTTCAGTAAATGCATTCTTTTTTTTCTTTTTTACTTTTCCTTTTTTAAGTAGGCTTCATGCCCAACGTGGAGCTTGAATTCACCACCCTGAGATCAAGAGTCAAATGCTCTACCAACTGAGCCAGCCAGGCACCCCCAGTGAATGGAATCGTGCCCTGAAATTGACGCTGATGGTTTTGGCTTGAGGTGCTTTGGATCAGTTCTGAATTAGAAAACCAGAACTCCAAGCCCGAGTCTCTCACTGAGTGCTTCACCTGGGGGAGGCTGGTAGCATCTCTGTGCATCAGTTTCCCCCCCTGGAGAAAGGTATAGGCACTAGCCAGTCCCCCAGAGGCCCGCCTAAGCAGATTCTGGGGGCTGTCCTCTTGGATGGTGGAGCCCAACTTGTCACTGTCGGTGAGGCCCTGTGTGGGTGATTGAGGGTGCGGCCATGTGTGATGTGTTCTAGCCCCCTGTTTGCTGTGGGTACCACAGGCTTTCAGCCCTAGCCCTGCCCCCAATCTGAAGTTTAAGTCTTTTGAGTTTCGAGGTTCAGTCTCTGGAGGTCAAAATCTTCCATATTAAAAAGGCAGATAAGGAATCCTTCCAACAGAGTGAGATTTCACAATCGTCAGAGTAAATTTTTTTTTTTTAATGGCTGTTTCCTGTACACCAGGTCCCTGAGTCAGGATGTTATTTTTATTAGTTACTGTGATCTTTGCACAGCTCTTTGTATTTTTTATAGTAATTGGTTAGAAATTTAATTTGTAAATGAGGACGGAGGGAAAAGCCAATTTTGTGTCTGGCAGAGAGGTCACTTCCCAGATCACCTCTCTGCCGTTTGTACTCTCTCATTTTTGCTTCTTCAGGGGTCTGTGTGACCCATCAGCTTTTGGCGGCAAGTACTTATCAAATAGTAGAATGTCCCTGATCGTCTTTCACTGGTGGGAGAAGTGTCCCTAGGGCAGGAGGCCAAGGCCCAACAGAACTGTCACAGGGAGGTGCTCTGTGCCAGGAGTTCTCGCGGACAGGGGCCCGCCTGTGGGTCGGCGAACAGCTCACCCGCGGCTGCCCCCTTGCCTGCTTCCCGCTGGGGTGTCCAGAGTCCGGGGCTCTGCACACAAGGCACCGGCAGGCCGAACCCCGGCCTAGAGGACAGTCACCAGTGCTCTGCGGGGCGAGAGGACGCTGCCGCAGCTGTGGTTTCCTGATCCTTGCATTTGCACCCTTCTTCCGCACTTAAAAAAAAAAAAAAAAAGAGTAACGTACTACATTCAGTAAGTTGTTTGTCCTTCACCCCTAAAGAGTTTTATTTATAGGAGGCCTTGGTGGCTCTGTCGTTGGTTGAGCATCCAACTTCAGCTCAGGTCTTGATCTCATGGTTCACGAGTTCGAGCCCCGTGTCAGACTCTGTGCTGACAGCTTGGAGCCTGGAGCTGCTTCTGATTCTGTGTCTCCCTCTCCCTCCCTGCCCCTCCCCCACTCATGCCCTGTCTTGGTCTTTCAGAAATAAATGTTTGGGGCGCCTGGGTGGCTCAGTCGGTTAAGCGTCTGACTTCGGCTCAGGTCATTATCTTGCGTCTGTGGGTTCGAGCCCTGCTTCGGGCTCTGTGCTGCCAGCTACCTCAGAGCCTGGAGCCTATTTCAGATTCTGTGTCTCCCTCTCTCTCTGCCCCTTCCCAGCTCGTGTTCTCTCTCTGTCTCAAAAATAAATAAACCTTAAAAAAATAACCAAAAAAAAGTTTAAAAAATCAATGTTAAAAAACACTTTTATTTATTTTTTGGAAAAGTTTTTTTTTTTCCCTGAGAGAAAGAGCACGTGCTCACTAGTGGAGAGGGGCAGCGAGTGAGCGATACACAATCCCAAGCAGGCTCCTCACTGTCAGACTCCTGGCTCCTGAACCGTCTGATCAGGACCTGAGCTTTAGTCAGACACTCAACCCACTGAGCCTCCCGGGCGCCCCGCCCCTAAGGGCTTTTAAAATATAGTTTCAGTTGGGAATCAAGGCTAAAATCATTTTGTAAACACTTTTTTTTTAAACTTGGAAAGATAAACTACCCCCCCCCCAACTATTTTTAGTATGAAGGAAGTAACTGACCTCTTCAGCAGAGACTGGATGTGAGTGCCCCCCTCGGGTCTTGCCCTCCTTGGCCTTCTCCCTCCCTCTCCCCATCCTTTCCGTGGGGCTTGACCAAACTACACTGGCCAGATTGGCCAGAAGAGACCCAGCAAAGCCAAAATAAAAACTGGTTGTGGGAAGGGACTGGCGAAGTCAGCATGTTTATACAGGGCACAGAGAGCCTCATCTGAGGACATGAGTTCAAAACCTCAAGGGAAACAGCCATCAAGGAATTCGCTTCCCCGGGTGGCTTCGTGACCAGGGTGCGGGGAACTTGACTAAAGACGGTGGGGTTCACTTGGGGCACCTGGGAGCTCAGTCGGTTGAGCATCTGACTTTGGCTCAGGTGGTGATCTCGTGGTTTGTGAGTTCAAGCCCCACATCGGGCTCACTGCTGTCAGTGCAGAGCCCGCTTCAGATCCTCTGTCCCCCTCTCTCTGCCCCTTTCCCGCTCATGCTCTCTCACAAAAATACACATTAAAAAAAATATGGTTGTGTTCACTGAGTGGGCCGGTTTGCTCCCCTATCACTGCTGTTGAATGTTTATTGAGAATCTGCCATGACTTAAGACTGCAGACGTGTAGTGGAAGCCAGTAAAAAAACTGAATTGGGGGGGCGCCTGGGTGGCTTAGTCGCTTAAGCGTCCGACTTTCGTTTAGGTCATGATCTCGCGGTTCGTGGGTTCGAGCCCCGCGTCGGGCTCTGTGCTGACTGCCAGCTCAGAGCCTGGAGCCTGTTTCAGTCTGTGATTCCCTCTCTCTCTGACCCTCCCCTGCTCACGCTGTCTCTGTCTCTCTCCTAGAAATAAATAAAACATTAAAAAAAAATTTTTTTTTAAAAAAAAACTGAATTGGGGCAAATTTAAAGTTAATATGCTGGAAAAGATGCTTTTTAATTTTGCAGAGGAAGCTGGGTGCCATTTCTTCTGCTTATGTGTATTGTTGGCAGATGGGAGTGGAGGTGGGGCCGATACACAGGTTCCAAAGAAAGGGACCTCTTCAGAGGTGGAGGTGGGGGGTGGTTTATGGCACTGGGCTTTGAGCACTGAGCTCTATGATCTTGCTATCGACTAATGGTTCTTGTGGGGGCATTTCCGCCTCCTACCTTCCAGGGTGTTTGGCAACATTTTCAGCTGTCACAGCTTGGGGGAGGGGCATGGTGGTGCCCCTTGCATCTGGGGGCAGGGGTCTGTGATGCCACATATTGTACACTGCACAGGACAGTCTCCAGCACGAGAAATGGTCTGCACCCAAATGCCAATGGTGCCCAGGTGGGGAAACCAGCCCTGAGTTAACCAGCATACAGTCCTGTTGGGGAAAGAATCTGGGTGGGGGGAGGTGGGTGCCAAGAAAAACCTATGTATCAAGTTCAGTGTTCCTTTTTTTTTTTTTTTTTTTTTTTTTTTTTAGGTTTTTAGTTTGGGCGAGGCCAAAGAGAGAGGAGGGAGGGGAAGAGAGAGAGGGAGAGAGAGAAACCCAGGCAGGCTCTGCACTGCTGGCACAGAGGCTGATGTGGGGGCTCGAACTCTGCACGAGATCATGACCTGAGCCAAGGTCAAGAACTGGACGCCTAGCCGACTGAGCCACCCAGGCGCCCCTCAAGTTCTGTGTTCTCAAGGCACACGTGTCCTTTTTGAGCATCTGTTAGGCAATAAATTCCATCCCATGGCAGATTGAGAAAGGACATTTCCGATGCTCACAGAAGAGACGAGAGATAGGATGCATGGACTTCGAAGAAGGAATAGAAAGAAACCAGACCAAGAAGGGGGGCGTGTGTGCGTGTGCTGTCATTGCCCAAGCTCCGCCTCTACACCGGAAGTTCAGAGCCCCCACGTGTCAAGTGCATCTTGAAGGCATGTTTCTGGACGTTTCCTCTTGGTTCGTCCCTTGGTTCCCCCTTTTCGGTCTGGGTCCTGTGGCCTTCGTGCATCTGCTAGGTGTCGCCTCGGGTCCGCTTCTGTGTACTTAAGATACTTTGGAAAAAACGACACCTGTCCCGTGTTTAGGCAGCGGAATGGGGGTGGCCTGGAGTGGCAAGTCGCCGGCATGCGGCAGGCTGTGCAGGACCTTGAAGTGTAGGGGCAGGTGAGTGGGGACCTCGGAGCGTAGGGGCAGGCGAGTGGAGTTTGGGTACTTGCAGGACTCGGTACCGCCTCCCTGTCGGTCCCTGTCTCCAGCTCTTGCACTTCACAAACCGGGGCAGCCGGACATGGATCTACATTTCCCGAAGCCCCCCTGGAAAGGCGTCAGTCCGGTCTAGAATCTGGCCCTACCTGGTCCTCTGGTGCCCGCCCGTGGCCCCATGTCCCGGGGACCCCGGAGGAGCACAGGCCTGGCTGCAATGCACGGGGTGGGGGGGAGGGCAGTTGCCACAGCTATGGGGGAACGTGGTCTGCAGCCGGCTTGTGGCCGCCCCTGCCTCTTTGGGCAGATCAGTTTCTCTAGCTTCAGTTTTCTCATTTAGAGAGAGAAAATAGGATCTGTTTCTCAGGCTTGCAGTGTTGAGGGAGATGGGATGATTATCCTGCTTAGAGTCCCACGTGTGGTTACCTTCCTTCACTCCGAGGCGGGAGTTGGGTGTGCAAATGCATCTTTATTAGTTATGATGGTCTCCAGCACTTCCTTCCTTTCTTTCCTGGCTCCCTCCACCTCCTCCCCCCCTCCCCACCTTAAGTTAAATTTCACGCTGGGTTGCGTATACGTGCCCATATACATAATTTTCCAGGTTATTGTAGAAGATTGACTATTATCCCTTTGGCTGTACAGGTTTATGAATTTCAGTACATGCATAGCTTTGTGTAACCAGCACCAAAAGCGGGACACGGAACACGTCTGTCACCCCAGAGACCTCTGTGGTGCCGTCCCTCCGGTGCCTCCGTCCGCAGTCACCCGGCCCTCAGCGCTCACCGCCTCACTGCAGGGCTGGCCTCGGCTCTGCCCACGAGGCCTGGTCACTGCATCCCAGCGCGGGACCACATGCCTTGCGGGAAGCCCTTCCTCTGCCACAACACCTTCCTTCGTGTTTCCCTCTGATGACACATGAACTTCACACTCGTGCACGCTTGGGCCTGCGTGTTTGCCTCAGAACAGCAGGGTTTGCACCGGGTGTTCTCAGGAGCAGGGAGAAGAGCGCCTTAGTGCTTCTGAGTATTTGTAAAAAGCCACGGAGCGAGGCCCTCAGGTGTCTTGTCCGCTCGGCCGGAGGTTTGCTCTGTGCCTGTGCCCGTTAGTCCTTGCCGCGAGACGAGGCGAAATGGGGTGTTTTCTGAGGCACTTTCAGAGAAACGTTTTCTGAATTTTTCTGTCTTAACTCCCAGAATGCACTTAGCGTGTGAAATGTATTAGGAAGTTCTAAAGTCCTGTCTTTGGTTTCAAAAGCGGGACCCAAGTAGGGAGTTGTTGCATTGTGGCCAGTGGGCTAGTGATTAGGAAACAAACTAACAATATAGTTGTGTTTTTACAATTCTATAAAGTTGCATTACTTTGTTGTAGGAATACAGTGAATTCCCTGTCTGTGCGTCTGTGTAGTGGCTGACCTGTGCTTGACTTTAGGCAGTTCTTTCCCTTTTTTGCGGTCTCCTAGGAAATGGCGTGTTTTCTAGAAGAATGGATGTGGTGTTTTGGCTTTGGCCAGGTCCTGCCCAGGTGGTCCGTCTGCTTGCGTGAAGTCGTTTAAAACCTCTGCGCGCCCTCCCCTGTAGAGGTGGAGTCAGAGGGTAGGTGAGCCCATCTTGAGGCTTGTTCTGCCTTGTGCGGAGATTTTAATTTGGAAAAGGGATATCACTCATATGTTGGTTAGGTTCCTTTTTTTTTTTTTTTAAATGTTTTATTTTATTTCTAGGAGAGAGAGAGAGAGAGAGAGACAGCATGAGCAGGGGAGGGTCAGAGAGAGAGGGAGTCACAGACTGAAACAGGCTCCAGGCTCTGAGCTGGAAGTCAGCACAGAGCCCGACGCGGGGCCCGAACCCACGAACCGCGAGATCATGACCTAAGCGAAAGTCGGACGCTTAACCGACTAAGCCACCCAGGCGCCCCGGGTAGTCTACTTTTGAAAAACTTCTAAAAAATGTCTATTTTGAGAGAGAGGGAGAGTGCGTGCACATGCGAGCAGGGGAGGGGCGGAGAGAGAATCCCAAGCAGGCTCAAACTCCCGGACCGTGAGATCAGGACTGGAATCGAGAGTCAGACGCTTAACCGATTGAGCCACCCAGGTGCCCCATTTTTTGTTTTTGTTTTTTAAAGAATAGTTCAGGATTATGTTAAAGAGTATAGGTAAACCTGTGTTTACTTATGCCCCGTGCTTTGACTGTCACTTTGCCCACTATTAAAATAGGTGATTTTGAGTTAACGTTGGTAACTTAGCTACGTATTTTACATAATACGCTACACACCAAATCAGAAGACACTTTGGGCCGTTAGGTACCTCTGACTAATTTGTAGGAGTGTTGCAGTTTCCCCGTCTCACATTGTAAAATAAAACCAAACGATGCTTACGGTGAAATTATTCCTTGCGAGGGGTGTCTGCTTTAAATTTCCTTGATTCCCCCTCACCCCCCATGGATGTAGCCACAAGGCTTTGAAGAAAGTGAAGAGTTTTCTCCACTGCTTCTCTGGAACCTGGAACCCAGAATGTGACCCTAAGCAGCCAGCATGGAGCACTTTCCTTTCTGGAACACGGGAGGTCAACCCCCAGGGGAATGCAGATGTAGTGGCAGTTGTTGAGGGCTCCCATCCCCCAAGCCTGATTGCCTTCCCACTTTCTAAGAAATTGAAAACTTTCCTGAAGTCTACTGAGAACTTGGCACCCGGCATCACCCACGTTGGAGGGAGCTGAGGCAGACATGGTTCGTTTCTCAGAGAGCTACGTTTCTTCCTACGATCGAGAGTCCATGCAAACATCCAGTGGTGTTCCGTTCTGGTATTGTTCTGTCCTGCAAATGTTTCTGCCTGTTTGAATATCCCAACAGGTGGAAATGTGGGCAAAAAGCAGCTTACTATATGCGATGCTGTTTTATTTCTTAAATCAGAAGTAACATGCTTTAATACCGTTCGACCATTTACATCGTCGTGAGAAGCGTAGAGAAGTCCAGCACCTCTGATCAGCGATCTCTCTTCCTGCTGCATTGTAAGGAATCCTTGGCCTTCACCGGGCCAGTGGCATTCCTCCAGCTGTCTTTGTAGTCTCGCCATCCATCACCAAAGTCATGCCATGCATAAGTCTGTCACGCCAATATGCACACCTGAGTCCCAGCAGTTGGAAAAAAGTAAAGGTCCAGGTGATTGCAGGGTAGTAGGTTGTATTTGATAACAGCAGCTGAGCTGGGACTTGATGCCTCTACCATTTGGTTCATGTGGGGAGCGAATTAAATAAACTTGGGTTCCAGCTTTAGGTTCTTTTTCCAGCAGAATCTTATCAGGCACTTGAGAGCCACGCATCTCTAATGCCAAGTCAGTGTTGGTAAAGACTGAAACATTCACGATTGTCGACTTGACAGCAGTGAGTGCCAGCCCCTGACACTCAAAGGATTTGGTTTAACTTAAAAAAAAAAAAAGCCCTCGCCAGGAGAGACCACATTGGAGGTACACCCAGCTCAGGAGTGTCATTATTTCATAAGAATTAATGATCTCACGTGTCCAGTGGATGACAAAAATTATCGTAGACCAGATGAGAACAAGTTGAGAGGCCTTTGGAGATTAGAGTTGCCTTATACATTTCACGGGACTCTCTGATGAATTTCATGGGCTTCTGCGTACATTTCCTTTAAACCAGCAGTCTCCACGTTTTGCTGGGGGCAAGGGACCAAAGTGCCTAGTGTCAGGTTTTAATTCCCAAAGTGGTCTCCCCAAGTCGATTTCGTGTTCTCTGGCAGGTGCCCAGCGAGATTTATTAGGGTGCAGGGAGGAACTGAAAATGTTCACTATCTGTGTCTCTTGTTACTTAGAAGATGTCTATTTTTGTGGTTTGTAAAAAATACATGTAATGTTGGTTGAGTGCTGTGTGTAGTTAATAAATTACCCAAGTTGGGGGCACGTGCTAGAAACTTTCACTGATTTGGATGTGCAATGAAAGAACATTTAAGACGATGCTGAATGGGTCCCCGGATGTGGGCAGGAGGGGGCTCTTGCCCCCTGAAGTCCCCGAATGCAAGTGAAACACGGATGTATTCCCCCCCACTGGCTTCAGCTGCCAGCGTGTGTGTGTATGTTTGCACGCTTGGACCTCCTGGATTTGGCGTGTTTTAAAAGCTGAAAAAATATTCGTGGTTCTGGAACCAGATGACAGGATCTCGATTGCAGGTGTGTGCTGTGCTTTTTACGCATTTCGTGACTCTGCAGTGTTTTCATAATCACTTAATGCTGTTTATAAATGAGCTGCACTCATTGAATGGTTGCCCTCAGGGCTCCTGAGAAATAGGCTTGTCGAAGGTATTCAGACCTTAGAAGACAACCAGCATGAGATGGTGATGAAAGTCCTTGGGCACCTTTAGCCTGCCCGTTTGTTGTCTTTTTCCCGAGACGGGTTTCAGTGATCACAGTTGTTAAATAACACCTTTTCAAAAATATTTCACGATAGAGGGTTGTTTTGTTTTTTGTGTGTGTTTTTTTTTTAAGACACAACTCATTTTAGTTGATGCTGTATTGATGGTGTTACAGAGAGTAAACATGAAAATTCATGGGGCCCTTGGATGGCTCAGTCGATTGAGCATGGAGCTCTTGATTTCAGATCAGGTCACAATCTCCTGTTTGTGGCATCAGGCTCCGTGTCTGGCTCTGGGCTGACAGTGCAGAGTCTGAGATTCTTTCTCTACCCCCTCCCCCTTTCCCTCCCTCCCCCTTTCTCTCTCCCTCCTCCACCTGAGCACATGCACACTCCTTCAAAATAAATAAACATTCAAAGAAGTTAAGTTCATGATTCATACCACACTGTGAGCTCTGGAGGTGAGAATCGAGACTCACCTCCTCACACTTGAAGTCTTTTGTCTGAGCTCCTTTGCCAGGGTGGCCGAAGGTTTGGTTTTCGTGAGACTAAATGTCAACTGCAAGTCCTCCAGGGTTTCTCCATCAGTCTTTTTGTTTGTTTGCTTAACTTGAAATGATCGATAGGTTAGCCTCGGGTTTTCTGTGTCATTTCTGGTGTTCACATCCATTTTTCCCTTTGTGAATATTGAATTTGCTGGTAAGTCTGTGCGTAGAACCAAAGTGGGAGGCTTGCACGTGAATTCGAAAGCCACCAGGTTAACACTTCTTGCTCATTTCTTCGTGACACCAGAGCCACACGTCATTAATGGATCTACATAGACGCGCCTTTGTCTTTTGGTGAACTGAAATATTTATCTCCTTAAAGAATTGCTTCTCTTTATGGCAGGAGCCAGAAGGCACCTACTGTAAAGAGGAGAAACAGGAAGTAACATTTTTTTCCTGTCGTCTTCTAAACCTTTGTCTCTCCCTTGTTCTTTTTTTTTTTTTTTAAAGTTTTATTTATTCTAGGAGAGAGAGAGAGAGACAGCGTGAGCAGGGGAGGGTCAGAGAGAGAGGGAGTCACAGACTCTGAAACAGGCTCCAGGCTTTGAGCTGGCAGTCAGCACAGAGCCCGACGCGGGGCTCGAACCCACGAACCGCAAGATCATGACCTAAGCGAAAGTCGGACGCTTAACTGACTAAGCCACCCAGGCGCCCCTGTCTCTCCCTTGTTCTAAACCTTTGTCTCTTCCTCTCTGCAGATCGATACATGCAAGTTCCGATAGTAGATTAGTTACAATTAGTGTCTCTGGGAATGTACTTTATCTTTGATCTGCCCCTGCACCTTGCTCCTTGGAGAGGAAAGAGAAGTATTCTGCTCTTAGCCAGACTCCTTGAGCTGTGTCCACGTCTTGACTTCACATTGTAAGTAGGTCATCCAGACATCAGTGACTCCCTTCAGCTCTGAACCCGAGCCCTCTTCTCTCTCTGTTTCTGGGTGAAGCGCTAATAATTATTCATTTGATTATTTGCCTGCCAAATTACCCTGAATAATATTTCTGAGCCGTATCTCAGAAGATGGCCCTAAAGGGACACACTGTTTCTAGAAGCACGCACGGAAGTGGATTCCGTTTCCTAAATGTGTAGCTCAGAAACTCGGGAAGTGCAGATATCTGTGTACAATTTTGTATAATTTCTGAAAACATGGGGCCTAGGTGTGTGAAGGAAGGGTGCAGGGAGACTACTGGGCAAATAATAAAAGCCACCAGAACATTAAATTTATGAGTTCACTAACCTTTGGAAGAGAATATAAAAACAAATTAGTTTATAGCTTTGTCAGAGTACTGTTTACATAATTTATATCAGGGAAGGCACTTTTCCTTAGGAAGATTGGGTTATTAAAATTAGCTATCTTCATTTTTCCACAGAAATAAAAAAATCAATTGTTCAAATAATTGTGTGTGAAGCTTTATAATTGGAAGTTTGATGTTAGCAAAATTATATAACTTTGGTTAATTACATTCGTATACTAAAACTAAACATAGAGTCGGATTAGCTCATGGAAATATTTCATTTTTATCTCCGTCAGTACAGTACACATTTATTCAATAGTTGCTCGTTTCATTTTGTAATTTTTTTTATATCCTGGATGTGCTTTCCTAAAAGTGAACTTGAAATGAGACTCCATGTTTTTATTTCCCAGTTCACGTTTAAATGTAACATGGCACACAGAATGAGCTGTCCTTTGTGAATTTTGATTTTCTTAGTGGCTTCTATGTTCTGTGGCTGCAAGGGATAAGCTAGGGGTCTCATTTTTTGGCATGACATTTGCCTTAAGGGAACTTCGGGTGCCATTGGCTATCTAGCTAGTAAACAAACGTTCAGCCTCCTCCGTTTCCATCATGTTTGCTTTTCCATTGAATGTTCTCTATTTGGACAACAGGAGTATTTTTTGGTGTGGGTTTCTGATGGCTCAGATGTTTGGCCGAGTGGGATTTCTCTGTCCACACCACTCGGTTGGGCGGTTGGTAGTGTTGGGCCATTTTTAGTCCAGAGAATTGGCTTGGACACATCGTAGATTCCGGTTGGGCTGTCCTTCCCTGCCCGCAAGCCGTGCGGAAGTTACTTTGTTCTGTTTGGGTTTGCCGTAGGTGTTTGCTTTGCTTTTGGGTTGCTTACTGTAGATTCCTGCTTGCGTGTGTGTTTAATTTAATGTAGAACTTTAAATGTGACTTATATCTAGTTAATTTTCTGAAATCACTTTATTGAGGTATAAATTACATACCATAAAAATCACCCATTTTAAACGTAGGACTCCATGATTCTTAGTAAATTTATGGAGTTGTGCAGCCATCGTTGGAATCGATTTCCATTCCTCAATATGGTCATTCGTGTCCATTTGCCATCAATCCCGGCCCCTACCTCCCAGCCATGGGCAGCCATTAATCTCCTTCCTGTCTCTGCTGATTTCCCTTTTCTCAGAATAACTAGCTGTGTGCTTGGTTGAGCTTGCTGGGTGGTAGACGGTGAGGCTGGGCTCATGAACCTTCCTTGCCCTTCCCCGGGAGAGGGAGGGTGGGGAGAATGGTGAGAAGGCGGCGATGTAGGCATCGTGCCTCAGTTCCCTCTTGTGCAGAATCAGGGTAGCAATGGGATTCTTGCAGGCGCTCAGTGTGGAACACGTGGGCGGTCATTAGCTCAGGATCTGGAGGACTTTACCCCGTAGGGTCGTCTTCGGCACTGGGGACCCTGCCTGAAGGGCCTCTGGGACAAGTAGGAATGTAGGAAAGGAGTTGCCTCAACTGTGACGGACTCGGTCCCCTGTGAACCCAGGGCGGTTGCCCGTCACGCCTCTGCTTGTCTTGCTTCTTGATTCTTTCATGGCGTTGAATATTAGGCTTTGAGGGAAGGTGGAACTCGGCTCGGGAGGGACCTCAGCTCACTGTCCTCCCGCTGGGGCGGCAGTTTTGCATCCGGGGGGCTCTGGACGATGCCTGGAGACATTTCTGGTTGTTACAGATGGGGAAGAGGTCCAGTGGCCTCTAGCGAGATGAGACCAGAGATGCTGTCAAACGCCCTACGGTGCCCGAGGACGGTGCCCTGTGCCCACAAACAGTTCCCCAGCCTAGGAGCTCAGGAGTGTGGAGGCCAAGACCTCTGCCTTTGTGGCTTTGAATCTGGGGGTGTGTTTTTAAATGTTTATTTACATACTTATTTTGAGAGAGAGCAAGAGAGAAGGAGAGAGAGAGGGAGAGAGAGAATCCCGAGGAAGCTCTATGCCGCCAGCGCAGAGCACAATGTGGGGGTCGATCCCGCAAACAGCAAGATCATGACCCGAGCCGAAATCAGGATTCGGACACTCAACTAACTGAGCCCCTCAGGCGCCCCTGAATCTGGGGGTGGTTTTAAATGAGGTACTTAGGTCTTCAGTAAAGACTTTGTGGGGTGCCTGGGTGGGTCAGTCGGTGAAGCGTCTGACTTCGGCTCAGGTCATGATCTCCCTGATTGTGAGTTCGAGCCCCATGTTGGGCTCTGTGCTGACAGCCTGGAGCCTGCTTCGGATTCTGTTTCTCCTCTCTCTTTGCCCATCCTCTGCTCGTGCTCTGTGTGTGTCTCTCTCTCATTCTCTCTCTCAAAAATAAACAAACATTAAAAGAAATTTAAAAGATTGTGACATTGAAAGAATAAAAAATACCATCGAGTTTACAAAAGAGGTGTAGGCATGATTTAGTCTTCAGACATTCCAGGTAAGTAGGAATTTTTTTTTAGTTTTTTTAAAAGATTTTATTTATTTTGAGAGAGAAAGAGCGCGTGCATGTGAGGGGGGAGGGGCAGACGGAGAGGTTGACTCGGGGCTCGAACCTAAGATCTGCAGGACCCAGACCTGAGCTGAACCCACGAACTGCAGGGCCATGACCTGAGCCGAAATCAAGAGTTGGACGTTCAACTGACTGAGCCACCCAGGCGTCCTGGAAATGGGGGTTTTTTGAAAGCAAAGAACAAACAAGACTTTTGGAGTGAACTTTAGAGGGGAAAATTTCAGTACCTTTAGAAGTATTCATTTACAAATAATGAGATTGCAATGGGGACTGAGAAAGCGGGGGCCACCCTTGACTTTGATCTGGGCCTCATGTTTCATCTTTATCTGTTTACTTGAGAACTGGAAAGTGGGAGAAAGACCCTGACCCTGCGTAGACACCGAGAATCGGGACTGACAGGAAAGGGCTGCTTCCAGCAGGCACCTTGTCACGGACGTGTTTGTGGACTGACCTGGGGAGAGTGACATCTGCACACTTGGGGCCTCCGCCTGTGGGCCGCGGGCTTGCTGCTTGTGGCTAGGACTCCCAGCCGCTCCCCTGAAATGTGCAGGGCGCTGCCCGCCCTCTCCGCTTTACTGTCCGTGGCTCGTTTCCTGGGGCTCCTCTTCCTGGGTCCCCTGCCTTGGACCCCCGCCTGCCCACCTGCCTCCCCTCTCTCTGTCTTGCACCTCCCTGCCAGAATGTCCCTTCCCTGCACCTGTGGCCTCTCCCTCCCACCTGCCCCAGCCAGCCTCCCTTAGCGCCTTCCAAGTGCAGAAGACATCCCTTTTCTGATTCTTCTGTCTGTTTCGCTTGCCTGTTCGAAGCTTGGGCTTTTCCCCACGTGGTGCATGACGCGGCGCTGATTTCTGTGAATGCCGGCGACATGGAGGTCTGCCTCCTTCCCAGTCTTCTCGCAGAGTAATCGATGTTAACAGTCTGTGTAGAGTGCGGCAGAATAGATCTGTAGCGTGTGCGGCCGGTCAAATACAAATACGTGGTCTTGTGTTTTCATCTAAGTGGAATCATATTCTGCTTCGTTCCATCTGCTTTCTTTTACAACTGTATTAAAGCATAATTGAAGTAGAGTAAACTAGACGTAGATAAATTATCTCGAATCAGTTTTCTCATTATCTTGATTGTGGTGCGGGTTTCACAGACATCTACGTGTGATGTGATGTAGCTCTGTTATCCCTCTCTACCTGCTTATATGTATCGGGATGCTAAGTGTTTCCGTTGCTTTCACATTCCTTGTGCCTTTCTGTGATCTCTGCCTCCCTCCGCTCCTGCCTTCAGGGCGAGCATTGATCGGCCTTCTGTTACCAGATCGGTTAGTTTACATTTTCTAGAATTTTCCATCCATGAAATCAGACCGAATGCACTCATTATTTTGCTTGGCCTTTTTCACTCAGCATGATTCATCCATGTTGTGACCTGTGTTATGGATTCATTTTTTTTTTTTTAATGTTTATTTACTTGTTTGGGGAGAAAGAGAACGGGCCAGCAGGAGAGGGGCGGAGAGAGAGTGAATCCCAACCGTGAGATCCTGACTTGAGCTGAAATCAAGAGTCGGACGCTTAGCCAGCTGAACCACCCCGGCGCCCTGCGTATTCATTCCTTTTTATAGTCGGGTGGGATTGTTAGGGATACAGACACACCGCAGTTTGTTTCTCTATCCGCCAGTTGTTGGACATCGATAGGCTGGTTCCATTTCTTTGGGCTGGTGGCCATCCTAGGGGTTCTCACGCTTCACCCTTTGCCAGAACCCTGCTGGCGAGCTTGTTAAAACACAGATTGCAGGCCCCGTCCCCAGAATTTGTGATTCGGTGAGTCTGGGCTGGGGCCCAAGACCGGACGTTTCTAATAAGTTCTCAGCCGCCCGTCTTTGGCCGCGCACGTGCCCAGAGCCACGGCTGTACAGGGGGTCTTCATAACCCATGGCTGCTACTGCTTTCTCGTGTTCCAGGCATTTCTCTCCACAGCATTTCTTGCGTTCCAGGCATTTCTGTCCATACCACTCGTTGTCTTACAGCAGCGTCGCTTGTGGTTTCAGTCATCAGGCTTCCCATTTTTGTGTGGCTGTTGGTATCACTGTTGCCCTTTAGGCCTTTGGGTTTTACTTTCTTACGTGCAAGGGGCTGAAAGGAAGGAAAACTCCATGTTGCTGGGTCGGGCTGCTGATGTCCCCCAGACGCCAGCCGTGGGACTCCTGTGCACGGGAGGCTGGCCCTACTGGACTCTTTGGGGACCTGACTGAGGCCTTCTTACCTTTTGAGCACATGGGCCAGCACTGTGGTCAGCACCCAGCCACATGGGGGGGCCTGGACCCAGGCTTGTGCCTGGGGGCCCCTGGTGCCACTGTGTCCCCTGGTATGCTCGGTCCCCCGGTGCTGCTGGGTCCCGCCCCCCCCCCCCGTGCTGCTGGGTCCCCTAAGGGGGGACCTTAGGGCGAAGCGTAGCTGCTCACCTGTCTTCTCTCTTCTAGGGAAAGCCATGTATCCTTTTTGCCTCCCACGCCCTCTCACTTAAAACAGCCAATACCCCTATTTTATTTTCAGTCTGTATTTTATGTTTAATTTCCTTTTCGAGAGTCTAATTTGTATTCACTAATTTGGAGCACCTAGATGTTATCAGTAGATGTTTACCGTCCTAGCCGATGCATGTGTTATATCTAACATTTTTTTGGGGGGTGGTGGTGGGGGGAAGATAACTTCTTTGATTTCAGAGAGCAGTTTTTACATTATTGCAAACTCTTCTCTTTCTGTAAAAGTGCCTTTCTGCACTTGATCGCGAATGTCAGGCGTCCCTCTCTTTGCTCCCGAATCCGGGGTCCACCGCGTATCGCCTCGGCTCCCATCACCCTCCTCGGGCTGCTGACCTCAGCTCATTGTCTGAGAATCTTTACTCCTGAGGTGCCCTGGACTGGAGTGTAGTGCAGGATTCCAGACTGGTGAAGTAGGCGCATCTCCCCGGGGTGGTTACAGTTTTAAACATTTACAGTGACTCTAATCATGAGCTAATGTCTTACTTTCTTTTTCTTCTTCTTCTTCTTCTTCTTCTTCTTCTTCTTCTTCTTCTTCTTCTTCTTCTTCTTCCTCTTCCTCTTCCTCTTCCTCTTCTTCTTTTTTAATGTGACAGCTTTACCGAGGTGTAATTCTCATTCCGTTCACCCCACCCGTTTACAGTGTGTCGTTCAGGGCTTTCCTGGTACACGCGAACCTGTCCTGTTCTCTAATTCTGTAATGCTTTCGTCACCCCAGAAAGCACCTCCACACCCGATAAGCTATCACTCCCCGTTTCTCTCCACCCCGGCCGCTGGCAGCCACCTGCTGTCTCTGTCTCTGTGTTTACGTGTCCTGGACCTTTCCTGGTGCCCGTTTTGTGGGACTCTGCGTGGTCCAGGAAGCCTTGGAGTGGGGGTGGGGGGATCCAGCTGGAAGAATGTCAGGGGCTGAGGGAAGCAGAGAGACAGCTGCCCCTCGCGTTGGTTACGTTTAAAGTGGAAAGTGGTTCACACAGGGGACGTGGTTTATTTCGTTTTGGCTTCCACTCCGGCATAAACTGTAATCTTCTTCCTTTTCTTTCTCTTCCGTCTTTCCACGTTTCCCCCTGAAGACCAGCACAGACCACAGTTGTGGCCCATCAGAGCTGCTTCACCTGCTGAGCCTGTCTTACGCTGCGTGTTTGGGTGGGGTTTTAGAAAGCCCTTTCTGGGATGAGGCGTAGGAAGCTTGACTTCTCCAAGGGTGTGGTGTGAAGCTCTTCAGCTCTGAGGTCACAGGATTCCATCCAGCTACGCTTTGGCTTCTTTCTGGGGCCTCCCCGAAGCCACAGCCCTGACTTAACTCCATAACAGAATTGGAGAGTTGTTTACTTTTCCGAATTTACAGACCCTTTGTCGGTGTTGGGCCATAATTGCCATTCTGGGGTTGGTGGGCGCACACGGAGGCCGATTTTTCTCCACCCGCCCACCGGCCGCAGCTCTGGCCTGTCCGCTCCCACTGCAGAGCGTTCTTGCTAAGAGCTTGTGTGCTTCCCGGTTGATCTTTTAACGAACTGTATTCGTTTCTTATCGCTGCGGTGACACACGACCCCCGGCGTGTTACCATCTCATCTGGGGGTGAGAAGTCTAAGGTGGCTCTCACTGTGCTAAAACCTAGTGTCACCAGGACTGCATCCTCTTCCAGAGGCCCTTAGAGAATCTGTTTCCTTGCCTCTCCTTCTTCTAGAAGTCCCCCTCATTCCTTGGCTCGTGGTCCCTCCCTCCGTGTTCAAAGCCCCCAAGCAGTGTGGCGGCCATCTGACCGTTCTTCCATAATTATGTCCCTGTGACCACAGCGCAGAAAGATCGGGGCCCCCCGGGGTGATCCGGGGCCACGTCCCTGTCTCCAGATCCTGCATTCTGCCACAACTTCATGTCTCGTCTTCTATGTGAAACGTGTCCCGGGCTTAGCGCATGGCCATCTTTATTCTCCCCACTACATTGACTTCCTGTGTTTCTCTCTCTTAACTGTTTCCGGGGAAGCCTGCATGGTTCATGTGTTTATTTAATACTTGCTGTTTGTTGAATAAAGTAGATCTCAGGGTCATGGGTAAAAGCAGTGAGGGGTCACGGAACGTGCCTTGTCTGCCCACCTTCTGCTGAGGATAACGGCCCACTCGCTGAGTCTTGGTTTACATCTAAGCACAGCCTGGAGTTGTTTTCCATCTGGAAGAACCAGGATTCTTGGTGCAGCTTGGTTTCCTCTCTTCTTCCCAGGAACCCCACACTTGCTGGGTGACCCTTCCATGCTCAGTTTGGGGGTCACCCGGGGATTCTCGCCAGGCTCACTTCTCAAGAGTCTGAGTCTGCTGTGGGAACACAGCAAGGACCACTGTGACATGAGCACAGGCAGCAGGCGGGGCCCAGCCCCCAGGATTCCTAAGATACCATGTGTGCCTTTATAGGGTCTTCTGGTTCCATGTTCTCGGGGCTTCTGGCTTCACAAAAATAGTGGAGGAAGGTGGAGGAGAGGGATAGAAGAGAGTCACTGGAGCATTTTGGCTCAGAAATACTTTGGGAAGTATTTGTATCATTCAGCTTTCTGCTGTGCTGATGCTGCATAACAAGTGGCCCCCCGAAATCACGGCTTACAGAAAGAAGCCCTTATTTCTTGTGTACCAGTTGGTGGGTCAGCTCTGGTTCTCCTGGGCTCAGCCAGGACCAGGAAAGCCTGGTCAGGCTTTGGACCAGGTTCAGGACTGAACTAAGCATCTCGTTCTGAGGTAGTGGATCCCTGGGACACATTGAGGTGCTTCCACCTGATTGGATAAGACGTAAAGCGGAAAGCTGCAGGCACGTGGAAAACCGCTGCCTGTCACACCCAGTGATACCCCACTGACCAAGTGACACGGCCTGACCCAGCATCCGGGGGGAGGGGGCCGCTCATGTGTGGGGGTACTGAGGAGGCACAGGGAGCAAAGGTGTATTTGTATTCTGGGGGGGGATGGACAGAGGCAGGGCAGAGGCAGGGTTTGTGTGTGGGCGGGGTGGGGGTCCCCCGACGCCGGCTACACCCCGTTGTGTCCAGGAGAACCCTCTGCTCTGCGGGTATTGGGGGCAGGGGTGCTTGTTCAATGTGCAGCCTCTTTGGCTCCGTCTTTGAGCCCCCTGCACGGGGGTGGGGCCCCACTTGTGTCCCCGGGGAACGTCGGAACTGACTAGGGGAGAGGGTGCTCCTGGCATCTTGTGGGATGCTGCTAATGGTCTGGTAATGCACGGACAGCCCTCTGCAAGGGGCAGTGTGGCCTGGGCCTGGGTGTTCAGTGCCAGAGAAGCCCTGCAGAAAACAGGTGCTTAGTTTGAGAACCCCATCTTGCTGGACTGCTTCCAACTGAGAAGGAGGATTAGTGATCCTTTCCATATAAAAAGACCTACTGAGGAGGGGAGGGCAGCTGTTGTAAATGTCACAGAGGGCTGTGGAGAGGCAGGTTAAAGCTCCTGGGTCTTGGGCCGCGGCTCTCTTGTATCTGTGACTTTCTTCTTCTTATTTCTTTTAATTAAAAAATTTCTAATGTTTATTTTTTGGGGGGAGGGGGAGAATGAGTGGGGGAGAGGCATAGAGAGAGGGAGACACAGAATCTGAAACAGGCTCCAGGCTCCCAGCTGTCAGCACAGAGCCCGACGCGGGGCTCGTACTCATGAACTGTGAGATCATGACCTGAGCCGAAGTTGGGCGCTCAACCATCGGAGCCACCCAGGGGCCCCTGATATCTGCGACGTTTATCATTTGTACCGTATTAACCGTTTAAGTTGTATTAATTCCTTTACTGTGGCTCAGCTAACAAACAGACTATTGGTGTTGAAAAAATCTGTTTTTCATTAGATTTCCATTGTGAGCTTACTGTTTTTTTTCTCCAGGTGGCCCTTTGTCAACTATTTTCATTATGTATTTTCTTTTTCCTCACCAGCAGGACTGCCAAGTTCTTGATAGCAAAGATCGGTGCCTTAAATTATGTTTTTGTTCTACACAGTAGTGAGTGTATGATCATTATTGGTCAGTTGCCTCGGTATCCATTGCGATGCAGGTTGCGCCGTGTGGTTAAGGGCTGTCTGTCTATCCAGCTTGCACAGACCAGACTTTTATACCTTGCTATAGATCCTGTCTTCAGGGGCCCATGGTTAGCAGGCTGACGCTTGGTTGCTGTGGCAAAAAGAAAGCTTTGGCCTCATTATAGGAAGGCAGCCGTGGCATGGGGAGCCTGACCGCCTCATTCTTCCTCCTACACTCGTTTTATTTTGGTGATTGAGATGTTTGAAGCATGAAAAAAAGATGGGGCATCGCTTGCAGGCAGATACCGGAGTATGAGGCAGTGAGTTTAAGCTTCCTCAGTCCTCCCCTCCATTGTGCGCAGCAAGCAGATCTATGTTTTCTTTTAAAAGGCTGGTTGGGGAAGCATTTGCTGTGGGGGTGCTGTATCTCCTAGAATTGGCTACGATCAGATCAACCAAGTATCGCCTCCTGGGGCTGCCAGCAAGTTGCCGGAATAACAAATGCTTCTCCTTGTGTGTATCTACAGCACGGTTGTTTTGAAAAGACATTTACTGGGTTTGTGGGATGCAGAGAGAGGGTCACGGCCCACCAAGGCCATTCCATCCTTCAGTTGTGTTTTTTTTTTTCTTTTATCTCTTTTTTCTTTTCATTTCCTATATTTTTATTTCTTTTTTTTTTTTTTTTTTTTTGGTGTACAATAGATATTTATTTCTCGTAGTTCTGGAGGCTGGGAAGTCCAAGATAAAATAGCAATAGACTTGACTTCCGGTGAGCGCCCTCTTCCTGGGCGCAGACAGCTGACCTCTTGCTGAATCCTCACATTATTTACTTATTTAAGGTAGGCTTTATGCCCAGCACAGAGCCCAATATAGGTCTTGAACTCACAACCCTGAGGTCAAAACCTGAGCTGAGATCAAGAAATGGATGCATGGGGCACCTGGGTGGCTCAGTCAGTTGAGTGTTGGACTCATGATTTCCCCTCAGGTTATGATCTCACGGATCCTGAGTTTGAGCCCCACGTCGGGCTACGTGTTGTCAGCTCAGAGCCTGCTTCAGGTCCCACGTCCCTTCTCTGCCTCTCCCTGGCTTGCGTGTAAGATCATGTTAAAAAATAAAGCAGTGCTGCCCATATTTGGGAAAGGAACCCCCACCACAGCAGATCAGAGGCTCTTAGAGGCTCTGGGAAGGTCACTTGTGCTGAAAGAGGTTAGCTGGACCCAGTGCAGGAGGAAATCCCACTTTCTGTCCTGAACACGTGTATCAAGGCGTTTTGAGTATTGATTCCTGCTGCTCGGCACAAGAGGCTTCACGGTCTCATCAGGCAGGGAGAACTGAGTGTGGCTGAGGTTGGAGGTTGGGGGTGTGTGTGTGTCTATATGTGTGTGTGTGAGGGGGAGGAAGGAACAGAGTGACGAAGGCATTTGGAGTGCAGGGAATGTACGAGAGGATATGCATTCAAGGACGAGAGGATATGCATTCAAGGACGAACGGTGACATTTTGGCAGCAATCTGGGTTCCTGACCTGTGACCCGGGCCCTGTGATTGTGAGAGGGGACCCAGTGGTCATGTATCCCATGTTGCTTACCGGGGCCACAGGGTGCTGCCTCAGGCCCGCCGTCCACAGTGCTCTGTTGGGACTCCTCTCGCTCCATGGAGATGGTATTTTTCCGCTCATTTCACTGTGTTCTAAGGTTCTAGGAAGTGATGTTGTCAGATAAGCCATCTCGGGTCCTTTTGAGGGTCGTGTCCTCTCCCAATGGTGAAGTGCCTGTGATTCTCGCAGTGCACCTGCCCTCACGGCACACCTGCCCGCCACGGGCCATGGGAAACGAGACTTCTGGGTGTGCGGTGACTCTCCTGTTTCCGAATATAGATTGATTCTCCTGTTTGGAGGTTGGGGTTATGGGAGCCAGTGTACATCCGGCCCCAACTTCGTCTGTGCTTTTACCACATTAAATCCAAGAAGACCGGGTAGGTTCTCAGCTTTTTCATCAAGTCTACAGACGGATGTTCTGAAATGGGAACAGAATGTTTGCATTTTAGTCCTAACGTGGCCATGAAGCACCTGTGTGATGCTGTCCCCAGGAGAGGAAAGGAAGTGTCACATTTCTCCTGCCCGCTGAAGGCAGGGCCACATGCTCTCTGATGTCAGTCCAGGACCACAGCATGATCGACTTCAAGACCCTTCACAGCCCTGTGTTTGAATTCGTGGAATCACGGGCATTTACTCTGCCACCCGTGGCGGTAGCAATTGTGTGTGGTGAAACCCAGGGGCTGGGAAGCTGTGTTGAGGACCTTCTCGTCACCTGATAAGGAACGCTCCGAAATAATTATGGTCCCTGGAGCTTCTAGGGACTGAACTGCCTTGCACAGGAGTCAGGAAAGACCTCCCTTCCTGCACATTCCATCTTGATAGGGCTTCCAGAGCACTTCTGGATCATCACTTGGATGTGACAGAATTAGAGGCTAATTTGGACTCTACCTCAGAAAGTCAAATTCATATTCTGAGTCTAAGCAGATGTGAGGAATATGGTTACCTTTGTCACGTTATCTTCATTTTCTTTGGAAGCAGAGGAGCTTGTCCTGTGGCGTCCGCCATCACATTTGCAGGGACTTTGTGCCCTGAAAAGCCCATGGAGGGTCAGCTCAGAGACTATTCAACTTTATCATCTTTTAAGAAGGTTTATTTTTAGGGGCGCCTGGGTGGCTTAGTCGGTTAAGCGTCCGACTTTCACTTAGGTCATGATCTCGCGGTTTGTGGGTTCGAGCCCCGCGTCGGGCTCTGTGCTGACTGCCAGCTCGGAGCCTGGAGCCTTTTTCAGAGTCTGTATCTCCCTCTCTCTCTGACCCTCCCCTGCTCATGCTGGCTGTCTCTCTCCCCTAGAAATAAATAAAAAATATTTTTAAAAAAAGAATGTTTATTTTTAGAGAGAGCGCGCGTTCCTGTGCATGGGAGGGGGGGAGGGGCAGAGGGCGAGGGAGAAAGCGTCCCAGGCAGGCTCCGCACTGCTAGCTCGGAGCCCAACTGGGGGCTCGAACTCATGGACTGCGAGATCATGGCCTGAGCTGTAATCGAGAGTCCATGACCTCAGCTGAAATCGAGAGTCAGACGCTTAACTGAGCCACTCAGGCACCGTGAGACCGTTCAACTTTAAGAGAAAAAGAAGCCAAAACAAAAACAGTTAATTTTTTTCTATTAAAATATTTAGCCTGAGAGTCGTTATTGAAAATCAGCAATCTTTTGCAACTTTAAGGAGGGTTTGGTTCTTGTTAGGAAGATTGTCTCCTGCTTGATGCGCTTGGCCCCTTGGGCTGGGGACGGTTGTCCAGGAAAAGAGGCGTGCTGTTACCGTCTGTACCACTCCGATCACAAACAAATTGTCCACCTTCAGCTGTTTTCGCTTATTGGCTTTCTTGGAACCGTTTGCACGTCTGATCTTGGAGGAATTGTAAAGCAGGAAGAAAGTTAACAGGCTGTGTTTCGTAACCGACATTTGCTTCTCGCCCCGAAGACTGCCTTTTTGCCGTCCGTCCCCCGCTTTTGTCCATGGGGCGCTTTTGTCCATGGGGCGCGTTCCAGAGCCGCTTCCAGGGCTGCTGAGTCATGGAAATTGAAGGAGACCGCCTGCCAGGGCACCTGCTGTGACAGATGGGCCCGAGAGACCTCAGCCAGCAGAGGGACAGGATTCTTCTCTGAGTGCCATCCTCTGTCTTTGTGTTCTCTCTCTGGCCCTGGCTTTCTCCTTCCGTAGCTGCCCTCGGGGTTCATTGGAAGCACACTTCACCTGTGCGGGGGATGGGGGGCCGTGGCCGAGCTTGCTCAGCTCGTTCTCGTGTGCAAAGAGGCAAGAGTGAGGAAGGAGTGGGGACCGGGGGCCAGGGAGAGGGGACACGAGTGTGTCACAGATGGCTGTCTGTGGAATGTGAAAATACTGTAAGATGGTGCGCGGTCTTTTTTAGGTTGAGTGGCAGGGCCTCTGATGGGTATGTCTTTCTGTCGTTCATCTGCCTGGGGCTTCTCAGCATTCACAGTAGTTCTGTAAAGTCACTGGAACTTCATAGAAGCTTTGCTCCTGGGGGAAACTCAGGGGTAGGTTGCTGTGAGCCTCTGCTTAAACGGTCAGCACATGACCTTATTTTTGTGTGTTTCTGTTGAACGGCCCCTTATTGAATGTATACTGTCGTTCACCTTGGACAACGCCGACAGCGCTGTAACTCCTGCTGGAAGGGGTCTCCTGTCACACGGACCTTCTCCCTACGGCGCATCCCGGCCTTCGCGCCCTTGGGAGCTCCAGACAGGACTCGAGCCGCGTGCTTGGGGCCATCTAGGCAGTCCTTGCCAACAGGAAGCCGGGCAGTGTGCGAAACGTAGGCACGGCCGAGACCGTGGGAAGGACTCTCGCTTCCAGTCTGGCTGCTGAAACGAGAAGATCGAGCTCAGCCTTGTTCAGCCTCAGCTGCAGACAGGCCCCTGGTGACTTGACCTGTCCCCTGCCCATGTGTCCTTGCGTGACCACAAAGTGCCTGGGGCATTGATGGGGGGTTACAGATGAATGTTAGCAGACAGGCGGCTTCGGAGATCCACGCGGTGCACATCCGTGTGTGTCACACACGTAAACCCACGTCTGATTTTGAGAGCGGTTTTACCGACCTGAAAGCAATCGGCGTCCCAGCCCTTGCACCCACCGGGCCCTGCGCAAGTGCGGTTGGGGCCGCCGCTGTTGTGAGAGCACCTCGGAGCGGAGGGGTTTGGGGGGGGTGCAGGGAGTAGAGAGCCTTGTGACCTCGAACCCGCCTGCTAACGTGTGGGCCAGCCAGACAGGCCCGGGGCAAGAGCGAGTCGGCCTTGTCAAGGCATGAGACTGCCCGGGAAGAGCAGAGCCAGGGCAGGTTGGCACATTCTGTCTTGAAAGCAGGAAAGGAGCTTTGCGTGTCTGCTGTGTAAGAGCTGCGTTTGCACGGTTACTGCCACGGTCGTAAGCCAAACCTTCGAGGACAAGTTCATGTGTAAATTACTTCACACCCGTAGTAGGTGGTTGTTTTTGATCAAAAGTTGTCCAGTACCGGAAGCATCTGACAGATTAAACACTTAAATAATGACTCTTTATTTTGAGAGAGAGGGAGGTGGGGGGGAGAGGCAGAGAGAGAATCCTGCACAGGTTCCATGTGGCCAGCACAGAGCCCGATGCAGGGCTCGAACTCCTCAAACCGTAAGATCATGATCTGAACTGAAATTAAGAGTCAGACGCTCAACTGACTGAGCTCCCCCTAGGGGAGTCCCCTAGGGGTCCCCCAGTAGACTTAAAAAATTTTTTTTAAAATAGAGGCATGGCCATTTAAAAACTCTTGTTTACAGTTGTTAAATTTAAAAAGTTTGTTTCTTTTTAAAAAAATTTTCTTAAGTGTTTATTTCTGAGAGAGAGAGAGAGAGTGTGAACAGGGGAGGGTCAGAGAGAGAGAGGGAGACACAGAATTTGAAACAGGCTCCAGGCTCTGAGCTGTCAGCACAGAGCCTGACATGGGGCTCGAACCCACAAACCATGAAACCATGAGCTGAGCCGAAGTCGGATGCTTAATCAACTGAACCACCCAGGCGCCCCCCAAGTAGACTTTTTTTTTTTAAATTAATTTATTTTATTTCTGAGAGAGGGAGAGACAGCGTGAACAGGGGAGGGTCAGAGAGAGGGAGACACAGAATCTGATACAGGCTCCAGGCTCTGAGCTAGCTGTCAGCACAGAGCCCGACGCAGGGCTCAAACCCACGAACCGTGAAATCATGACCTGAACCGAAGTTGGACGCTTAACCGACTCCCTCAGGTGCCCCCCAGTAGACTTTTTAAGGTGTCATGATGCTGTCTGAAATAAGGATGATCCTGATGCCGTACTGGCTTGTGGGGAAACTTGCCTGGTCGGGAAACTTGCCTGGACCTCAGCTGAAACGTGATTTGATCTGCCACTCAGTGGTGTCAGGACCCCCTGATGATACTTGGTTGGTTGGTGTTGTCAGGATGGCTCCTTCCCCCAAAGTATGATTGAAAGGGAACCAAGGTATTACAAAGAGAATGGAGTTTATGGTGCATATATATTTAAGGTGGTCCTAGTCTGGTAAAATGAGCTTTCTCTGGGCAGCTCCTTCCTTTTCCTCACATATTGTGGGTATTGAACACCGAAGTCCTGCATTAAGACCATTATTGGTGTGCCTGGGTGGCTTGTTCGGTTGAGCGTCTGAGTGTTGATTTCGGGTCAGGTCCTGATCCCGGGGTTGTGGGATGGAGCCCTGTTGTGCGGCTCCATGCAGAGCCTGGGGCCTGCTTCATATTCTCTCTCCCTCTCTCTCTCTCCCCCTCTCTCCCCCCGCCTCTCCCCATCACACACACACTCTCTCTCTCTAAAATTAAAAAAAAAAAAAGTAGTTATTGAGCAAATGTAAGGACAAGCAACAAAGTTTTGGTTACTCGTTTTGAAATGATGGGGCTATTGAATAGAATTCGGCTGAACCTCTAACTGCCAGTGTATAAAAAGCTCACGTTGCCTGGGTGGCTTAGTCGGTTAAGCGTCCAACTTTCGCTTAGGTCATGATCTCGCGGTTCGTGGGTTCGAGCCCCACATCGGGCTCTGTGCTGACTGCCAGCTCAGAGCCTGGAGCCTGTTTCAGTCTGTGACTCCCTCTCTCTCTGACCCTCCCCTGCTCACTCTGTCTCCTAGGAAAAAAAAAAAAAGTTCAAAAAAAAAAATAAAATAAAAAGCTCACGTTGGACTTAAAACCAAGCAAATGTGGTTCGTTTCATGGAAAATATCCAACTGATAAAGGATGGGTGGTTTCCGGTGGTGATAAAGTCCGTTTTAAAAAATTGAAAGTGCTTTTTTCTTATCTGCATTTCTTACAGATAAGTTCTAGAAGCACTTGGATTGTTTCAATTTCAAGTGACATAAATTCAGAGGCCCATTTTTAGACATTTGGCCTTACCTGTGCTCCTAGATGCAGCCAGCATCCTTGGGACCCTGATCCCCAGGCCGTGCACACCTGTGGTTGCCCAAGGTGGGGCTTGTTGACTTACGGCAGTGAGGGGAGCATGGGACATCTCCCTAAGTAAGAGGGTGCTGGCAGCCGTTAAGAGGCTCTGCCTTGCGTTCAGTGATTTGGGGCAGGGTGTGAGGACTCGGGTTCTCGTGTGCTGTTTGTAGTCTGCCGCATCTGAGGAATGCCGCATCTGGGGATACGTGCTTGACTGATACATGGGTGGGTGACTGAATGCTGTGGGTGCTTCAGCAACAGAAACATCCAAATAATAGGACTGTCGTGAAGGACTTCCTAATGATCACTCATTCCTAAAATTGGGCCTTGTAGCTGTGGCCCTCATATCAGCTAGAAGTCCTTTTTTGTTTGTTTGTTTTTAAATAAAATTTATTTATTTATTTATTTTTAAATATTTTTTATTTTTTTTTATTTTTTTTTATTTCTAGGAGAGAGAGAGAGAGACAGCGTGAGCAGGGGAGGGTCAGAGAGAGAGGGAGTCACAGACTGAAACAGGCTCCAGGCTCTGAGCTGGCAGTCAGCACAGAGCCCGACGCGGGGCTCGAACCCACGAACCGCGAGATCATGACCTAAGCAAAAGTCGGACGCTCAACCAACTAAGCCACCCAGGCGCCCCTAAAATTTATTTATTTTGAGAGCACGCACACAGGTGCAAGCAGGAGCGGGTCAGAGAGACAGGGAGAGAGAGAATGCCAAGCAGGCTCCCGTGGGGCCCAATCCCACGACCCTGGAATCATGACCTGAGCTGCAGTCAAGAGTCAGGTACGCATCGGACTGAGCCCCCCAGGGGCCCCAGTGATGGCACTTCTTTATAGTTCTTTTTTTTTTTTTTTAATTTTTTTTGTTGTTTTATTTATTTCTGAGAGAGAGGCAGAGACAGAGACAGCGTGAGCAGGGGAGGGTCAGAGAGAGAGGGAGATAACAGAATCCGAAGACAGGTTCCAGGCTCTGAGCTGGCTGTTAGCACAGAGCCCGACACAGGGACTCGAACCCATGAACTGTGAGATCATGGCTTGAGCCGAAGTCGGATGCTCAACCTACTGAGCCACGCAGGCGCCCCTGTTGTTCGTATTTTAAACTGTTAGATGTATTCTTGTTGGTGTTCTCGTTCTCGTGAGTGCTGTTCTTTTAACTTCATTTATAGGTTGTTCATTTCTAGTATTTGCAGAACATTACATTTTAATGCAACAGAGGACCCTTTCTCTTGCTAGTCACAGGAAGAGTTTTTCTGGTTCGCTGCCTGTGTGTCTTGCAATTAGTTTTTATTGACTAGGAAGACCTTTATAGGGTTCGTTTATGTCCCTTGGATTTGTTATCTTTAGTTTTCCGAAGCACCAGGAGGGTGCCTCAGTATCAGAGACCGTGTTAGGTTAGTGATTTATTTTGGCTAATTATAGACTCCCAAGAAGTTGCAAAAATAGCGCTCTGTGTGCCATTACCGCCTTCCTCCAACGACGGCATCTTACATAAACTTGGAGTAACATCAGAACTGGGAAATCAGCATGGTGCAGTGCACGTCCTGGGCGTCCACTGCTTCTGCATGGCTCCATTTGAGACTTACATTGAAAGATGAGTGTGAGCAATGGCAGAGGGGATGGAAGCACGCGGGGTCATAAAGAAGGACGCGGTAACAATCACCTTGACTTTTTTGGTGCCTGATGTGCGTGGGACAGGTGACACACGCCAGGAAGATGGGAGAGGCTTCTGGTGGTTAAAACCAGAGGTCGGTGCTGCCCGTGGCGTGTGCACAGCACACGCTGTTTTGTTTTCTGTGCGATGGGTGATAAGACAAGCTACTTCACCCTTCGTCCAGGCAGACCCACATCGAATATCAAATTTTGATGCCGTAGAAGACCCTTTTTTTGCTAGTTACAGGAGGAGGTTGTAATGGGGGAAGGAAAGAACCCAGTGTGACACAGCCTGAAATTCTCGGACCTGGATTCACTTACTAGTTCACATAGTCCTTGTTTTGTAAATGGGTGAAACAGCCCCCTTTCCCCCCAGAGCAGTGGAAGAAGTCTTGTGTTCACGAGTATTGAGTCTTATGTCGACCTCACATTGGAATTCCTTCCTTCTTTTTTTTTAATGTTTATTTTGAGAGTGGGGGGGGGGGGCAGAGTGAAGAGTCCCAAGCAGGTTCTGTGCTGTCAGTGCAGAGCCCAGTATGGGGCTCGAACTCCCAAACTGTGAGATCATGACCTGAGCCCAACTTGGGGCTTGAAATCCCAAGCTGTAAGATCACGACCTGAGCCCAGTACAGGGCTCGAACTCCCAAACCGTGAGATCATGACCTGAGCCCAACGCAGGGCTTGAACTCCGAAACCATGAGATCATGACCTGAGCCAAAATCGACGGCTGGGTGCTTAACCAGCGGAGCCACCCAGGTGCCCCTGGAAGTCCTTTCTTTGGCTCCGCGTGGGCCATTTGCCCCCTGTCTTGCTGGAAGACTGGAAATGAAAAGGGGTAGTTTATGCGGACACCAGTCTCCCGTATGTGGGAAGTGGCGGGACCGATGCTTTTCCTTTCCTGCCTCTTGCTGCGAGGGTGACGGGATTGGAGACGGTCACCGAGAGCAGTGGGGCGCGCCAGAGTGACGCTCCATCCACGTGGGGACGACGTGCACTTGATCTCCGAGAGCCACGTGATGGCGCGTTCCCCGTGCCGGAGCTTGGACACAAGCTGGTCAGGAGTTGAGTGCGGTAGCTGTCGGTGTGAGGATCGAGCAGCTCTTGTGAGTGAGGCACGGAGTGAAGCCGCAGAAGCCTCTGTGGCTTGGAGAAGCCGGGGCCGGGCTTGCGCGCGGGCTCACACCCGTCAGGCACCACCACCCCCGGGCGGTCGATGTGGGTGCCTCCGTGCAGCTGTGAAGCATCCAGAGGCGCTGGGGAGGACAAAGCAGGGTCTAAAAGTCTCATCTACGGAACAGGAAGGCCGTTGCCTGTTGCCCAGCATGGGGGGCTTGGGGACGCGCCTGGGTGAGCGCCGGCTAAAGGGGGTGCAGGGTTTCTTCTGGGGACAGTAAACCTGTTCTAAGGTTCTGTGCTGATGGTGTTGTGCGGTTCCGTGAATATACTCAGAGCGGCTGGATCGTACTTCCAGTGAGTGAGTTGTATGGCATGTGATTCCTCGCTCAACAAAACCGTTCACACCTTTTTTTTTTTTTTTATGTTTTAATTATTTTTGAAAGAGAGACAAGAGTCTGAGCAGAGACGGGGAGAGAGAGATTCCCAAGCAGGCTCCTCCCTGTCAGCACAGAGCCCGACACGGGGCTCAAACCCACGAACCGTGAGCTCATGACCTGAACTGAAGTTGGATGCTCAACCAACTGAGTCACCCAGGCCCCCTTCACTAAAACTGTGTAAAGAGGGTTTTTGTCCTTTGCTTTTGTAGTTTCAAGAGTGCTCTTATATTTAAATTTTTTTATAGTTTATTTATTTTTGAGACAGAGAGACAGAGCATGAGCGGAGGAGGGGCAGAGAGAGAGTGGGAGACACAGAATCCGAAGCAGCTCCAGGCTCTGAGCTGTAAGCACAGACCCGATGTGGGGCTCGAACCTGTGAACTGTGAGATCATGACCTGAGCTGAAGTAGGACGCTTAACTGACTGAGCCACCCAGGTGCCCCTTATATATGTAAGTGGCTTAAATATATATTTAAGTGGCCCATCTTATCATTGACTACTACATTAGTGACCCCAATTAATCACATTGACAGAAACAGCTATTTTTTTTTAATGGTTATTTTTGAGAGAATGTGAGCAGGGGAGGGTCAGAGAGAGAGGGAGACACAGAATCTGAAGCAGGCTCCAGGCTCTGAGGTGGCTGTCAGCACAGAGCCCGATGCGGGGCCCGAACCCACAAACCGCGAGATCATGACCTGAGCCGAAGTCGGATGCTTCACCGACTGAGCCCCCCAGGCGACCCCCAGCTGCTCTTCAAACCCCTGCTGTGATGTTGAGTGCAGACGCGCCGTGACTTTCACTGTGGAGAGAACGTTTCTTCAGTGGTCAGTTCCCGAAACGTGTCCCCACCTGTCATCTGTACGCTGCCACAGTTAGGAAGCAGGGCTCCATGGCGGTGAAAACGTGGCTCCTGTCACGGGAAGTGCAGCATGGTCCTGGTCGCGTTTTCTCCTTTCCCTGTCGCCTCCTCCGCCCCTCCCCCTCCCGCAAACTAACAAGCAAGGGCAAGAACCGAGTGGCACAGCTGATGCAGGAGGGGAGACGGAGCCCAAGGACAGCCACCCAGACTTCCTCCACCGCCAGCATCAAGATAGCCATGGCAGAGGGCGGAGTCAGTAAAGTGCTGATCTGCCTGGTCACAGTGGGGAAAAAGTTAGAAAAGCCTGCTACCTCAAATCACCCTTCCTGTGACGATGACACTGAGATAAGTGGCCTAGCAGGTGCAAGGGGCATTTACCAGGTACCTGCTTGCGCGTTGGGAGCCGCTGCCCGGATTGCTCCCCGGTGCACCGTGCTCGACAATGATCAGAAAGCACTGTCGGCCGCATAATTGTACGCCTGATCGTGAGTGCTGCAAGCTGCTTCTCCATTCATGTACTTAGCTGAATAAAAAGTACACTTCTGGTGAAAAACAAAAGTTCCTTTAAAAAGCTTCCGAGGGGCGCCTGGGTGGCTCAGTGGGTGAAGCGTCCGACTTCAGCTCAGGTCACGATTTCATGGTTGGTGGGTTTGAGCCCCGCGTCGGGCTTTGTACTGGTGGTTCAGAACCTGGAGCCTGCTTCAGGCTCTGTGTTTCCCTCTCTCTCTGCCCCTCCCCTGCTCATGATCTCTCTCTCTCTCTGTGAAATGAATAAACATTAGGGGCACCTGGGTGGCTCAGTTGGTTAAGCGTCTGACTTTGGCTCAGGTCATGATCTCACGGTTCATGCGTTTGAGCCGCGCATTGGGTCAGGGCTGACGGCCAGAGCCTGTTTCGGATTCTGTGTCTCCCTCTCTCTCTGACCCTCCCCTGCTCACACTGTTCTCTCTCTCTCAGAAATAAATAAAACATTAAAAAAAATTTTTTTTTTAAATAAACATTAAAAAAAAAAGCTTCCACTACCTGGGTGGCCACTTACTATGTCCTCTAATGCTCAGCAATGTTGCCATGAGCCTTATAACATTGGCTCGTTGCTTATGCTTAGAAGAGAATGACTGAAATTGCACACCACGTTGCATCAAAAGCCATCAGGGGTGCCTGGGTGGTTCAGCTGGTTAAACATCCAACTTCAGCTCAGGTCATGATCTCACACTTCATGAGTTCGAGCCCCGATTGGGCTCTGTGCTGACAGCTCGGAGCCTGGAGCTGCTTCAGATTCTGTGTCTCCCTCTCTCTCTGCCCGTCCCTCATTCGCTCTTTTTCTCTCCCTCTCCCTTTATTTCTTTCTCAAAACTAAATAAACATTTTTTAAAAATTAAAAAAAATAAACACCATCAGAGTTCAGTCTCTTGAAGACATGTTGTGTACACAGCCAGCGTCTGGTGTTCCGTTTCCACGTGCGGTTGCACATGTCGGCTGTGAGCTGTGAGTACACCGTTGTGAGGGCTATAGACCTGGGGCCGGAGGTGGTGGGTGTGGTCTCCTGGAGGGGGCCCAGGTGTTGGGGGAGGAAGAGCCCCCCCTGGTGAAACCAGCCCCCTCCTGTGTGTCTGAGTGTAATCTTTGTGACTTCCTGTGTCGAAACCCCAGTGGCCCGTCCTGCCTTTGACCTCTGCCGTCTGAAGTGCGGCTTTCGCTCATGTGCCCTGCATCACTGTCAGAGCTGGGGTCACACCTCTGCACCGACATCCGAGACGGAACTTCAGGGCAGGAGTAGGAGTATACCTGAGTCTTGAAGGGACATCAGCGTCAACACGGTTAGCACCGTAGGGGCACCTGGGTGGCTCAGTTGGTTGAGTGTCCGTCCGACTCTTGGTTTCAGCTCAGGTCCTGACTTCGTCGGCCATGAGATCGAGCCCCGCCTTGGGGTCCACACTGACCGTGCGAAGCCTGCTTGGGATTCTCTCTCTGTCCCTTTCTTTGCCCCTCCCCTGCTCACCCAGCATGCTCGCTCTCTCACTCTCGCTCTCTTTCTCTCTCTCTCAGAATAGCAAAACGCAACAGTTAGAAGCACAGGCAGTTGGTGTTTGCGTGTGCGCCCGCCGCTGGGTGGTGCCCAGACTACCTTGGGCAGTTTCTTTTGAGCCCACACATGTCCGCAGCATTGGGGAGACTATTCCTGTTTTACAGGTGGGGAAACTGAGGCCAGGGCAGCGCAGCAGTGGTGGGCGACTCCCAGCTGTGGAGCTCAGAGCACAGTGGTGGCAGGCTGGCTCGCTGTGACTTTGCAGCCCGCGTTCTCTGCGAGGCAGCTCTGCGTTTCCGAACCCTGGAGGGCTTCCCCTCGGTTCTGGACACTTCCAGGCGCGACGATCCGCCTGGCCCCGCGGAGGCTGCGTGCATGGGAATCCTGAGGAAATGACGGCGTCAGATTCCGGAAACCTCTCTGAGCCAAAGCCCAAGACAGGCCTGCTCTAAGGCAGGGCTACATTTGGCCCGCCACCTGTTTTTGTACAGCCCGCGAGCTAAGAATGGTCTTGTATTTTTAAATGGCCGAAAAAGAATAATATTTTGATATCAAATTCAAATGTCAGTCCTCACAGTTTTATTGGAGCACGGCCACGGCCATTTCCGTATCCTCTGAGCTGCAGAAGGTGTTACAACACAGACCCCCTGGCCCTCCGAAGCCTCAGGTATTTGCTCCAGCCCTTGGGCCCTTCGCAGAACAAGGGAGGCCCGTCCCACCCCGCTGCTGTGACTCGCATTCTGCTCTCCTTCCCATCTCTTCTTCATTTGCACTCTGTTCCCATTTCACCTTGCTTTCTGGAGCCTGGTGTTCCACAGTTAGAGAGTCACTTGTTGGATGTGAATTCAGTCCCGGTTAAAATGTGCATAGTCCTGGGAGAGGTAACATGTCTTGGGAGGGGACGGAGTTGGTGCTGGCTTTGTCGGGGCAGCAGGAGTGCTGTATAAGAGGAGGGGGTACGGGGTGTCCCTGTGTGGCACAAGATGGGGGACTTGGTCATTAGAGGTGTCCCTTTCCCTCGGTCACCCAGAGGCTGGGAGTGTTGGTGGGTGCAGAGCGTGGCTGAGCTCCCCTGGGGGAAGTGTCTGCTTTGGAGAACCACGTGACCTGAGGGTCACCACCCCCCCGCACCCCCAAGAGCAGAGTGCAATCATAAGGCAGGGCCCACAAGTCGGAAGTGGTCCAGTAGGAATCGGACACAGACAGTCTTCAGTCCCAAGGTGCTTCCCTGCATTCTGGCACCTTCTGTGCAATGCTGGCCTCACAGTGCAGAAACGACAGCCCGTTCTTTGTGTCCTTTTATCCGCTGGTCTTGATGCTGCTTCAGGGGCGGGACAAGGGTGAGAGCTTGTGAGGGGGATGTCAGCAGGTCCGCCTGGGCCGCGGGGCCTGGCGTGCCACCCACGGGAAGGACCCGTTCTGCCCCGGGCCCGTCATCATGTGTGTTTGAGACGCACGATGCCGCGGTGACCGCTCGTCACGTTATGGTGACCTTCCTGTGGAGTCTGCGGGCCGATTTACACTTCTGTGGCATTTGCCGGCTTTCCGGGGCCATTCTAGATGCCTGGGAAGTTGACCACGCGTTTACAGCGTTGCTCCTGGGATGAGAACATTTCAGAGCGAGAGCCCAGTGAAGATTTGGACTCCATCCCAAGTGTAATTCGGGCGCTGCTTCCCGTTCAAGCCTTCTTCCTTAAACCTGTCTGTTGTGACGTGCACGTGGCCAGGCAGAGTAGCGTGTCACCGTGGCGCCTTCGCTCAGTGGCAGCCTTGCGCTCCGTTTCTGGGTTCACGTCTCGAAGCCTTATTCACACACGCAGGAGGCTGCTGCGTGTTCTGGCCGGGGAGCGGCGTGGACGGGGCGTGGAGAGAGAGAAGGGATTAAAAATCAGCTCGAATCTACAAGCCGCACTGACAGCGCGGATAATTTTTCATGCTAACCTACTTTTGGGGTTGCCAGGCCGTTGTAGAGTGGAAAATCTCCGCTTTCCCCCGTCCTGCTCTGACAAGAGCTAAAAATAACTCAGTGAGGAGATGGGCATATGGCCCTTTGATCTCCTTGGCCTGGGGTATTTCTTGGTAGGAGCAGAGGCTGGAAGGTACTCGGTGTTCCTCAATGAGCCTTCGGGTAGTTGGGGTTGATGGATGAGGCCAGTTACTGGAATCGTCCTTCGCCGTCAGGCTATTTGATCTGTCCCTGCTTTCCATTTCTTAGGCTTCTCTAAATAGGCTCTCCCCACGCCCGGGCTGCGTGCAGCTACACACTGGGATATGTGTCTGGAAATCCCAACAAGACGAATCACTCTTGGATGCCAGGAACCGCCGGACTGGACATTTAGCGACCTACTGAGGTGCCTCCCATTCCAGAGTCCGTAGAACGTGGCTCTGACCCCCAGGGCGGCTGCGGCTTAGGCGGACGGGACAGGGCAGAATTTGATTTCACTAAAGGTGTCCCAAGTGCCCGGCGCTCTGGCTCTGCGAGGAGGACTTTGGAAGCCGGGGGTGGGAGCCGAGGCCTGGGGCAGGAGGTGAGGCCCGGGAGGCGCCTTCTGGGAGGGGCGTGCCTGCCAGAGCGAGGAGAGGAGGAGCCTGGCGTCCTGCGAGCTGCAGAGGTGGGACGGTGGGACGGCTGGGCGTGGTCTGGGGAATGTGAGGTCGAGTTTCCGGGGTTGGGGGGTGGGTCTGCAGTGGATGGGAGACGGGATGCATCATCAGGCCACGGGAGGCACACCTCTCCTCAGAGAGCCCCGGCCCCGAAGGTGAGGGTGGAAGTGGGCACCTTCGGCTGGGAAGCTAGTGTGGGTGAAGGAGGGCTCAGGGAATGGGAGACTTGGTGCTTGAGTGGAAGCAGACAGGGACATGTTCAACAGGTAAGTCAAAGGATTGGGGGGTGGACTGTGTTTCTTTTCTTTCTTTTTTCAACGTTCATTTAGTTTTGAGAGAGAGAGAGAGACAGGGTGTGAGTGGGAGAGGGGCAGAGAGAGAGGAGGAGACACAGAATCCGAAGCAGGCTCCAGGTTCGGAATGGTCAGCCCAGAGCCCGACGTGGGCCTCGAACTCACGGACTGTGAGATCACGACCTGAGCTGAAATCGGACGCCTAACGGACGGAGCCCCCCAGGCGCCCTGATGGACTGTATTTCTTGCAGGAGGAAAATTGCAAGGTTTTAGTCTTGGAGAGGAGGGGTATTAGGGACGTTCCCTTTGGGACAGAAGAGAAGGCCGTGAACATGTGAAATGCTTAGAAGCAGAGAAGATGACAGCTGTGAAAAGTTTTACCAGGAGGCGACCTAACATGTGAAGGTTAAGGTTTTCTGGGAGAGCAGGGAGTCCTGACTCAAAGGAAGCCAGGCAGGGTGGGATCTGCTGACGCATGAGACCAACCAGGCTTTCAGACTGTACTTGGGAACAAAGGGTATGTGCCCGGGGACTTGGTAGCCAGCGGCCACTTCCTCTCCCCCTGGTTCTTACCCTCCCTGATCACCACTGCTGAGAACTGGAGTCACCCTCATTTAATCCACTTTAGATGAGGCTTTCTGTTTAAGAGGTTATTTGAACTATACTTAGTTTGTTTCTTAAAAACCGGAGGACCAGGGCATACAGCAGGGCAGAGCAGGACCACATGCGGATGGGCTGACCCCCAGCAGCTGCCCAGTAGAACGCTCTTCCATAGTGGAGATGTTCGTCTTTGCACTTGTGGATGGTCTTCACACAAGTGGGTCATCTCCATGCCAGCGGGTCATCTCCATGCTAGCGGGTCGTCTCCATGCCTAGCGGGTCGTCTCCATGCCAGCGGGTCGTCTCCATGCCTAGTGGGTCGTCTTTATACTAGTGGGTCAGCTCCTTGCCTAGCATCTCGTCTCCATACTAGTGGGTCGGCTCCTTGCCTATCAGGTCGGGTCCATATTTAGCGACAGTTTCCATACTAGTGGATGGTTTCCATACCTACTGGGTAGGCTCCATACTAATGGATAGTTTCCATACCTGGCAGACAGTGTCCGTGTTTCATGGACGTTTTCTGCAGTGACGCGTTATCCCCGTACCTGGTGGCTGGTCCCCGCACTAACAGGTAGTCTCACATGGGAGATATGGCTACACATGGCTATGGATTGTTTGGGCTTCTGATGACAGGGCTTCTACGACATCTGAGGAGGTTACTCTGTCAGCAGAGCCTCTGGACGCGTGGCTGCGGTGATGCTGAACGTGACCACAGCCAGCTGAGGACAGAGAACTGGTGTGGGGAGAAAAGAACCAGGTGGCTGTGGCCCCCACGGACCAAAGCTGGGCTCCCTGTGTTTCACCTGCTTCTGCTGCTTACTGTGAATCACGTTAGGTACAGGAAGCCTGGGCCTGTGATTTGGTCCCTGTCCTAAGCCAGGAAGGCTGGTCTGCACCTTCACTGTCAGTTGTGAGTTGTGTTCTAAGCCCGCCTCCAACGGAGAGGAGGTTGACTGCCTCAGTTTAGGGAGGGGGCAGGAGAACTCCCACGCAAAATCACCTTCTGCACCAAACTCTGTCACTCCCCGGTTGTCTTCCAACAGCGACTCTTATCAAGCCCTTCATCAAGCCCTTGATCGTCTCTTTTGGCATTTAGCCTTGAGAAAGGAAAAGATCATCTCAGAGTTTCCATCTGTGAGCAAGGTTTTCTGAACGTGTTGAAAACGTGGGTTTAGTTTCGTGAGCTCAGCAGGAAGTCCTGTGGTTTGGGATTTACTCACAACCGTAGGTTCCGTGAGGAAAGACCACTTCTCACCTCTGAGTTCCTCAGACTCTCTACTTGCCTTCAGCACTGAAAACACAAACAAATCGTGACACACAAAAAAGTCAGCAGAACCCTTTGCTAGACCTGTTAGCTTATTGCCGTTTCGCATTTTTCTCCTGCTCATTATCTGTCTTCAAAGGAAAGTCGCACGCGCTCTGCCTTCACGTTCTCTGATGCTCTCGCCCTTGACCCGTGCAGTCTGCTCTGCCTCCACTTGGGAGAAGCACACGTTCGTGTGGCCTGTGAACTTGGAATCGTGGACCCCGCAGCTCTTCCGGCGCCTCTGCCCCTTCCTGCAACCGCCCTGCCTTCCCCAGTCTCCGCTCCCTCCATCCTGCTGCTGACAGGATCAGGATCTGCCCCCTCCAGAGCGCCAGGGGCCGGGCACCCTGCGTGGGGCCACGTACTTCACCCGTCCCCACGAGGTGATGCTGAGTTCGGACTCCTTTTGCCCAAGGCTCTCGACGGCCTGGCTTCCTTCTTTGCCCCCTTCTCATAGACAGCAGTCCTCAACCTACCTTTTTATGCTTGGACCCATTTTAGCTGGCCATCAAAGCCTCGGACGCTAGTCAGAATAAAATTTTCAAGTGAATTTAAAAAAAAATAGTGGGGCGCCTGGGTGGTTCAGTCAGTTGAGTGTCTGACTCTTGATTTCGGCTCAGGTCAGTATCTCCTGGTTCACAGTTCATCGAGCCCTGCATCAGGCTCCTTGCTGACTTGCAGAGCCTGCTTGGGATTCTTTCTTTCTCGCTCTCTCTCTGCCCCTCCCCTGCTCGCTCCTTTGTTCTCTCTCAAGTAAATAAACTTTAAAAAAATAGCAAACTTTATTCGTTGAGTAGTAGAAATGTGTGGGGTTTTTTTTCCCCCTTTTTTTGGTTGTGGTAAAATGTAAACAATGTAAAATTTACCATCTGGGGGCACCTGGGTGGCTCTGTCGATTAAGTGTCTGAATCTTGATTTCAGCTCAGGTCCTGATCTCACGGTTCATGGGTTTGAGCCCTGTGTCGGGCTCTGCACTGACAGTGCAGAGCCTGCTTGGGATTCTCTGTCTCTTTCTCCCGCTCACTTACTCTCTCTCAAAATAAATAAGTAAATGCTTAAAAACACTCTACCATCCTAACCTTTTTAAAGTGAGGGGTTCAGCAGCAAAATCATGTTCACGTTGTCGTGCTGTCATCCCCAGCGTCCGTCTCCACAACTTGGCTGTTTCTGCAGCTGAACTGTCCCCATTAAGGTCCTCCTCCTCGAACCCAGCGCCTGCACCCACTGTCCTACGTTAGGGCTTTCTGAATTTGACCCCTCTCCGTGCCTCCGAATCGTATGGTGTTTGGGTTTTGGTGATTGGGTTATTTCACAGAGCATCAGGGTCACCCGTGTCCTAATAAGTGTCCGCAGGTCCACGTGTGTAGTGAAGTGTATAGACCACACTTTGTTCCTTTGTTCACCTGTCGGTAGACATTTGAGTTGCTTACACCTTTCACGACTGTGAGTTGTGCTGCTGTGAGCGTGAGCATCGGCATATACACATCTCTTCAGGACTTGCTTTCTGCTCTTTAATATGACCTGAAACGTTAAAGGTCGGGGTTTTTTTTTTTTTTCTAATATTTTATTTATTTCTAGGAGAGAGAGAGACAGCATGAGCAGGGGAGGGTCAGAGAGAGAGGGAGTCACAGACTCTGAAACAGGCTCCAGGCTCTGAGCTGGCAGTCAGCACAGAGCCCGACGCGGGGCTCGAACCCACGAACCGCGAGGTCATGACCTGAGCGAAAGTCTGACGCTTAACCCACTAAGCCACCCGGGCGCCCCGAAGGTGGGTTTTTTTTAAGTTTTACTTATTTTGAGAGAGAAAGCGTGGGAGGAGGAGGGGCGAGAGGGGGGAGAGAGAGAGACAGAGAGAGACAAAGAGGATCCTAGGCAGTCTCCACACTCAGCACAGATCCTAACGCAGGGCTCGAAGTCACTAACCGTGAGGTTGTGTCCTGCGCCAAAGTCAGAGGCGGAGCCACCCAGGTGCCCCAGCTCTCTTCACATATTTTAAATAACACCATGTAGCAATGACTCGAACTGCTCCCCCGTTTCACAGTGGTACTCAGTGTCAGCAGTATTTGAACGTGTCTTAGATAAGCTGTAACATGGTAGGAAAAGGTCTGCATGTTCTGTTGGGGAAGATCTCGGGGGTCTGCTAATTCCACGAGGGTTTGTTGCCTGCATTTCTTTTCTTTCTTTCTTTTTTGTTTTTTTTTTTTTTTTTTTAATTTTTTTTTTTCAATATTTTTAATTATTTCTAGGAGAGAGAGAGACAGCGTGAGCAGGGGAGGGTCAGAGAGAGAGGGAGTCACAGACTCTGAAACAGGCTCCAGGCTCTGAGCCGGCAGTCAGCACAGAGCCCGACGCGGGGCTCGAACCCACGAACCGCGAGATCATGACCTAAGCGAAAGTCGGACGCTTAACCGACTAAGCCACCCAGGCGCCCCTGTTTTTAAAATTTTTAATGTTTATTTTTGGGAGAGAGACAGAGACAGATTGTGAACGGGGGCGGGGCAGGGAGGGAGACACACAATCTGAAGACAGGCTCCAGGCTCCGAGCTGTCAGCACAGAGCCCGACACAGGGCTCGCACTCACTGATGGAGAGATCCTGACCTGAGCCGAAGTCAGACGCTGAACCGACTGAGCCCCCCAGGTGCCCGTTACCCACGTTTCTGATGGGATTCGGTAAAGGCTGGTGGCAGTACATTTGTTGCCCCTGCTCTGCCGTGCAAGTTCACTGCCGCCACTGGACTGGCTTGGTGAGTGCATTCCAGCCATGCTGGGTGCCGCCCTGGGTCCCACGGATGCGGCGGCGAGCCAGACAGACTAGGACTGCGTTCCGTGGTGTGCGTACCCCAGCCAGAGTGGGGGAGAGGAGCCGGCACGTGCACACGAGCTCCCTGGCCGGCCACGCTGAGGACTGTCCTGGGGAAGTCAGCGAGTGGCTGGGAGGGCCCGTGCTGCTGGCATCTTGCTCAGTCACGGGAGGGGTCACTGAAGATGGGACCTGAGGGGCGAGGAGGAGGGGACGCCCGGCCAAGGAACAAGCATGTGCAAAGGTCCAGAGCGGATGAGCAGAGGCAGAGAGAGAGAGAGAGAGATCGGCCAGGACCCTTATGCCACGGCTCTGTGGTCTGTGTTAAGAAGTCAGCGCTTGTCCGGAGAGTATCGGGCAGCATCCGTGCAGAGGAATGACCGCATCTGTTCATCGAGCCGGGCTCTGGCTGCTCTGTGGCCAGGGACAGCGACTGGGAGGGCGTCAGCAAGGGAAGTGAGCTGAGTGTCAGCCTACTGGAATATTCTAGAGGTATAGTTTCTAGGACCAGGGGTGTGGAGAAGAGGGCATTCATTACAGACAAAACTTGGACGTTTTGGGGGTTGCTTTTTAAGTTTATTTTGAGAGAGAAAGAGGAGAGAGGGGCAGGGGCTGAAAGGAGGAGAAAGAATCCCAAGCAGGCTCCATGCTCCACGCAGAGTCCGACGCGGGGCTCGATCTCACCACCACGAGATCATGACCTGAGCCGAAATCAAGAGTCAGAGGCTTAACTGACGGAGCCACCCGGGCGCCCAGGATCTTTTGATTTCTGTCAGAGATGCTTCCCTTCTTCTCTCCTTCCATTGAAACCCATGACGCTGTGTGTCATTCTAACACATTTATGTTCCTGCCTTAAAGTGTAGTTACTTTTATACTTTTTAAGTCTGTATTAGACGGAAGGTCAGAGACTGAATTTGTGTGTTTTGAATATGTAAAGCATTACACCTAATTGTTGAGGTGTGTGTGTGTGTGTGTGTGTATTTGTATCCTGCATTGTTAGGTGTATGAACAAATTTCTCAATAACTGAAAATGTAAGGGCGCCTGGGTGGCTCAGCAGGTTGAGCATCTGACTTCGGCTCAGGTCATGGTCTCACGGTTCGTGAGTTCGAGCCCCGCGTTGGACTCTGTGCTGACAGCTCAGAGCCTGGAACTTGCTTTGGATTCTGTGTCTCCCTCTCTCTCTGCCCCTCCCCTGCTCACGCTCTCTCTGTCTTTGAAAACTAAATAAACATTAAAAATTTTTTTTTTCAGTAACTGGAAATGTAACGATGTGCTGTAACAGCAGATGCTGAGGGGAACCCTTTCCGCCCACCGCACATGCCTGTTCCTCGACCTTCCCTACAGTCTCTAAATAGTGTGTCATTGTTTAATAAGGTGCCGGTTGAGATTTACGTGATGGAGGTTTGCTTTTTAAAAAGAAATTATTTGGACTTTAATGGAAAAATTGTAGTCTCCTGAGTGTGGTTTTGTCTTTGGTTCTGTCCTGTTTAAGAGCTGATTGCGAGCGGAGAAGATGACCTATTTTGTCTGCACTAAAAATGTACATTTTGTACTTAAAGTGTGTGCCACACAGAAGACCATACCAACTCGGCAGGCACTTAAATTGTTATGTAAATCGAATCTTTTGATGTGCCCGTGGCTCCCTTTGTTTCCACTATTTGGTTTTGCATGGAGAAAATCATTTTCCCCCCAGAGAGGTTTCTGGTTAAAAGAAGCCCTTGTGCGGCATGAAGCGCGCTATGTCTTAGATGTGTTTTTCCTTCTTGTGCCTGGGAGGATTGAGCACTTAATGATGTGTGCGTCCCCGGGAACATCCCTGCCTTGGTTTCCCTTCTGGTCCTGTTTCCTGTGTAAGGACAGGACTGATGAGTGCAGCTGGAGTCCCATTCAGAATGAAGGAAGAGAGAGAGAGAGAGAGAAAGAGAGAGAGAGAGTGTGTGTGTGTGTGTGTGTGAGAGAGAGAGAGAGAGAGAGAGAGAGAAAACACTGCCTCCTTGTTGAACCTGGTGACTCCCCTGCTAGGCGTCCAGCTCTGTGAGCTCTAGTGAACTTGTGTCTCCTTGTTTCAGGGCAGGAGGTAGAGCGGATTCAACACAAGCAAATAGCACTAGCGGAGTCGATCGTGTGTCTGTTAGAGGTGCCGTGTGCATTTTCCTTCTCTGTCCGAGCCCTGCCTAAGCCCGACGCACATGGGCTTCACAAGGACCCCAAGTGTTAAGGTGGGGGAGATGCGGATGACGCTGGGGTCCCGTCTGTCCCTTCCATGGGGGTGGGAGCTACGGGACCTGCTGCCGGGGTAACGCGATGCAAGGTCGAGGTTCTGAGCCCCGGGCTGGCTCGTCCACAGGGCTGGGCAGCCTGTGACCACGGAGGGCAGGGAGTAGACGTTGTGGTCTCAGATGGCGGGCCAGTGGTGCAGGTCCCCATGGAACCGGTCCTTGTGCGGGAGCTGCTCTGGACGCCCTGTCCATGCAGGAGTGTGGCGGGGTCCCAGGGATTGGCATTTCCTGTAAATTTCACGTCTCCCGAGAGAGGATTCCTCGTTATTTCTTTTCTCCTCTCACCAGCCATTCAAAACAGTGCATGTAACCGTCCTTCGCCCATGGCTGCGTGCGCCAGGCTGTGGGGTGGCGCCAACTGGAGGGCATAGAGCGCCAGCCTCTGACCCACTGCGTGTTGACCGTATGGACTTGTGTTCTTACCGGTCGGCGTGGCTCCTGTGTACTTCGCAGAGCACTCTCTCACTTTCCTCCGCGGGCATTGGACTCCCTGACCATGTCAGAAGGTGGTGGATTTGTTTTCACTTGCGCTCTGGGAGGAGGCGCTGTCATTTTCATTTCTGTGCAGTTGTGCCCTCTTACTCCATTGGTCACCGGATTCATTACTCAGCGAACACCTGTTGGTAGCGTCATCTGTGCGGTTCCCGGCTTGTGTGGTGGCAGCATCAGGGCAGACCGAGTTGGTTCCTGGTCTCTTGCGCTTCATCACCGGGGACGGGGTAGGTGTTGAAAGGCAGCTGCAAACTCTCGCGGGGCCCGAAAGGGCAGTTCTCTGGTGATGGGCGAGCGGCCTTGCTCCGACCTTCAGAAGGGCCCTCACAGTGGAGGGACCAGAGGAAGCGAGACCTAGAAGCTGGGGGCAGCATCCTGGGCCAGGACCCTGGGTGGTGAGCCCTCACATACCCGCGCCAGCCTTTCCCATGATTCGTTGGACTTGCAGCCTTGCCAGACGTCAGGTGTTTGAAGAATGACCAGTCCAACCCCACTCTGGAGCAGTGGTCCATTTCCTCAGATACCATTGCTCATTTTTAACGGGAGAGCCAGATTATTTAGGAAGAAGGACCACAGAGCTTTAGCCCATATTTAGTCACTGACCCTCAATGTGCATTAAAAAAAAATTGGAGGCGCCTGGGTGGCTCAGTCGGTTAAGCGTCTGACTCTTGATTTCAGCTCAGGTCATGATCTCACAGTAGTGAGTTTGAGTCCTGCATTGGGCTCTGCGCTGCTTGGGATTCTCTCTCTCCCTCTCTTTCTGCCCCTCCCCCTCTCGTGCTCTTTCTTTCTCAAAATAAACTTTTAAAAAACTTTAAAACATTTTTGGATATTTTGGTTCATTTTGTCACGGCCAGCAAACTTTTTAAAAAAATTTTTTAGGGGCACCTGGGTGGCTCAGTGGGTTAAGCATCTGACTTCAGCTCAGGTTATGATCTCACGGTTTGTGGATTCGAACCCCGCATCAGGCTCTGTGCTGATAGCTAGCTCAGAGCCTGGAGCCTGCTTCGGATTCTGTGTATCCCTCTCTCTCTGACCCTCCCCTGCTCACGCTCTCTCTCTCTCTCTCTCTCAGAATTAAAACATTTAAAAAAATTTTTTTTAAAGCAGACTCAGTGCCCGGTGTAGGGCTTGAACTCACAGCACTGAGATCAGCAGTCATGCCCTCCACCTGAGCCATCCAGGCACCCCTGGGCCACATTGTTGTCTTTTTGGACCATGTGGCATGTCGATGTTGTGTGGCCCGAGGAGCCATGGATACGTATGTAAAGTAAATTTTCTTTGAATATTTAAGTCATCTTAGTTCAGAGTAGTTTGCCAGGAATTTTCCTAGTTGACGGATTAAGATCAGACATGATTTCCTGAGTGGAGATCAAGAGTCCGACGCTTAACAGACTGAGCCAGCCTCCCAAGAGGGCCGTTCTTAACATTTAAAAAAATGTTTTTATTTATTTTTGAGAGAGAGATGCAAGGGGGGGAGGGACAGAGAGGAGGGGGCGACACAGAATCGGAAGCAGGCTCCAGGCTCTGAGCTGCGGCACTGAGCCACGCAGGCGACCCATCAAGGGGGCCTTTCTGATGCCCTCCCCCCTCCCCCATTGGGGCGTGAGTTCAGGGGAGCACACCTCCGGGCGGCTGGGGGAGGGGGGAGGGTGCCCAGAAGGGGTGTCTTGGCAGGCACATCACAGCACCCATTCCCCTGATCAAATGTGTTGTTCCTCTGAAACTGGCGTGGAAACAGGGAGTTGAAAGGTTTTCTGATTGTTGTCCTCTCTGTTTATGTCTTTTGGGAACCTGTGTAAAAATCTGTGTGTGGCTTGGTGAAGGTGAGTCGCAGAGGAAGCGCCTGAAGGAAGATTTGGCAGTGGCCCTTGTCTGTGGAAAGCACCCCTGGGGCCTGGGCTTGACAGACCAGAATCTGAAGGGAGGGAGACACAGAATCTGAAGCAGGTTCCAGGCTCCGAGCTGTCAGCACAGAGCCCGACGCGGGGCTCGAACTTAGGAACTGCGAGATGGTGACCTGAGCTGAAGTCGGACGCTTAACTGACTGAGCCAGCCAGGCACCCCATGAGTTTGTCATTTTGGAATTAAAAAGGTGATTTTAAAAACTGCAGGTGAGGGGCACCTGGGTGGCTCAGTCAGTTAAACATCCTGCTCTTGATCTCCGCTCAGGTTGTGATCTCAGAGCTCCTGAGTTCAAGCCCCACATCGGGGTCCATGCTGAGCATGGAGCCTGCTTAAGATTTTCTTTCTTTCCGTGTCTCTCTGCCCCTCTCACTCATGTGCTTGGCTCTCTTTCTGCCTCTCCCAATCAAGTAAACAAACAAAAGCTGTAGACGAGAAGTATCCTGTGTATCGTGGACCTTTTTCAAAGTGAACGTGTGTTTATAAGCCAGACGTTACTTTAACGGAGTGCGGCTTTCTTCTGTACTTTCTCCTTTTCTTTTGTTAAAGTAAGTAGCCTCTGGGTCTTCTTGACATCGTGGAGGACTCCAAAGCCCAGAAAACTTGATTTTGTGATTTTTCTTCTGGGTTCGCATTTGCCTATTTCTAGTATATTGGCAAAAATTAACATTTTCCTTAAATTTTTGCCAGCACAATTTAAAAGCAATTAGAGCAAATTCAGTTATTACATTTGAAATGATTGTCTGGGTAAATTATAGTTTAAAATTTAATTTATACTAAGTCCTACACTTTAATGAACACACCGCATCATACATTTTTACATTCTTAAATTATCCACAACTTTAAAGCTATAAAACAAAGCTCTTTTTACAAAGTACTGCTTGTTTCTTTTTTTTTTTTTTTCTTCTTCTTCTTCTTACTCCTTCAAAAATGCTTACATTTCTCTTTCAAAGTAAGGCGAGAAAACCCCTTTGGCCTTCAGCTTTAAACAGTTATACTTGTTGGAAGCGCTTGGGTGGCTCAGTTGGTTAAGCGTCCAACTTTGGCTCGGGCCACGATCTCACGGTTTGTGGGTTCGAGCCCCGCATCGGGCTCTGCTGACAGCTCAGAGTCTGGAGCTGCTTCAGATTCTGTGTCTCCCTCTTTCTATGCCCCTCCTCCACTCACACTCTGTCTTTGTCTCTCTCAAAACTAAATGAACATTAAAAAAAAAAGCTCTCCTCTTAAAGATTGGCATTTCCCATGTGAGGAATCTAAACACATTCTGTGAAACTGCCAGGGCCTTAGTCTCTGTTATTAAATTTCACAAGGGCGTGTCAGGAGTTCAAGGTAGAGGCCTTTGGGCCCGAGCGGGATTCCTGAACTTGACCTTTTTGTTGTGTCTCCGCTCATTTCCCCAACAACATGCCCACCTGTCTCCCACTGGCGACTTCCACGGATCCTGATGTCCGCCGCTTCAGAGAACACACTACTTCCTGGATCTCACTTTTCCACCATGCTGCCTCCTGAAATTTCTTAGGAGTCTTATAGATTTTTCTGGTGTTTAATTCCCCACCTCCATAGAGGCAGGTTTAATTGGAGTAGAGTGTTGCCTGGTGCCTTGGTTCCTCCCAGTTTTAAAAATGATGTTTGGGGCACCTGGGCGGCTCAGTCTATTAAGCATCTGATATCGGCTCAGGTCACCGTCTCATGGTTTGTGGTCTCTGTACTGACAGCTCAGAGCCCGGAGCTGCTTCGGATTCTGTGTCTCCCTCTCTCTCTGCCCCTCCCCTGCTCATGCTGGCTCATGCACTCTGTCTCAAAAATAAACATAAAATATAAAATTATGTAAACAAATGTTACAGTTCAGAGAAGTATTTTTATATCAGGAAGATACATTAGGAAGGCAACTTGTGGAACTTTTAAATTCTTTCTGAGTGAAAATCTTCAATGAAAAGATATGCTTCCCTTTTTCCGAGGTTGAGAAAATGCAGTTTTGAATTTCTAACCACAAAGAGATTCCTCAGATTGCTCTGGAATCCACTGTGGAAGTTCCAGCTGCCTAGTTGAGGGGGAACTTAAGGTCAGGACAATTTTCGTTTATTTATTTTTTAAAGTGATAGTTTAATTTTTTTTAGTTTATTTATTTTTGAAAGAGATAGAAAGCATGAGTGAGGGAGGGGCAGAGAGAGAGGGAGACACAGAATCTGAAGCAGGCTCCAGGCTCTGAGCTGTCAGCACAGAGCCCGATGCGGAGCTCGAACCCACGAACCATGACATCTGACCTGAGCCAAAGTTGGATGCTCAACCGACTGAGCTGCCCGGGCGCCCCAAGGTCAGGACAATTTTGAAGGCAAAGATGGATGGCGTTGTGCACCGAAGACCCAAAGTAAAGACAAGTGACTGTGTGGTGTTGGTGCAGTATTTTGGAAACCAGAGGGGCACGGGTACTAACTAAGCAGGCTAGGATAATCAGAGCACCAGAAATTCATACTAGGGTACTGGCCCTGTTTCTAGTGGCCCCACTCGAGCTGCTTTGAGAGGAGAAGCTCCCACAGACTGTCCCCGGCTATAGATGAGGTCACTTCAGATCGCTGCTGCTTCAGTGGCGCGTGCTGGATGCCGGTGACGCGCAGGGACCGGGGTGATGGAGCCGGCGGGCTGCCGTGAGCGATGGCACACATCTCAGGCGTGCGGGAGCTGAGGGCCCACACTGGTGTTTCATCCAAGTGTCTTTTCTCTTTACCGATCTCATCGCACTGAAGACACGCTTGAGAGACGCCAAGGCAGAAATGTGTGGTGATCATTTTTATTCAAAAATCCAAAATCCATTAAGTCATTGTCACGAGTATAAGTATGAGGCAGGAGCATACATTTTGTTTGCTGATGGTCCTCTAATTTAAAATTATTGACTTAAGGGCGCCTGGGTGGCTTAGTCGGTTAAGCGTCCGACTTTCGCTCAGGTCATGATCTCGCGGTTCGTGGGTTCGAGCCCCGCGTCAGGCTCTGTGCTGACTGCCAGCTCAGAGCCTGGAGCCTGTTTCAGTCTGTGACTCCCTCTCTCTCTGACCCTCCCCTGCTCACGCTGTCTCTCTCTCTCCTAGAAATAAATAAAAATAAAAAAAAAATTAAAAAAAATAAAATTATTGACTTAAAAATCGTTTTTTGGTTTTTTTTTTCAAGTATCAGCATACAGTTTTTACTTATTGGTCGCTAATATATTATCATCTAGTTCTCGTTACCTGCTTTCTCTATACAAAATAATATTTAAAAAAATTTTTTTAGTTTTTATTTTATTTAAAAATTTTTTAATCTTTGTTTTTTTCTGAGAGAGAGAGACAGAGTACAGGCATGGGAGGGGCAGAGAGAGAGAGGGAGACACAGAATCTGAAGCAAGCTCCAGGCTCTGAGCTGTCAGCACAGAGCCCGACGTGGGGCTTGAACTCACGAGCTACAAGATCATGACCTGAGCTGAAGTCAGATACTTAACCTACTGAGCCACCCATGCGCCCCTTAATGTTTATTTTTTGACAGAGAGAGAGAGACAGACATTAGTGGGAGAGGGGCAGAGAGAGAGGGAGACCCAGAATTGGAAGCAGGCTCCAGGCTCTGAGCTGTCTGCACAGATCTCAACATGAGGTTCAAACCCATGAACTGTGAGGTCATGACCTGAGCCAAAGATGGACACTTAACTGAGCCACCTAGGCGTCCCCAAAATAATATATATATTTTTAATTTTTAACGTTTTATTTTTTGAGAGAGAGAGACAGACATGAGTGGGGAAGGGGCAGGGAGAGAGGGAGACACAGAATCTGATTTTTAGCTTTCAGCACAGAGCCTGATGCGGGGTCAAACCCATGAACTGTGAGATCATGACCTGAGCCGTAGTTGGATGCTTACCTGACTGAGCCACCCAGGCGCCCCCCAAATAATACTTGTTTTAATCCAGGTCACACTGTTGGATGATTTACATAGAATGAGATGCACTCACTCGTTCTTGCTATTCTTGGCTTTTTAAAGAAACCCCTTTATTGAAATGTAAGTCACATACCATACAGTTCATTCATTCGCCATGCATGACTCAGTGGTTTTTAATATCTTAGTATTTTTTTTTTTTTTTTAAACAACACAGCATCGAGTACTTCGTTTTGTTCCTTAAATAGTTGGGATAACCGGACTCTGTGTCCCCATTTGACTCCTGCTGCCGCTGCCACCCAGGGTCACCGGTACCTCCTTAATTGGACTTGTTGGGACATTTTGAAGCCGCTTCCTGGCGCCCGCTGAGACGAGGCCTGCTGCTTGGTTAGCTCTCAGTCACGGTTCACCTGTTTTTACAGCCCCTTTGTAAGGGGCGGGCGGTGAGTTGCAGTGTCTTCACGGCCAGGTGTCTCTGCTCCCTGCTGCACAGGCTCCTCTCTCGACGGGTCGCGGCCGCTGCCCGCTCAAGGGCTTGGCGTCGTGGGCCGTGTGCGTGTGGGCTGCGCTGCGTGTTCCTAGTCAGGAGGTGGAGGGGCCGCGCGGTCCCCTGGGGGACACACAGTCAGCCCGCACAGAGCTCAGATCTATCTGGAGGGAACGGGGCGGGGGTGTTCGCCGCTTGTGCCCCTGGGAGTGTGTCAGAAACGTGCATGCTGCCTGCAGGTTTCACAGATGTCGCACGAGCACAGCACCCGAGGCTGCCCCGCGAGCCCCGTGGCACGGCCTCCTTGGGTATTGAAGTCAGCAGGCCTGGCGCCTGGGAGCCATACGGACCCAGAAAGATAGGAGTAGGAGTTCCGGGGAGAGATGCTTCCGAGTTTGTGAAAATAATCGAGCACTCTTTAATTGTGTCCTGGTGAAGGGACCTGGCTCTGATCTTCTGTCAGAATTAATAGTAGCGGACGGTGTTTGTATGTTATTTGTTTAGATGAGAGAACGTCCATGTTTCATGTTCGGGGTCCAACACTTGGTATTGAAGAACAGTGTGCTTTATATTCTGTTTGGCCATAAATAGACTTGTCTGTGAAAATCAGTAGCCACGAGTGCCTCTGTGCAGTGTTACCATGAAAAATGTGTAGAGAGAGGTGTCTTGGGCATCGGGTGGTAGCGATGTAGTTCGGGCCGTGTTGAAGACACCAGCAAGGGGAGTACTGGTAACAGAGACTGGGGAAGGTACAGAAGGAAACGTGAACGTTGAAGGTCATGTTCCCTGAACACTTGTTTTTTTCTGCTAAGTTTATTTTGTTTATCTTGAGACAGGCAGAGAGAGCGTGAGTGGGGTAGAGGCAGAGAGAGAGGGTGTGAGAGAGACAGTCCCAAGCAGGCTCTGCATTGTTAGCAGAGCCCGACAGGGGACTTGAACCTACAAAACCACGAGATCATGACCTGAGCCGAACCCAACAGGCAGAAGCTCGGCTGACTGAACCCCCAGGCGCCCCGCGCCTGCGTACTTCTGAGTCATTCGCTCCTTATGTTAGAAGGGCTTGAAGTTGATTAGCCTGAGTTTGCCATTGTGGGCACCGTAAGTTCCGGTATCCTATCTCTAAGACGATGGCACGTCATGTTTAGTAATTGATGACTTGAATGCACAAGTTGTAGGCATTATTCTACCCTGTGATGACTCAAGCACATACCGTTTCTTTTTTAAGTTTATTTATTTTGAGAGAGACCACGCAAGTGGGTAGGGACAGAGAGAGATGAGGGAGATAGAATCCCAAGCAGGCTCAGCACTGTCCACGAAGAGCCCAACATGGGGCTCAAACCCATGCACCGTGATGTCATGACCTGAGCTGTAATCAGAGTCGGATGCTTAAGACTGAGCCCCCCGGGCACCCCCGGTTTCTGGTTTTGAAGTACCTCATAAGCATGTGTTACAGCCGTGGTTATGTGGCCGTTACATAAAGCTGTCACCTGATAAGTTATAGGAAGGCTTCTCGTCTGTCCGGGCGTCAGAACGGAGCAGTTTAATCATGTGGTATCAATGCCATCTGTATTGGCAGCGCCCTGTGAAGTTACAGAAGTTCCCTTTGCTATACGCAGGTAGTCATTACAAAATAAGGTCCGCAGAACGCGAGTGTAAGTGTTGACCCAGCAGCCTCCGTAGCTTGGCTGTAAGATCCAAGCACAGATAATCCTCATACAGCGAGGGCACGTCTTCCCCATGGGACTCCTTACCACCACTCTGGTGCATTCAGCCTCACCGGAAAGGGAATGGAATAAGACAGTGAAATGACGTGGAGGTCAAGGGCTCCTAACTGAATCTTGGTGATGAAGATGGCAGGTTGCAGCTGTTGGGTTGAAGTGGTGACTTTAATTTCTCTTCTGGTGGTGGGACAAGAGCTGTTTATCTTCCTTGAACAGAAAGTGAAGTGCAAGTCTGTTCGCTAAACACTCGGTCTTATTTGGAAGGCTCCTAGAGTAGTTTTGAGACTCTTAAGTTATTGTTTGTTCTTTTTCGGTCCTGAAGCAATTATTGAAAGGTCAGTCTACTAATTCCTTCCAGAGTGACCAGAGACCTTTTGTGTAATCATTTAGAACTTGATTCCAAGGAGCTGATATTTATCCAGTTCTTCTTTTGAGCACAGCACAAATGAGGGGGTGGGGTGGGAGCCCGAGGGATCTTGGTCCTTACCCTGGAGACATCTGGTGTCCTGAGTAATCTATGTATGTTAGCCCCAGAAACGTCCTGGCGTCCTTGCTCGGGCACATTGAAGAATTTGGTGTTACAGGTAGATTCGCTTCTTACTGCCTTTCGCTCCCTAGCGCTGTGTTGGCACATAGTAGGTGCTTCATAACTGCTTATGGAGTGTGTGGATCACGGTGTTGACCTGGCTGTCATCCGTATTGCATCGTAAGTGCTTCCGCTGTGTGAAGGATCGTTAATCCCTGATCTTTCGTTGACTGATGCTGTTCGTGACATTGACGATCACCCAGACACCTGAGAGTTTTGAATCTCTTCAAGGGTGGTTGTCTTTGTCTGCTTGGGCTGCTGTGACGAAGTACCAGAGTCTGGGGAGCTTATGAATGACAGAGGTTAATTTCTAACATGTCTGGAGGCTGGCAGTCCAGTGTCGGCAGATGCGGGGTCTCTGGACAGCAGACCGCTGTCTTCCGGTTGGGTCCTGAAGTGGTGGAAGGGGTGAGGGAGCTGTCTGGGGTCGGCACTGATCCTGTCGTGAGGCCTGCACCCTCGTGAACTAATCACGTCCCACAGGTGTTCCTGAAAACCATTACATTGTGCATTAGGTTTCAGCCTCTGAACTTAGGGGGGACCCGAGCGTTCAGGCCACAGTGGTGATTATACAGAAAGACCTGATGAGCCTGATGAGGACCTGTCAGGCACGGTGCTTCCTGAGAGACCGTCCCAGTTGACACGATTCCAGGTCAGACGTGGGTTCGTGCAGCCCTGATGGGGTGGTGGCTGCTGGTGATCAAGGTGAGACTGTGTCTTCAGTTTTCCTCCTGATGCTGCTGCTTTAGGAAAAGCTTTCTTGCGAAACGATGGTGTATCGGAAATAACTAGTCCCGGGTCTCCTGGAAGACCACACAGTATGTAAGGGGCGCTTGGGTACATGGGAGCACAGGACGGTCACTTGAACTAGAGGAGACAAAGGCTTTTGGAAAGGTGATGCTCGACGAGGGAGGTTGCATGCACACTTGGAGCCGCCACGTGTGGGTGAAGAGCTTCCCCAGATAACATGTGGGCATGAACGCGGCTGGGCAGACAGCACACAGTAGGCTCTTTTGGGTGGTGTGCAGAAATGTTCGGAGGTGAACAGGTTGGGATGTTCAGAGGGTGAGTTGAGGTCTTAAAAGTCCCGCCCTTGGACTTCATTGTATTCAATGAAGGATTTAGGAACGAACATGGGTATAGAAAATGAGCGACTGGGCGCAGAAGAGGAAAGTGGAGACTCTTTAGAAGGGATCTGCACCAGGTTTGGGGGTCAACTTTTGAGCAGGGTAGAACATTCTAGAATGGGTGCTGTTAAGAACAAAATCCAGAGACCATCAGCATTTGATTTCTGTGGGTGAAATGCCTCGTGTGTTACGTGATGTTGTGATTTATCTTTTATGTATTTATTTAAAACATTTTTTTAATGTTTACTTACTTTTGAGACAGAGACAGAGAGCGCACAGGGGAGGGGCAGAGAGAGAGGGAGACACAGAATCCGAAGCAGCTCCAGGCTCTGAGCTGTCAGCACAGAGTCCCAGGCAAGGCTCGAGCTCAACAAACCATGAGATCGTGACCTGAGTTGATGTCGGGGGCTTAAGCAACTGAGCCACCCAGGTGCCCCTGCTGTGATTTATCTTTTAAACTGTGGACTCCTCCACCATCCTGTGGTGTGTTCAGCTATTGAGAATGTCTTGCTGATTTTTATTCAAGAGCACTTGAAGCTAGTGGCTAGCACATAGAGGAGTGATGTTTGATAACACTTGCTGGGTGGAGGAATGAATGCTAGATAGCAGAGAAGTCCAGTGGAAGGCAGGGAAGGTACCTTTCAGCTGTACCTTGGGCCCAGTTCGTTCGCCAAGGGGAACTTTGAACAGCTACCAGACCATCGCTGCCCAGTAGAACTTTCTGCAGGGAGAGAAACATTGTGTGCTATCCAAAATGGTGGCCGTTCAGATGTGTCCAATAAATGCTTGAAATGGGTGGGCTCATGGGATGGAACAACCGAATTTTAAATCTTACTTGCCTTTTTTTATTGTGGTAAAATATGTATAACCTAGTGTTTACCATCTGAACCATTTTGAAATGTAGCGTGTGCGACGTTAAGCACATTCACACTGCTGTGAGACTCCTAGCACCATCCATCTCTGGGACTTTCTCCTCTTCCCAAACCCAAAGTGGTCCCCTTCTCCCCTCCCCCAGCCCCTGGTAACAGGTACTTCCTGTCTCTGAATCTGACTCCTCTGGGCCCCTCATATAAGTGGAATCATGCCGCCTTTGTTTTTCTGTGACTTGCCTATCTCACATGGTGTAATGTCCTCGAGGGTCATTCTGTGTTGGAACACATATCAGAATGTCTTTCCTTGTCAAGGATAAGCGATATTCCATCAGGTGTGTATGCCGTTTGTCTGTCTCTTCCATCGGTGGATGTTTGGACAGTTTCCACTTTTGGGCCACCGAATAAGTCCGTGTCAACCTGAATGTGTACTTCTAATTGATGGAAGTTTGCAAAAGCGGGTGGCCTGGTGGCACTTTCGGCCTTGAAGGCTTTGGGAGGAAGGGGCTTCTCTGCGACACGGCAGGCCGTGAGGTGGGCAGAGTGCGCCTGAGTTCAGGGTCCTTGGCGTGGAAGGCCACGGAGGAGACAGGATGGGACGCGGACTCAAGGAGTTTGTCAGGCGTTCACAGCTTGGGATGTTCGTGCTGTGTTTCATGACTGGAGGTCCAGCTGAGAGTTGAAAGGTAATGATTCATGGAGCTGGAAACGAGATTGGATCTGTCTGGTTTCCTGTGTCTCGCTCCCTTAGAGGTCAGCATGGCGTATCTCTCAGCAGGGACTGTCGCGGCCCGCCTGAGGCTTCTTTTCCTGTGGTGGAAGGCTGATGAGAAGCCCCCGCTCCGTCAGTTCCCGGGATGGCATTTGATTTTGTATTTGTTGTAGTTTGGAGGGGTCGCATGTCCGGAGCCCAGAGCGTGTGTGATCCGCAGGTGGAGCTGAGGTCTGTGCGTGATTGGCCTGTGGCAGGTAAAGATGGCGGGGGGCAGGCTGTGTGTGCAGCTGCCAGGGAGAAGCAGGGCCACGGCCGCTGCTCTGGCCCCGGGGAAGGGCCGGGACAGTGGAGCAGAACCTGCGGAGGACCCGGTGCTCCAAGGAAGGCTTGAAGACTGGTAGATGAGGTCAGTGGGATGAGAGACGCTGAGGCTCAAGTGGCCATCTTGATTTCTCTCCCGTGGTGTATCTTCCAGTGGCTGCGGTGAGGACAGGGTAGGTTGTGTTTGGGGATGAAGGGGAACATCGGGACATGCGTATTTGCTTACATGCACGGGGACTTCCTTGTGACCTTCACCGCAATACGGTGGTTCCACGAAGGTCTTGGGCATAACGGGCATGGTGTTGGCCTGAGAGTGGCTGGGGTCAGGGAGGAAGGAGACCCCTCTGTGACGTAGCTCTGGCGTTTGTCAGGTTAACCTTGGTTTCTGAATCAGGAGGGGGGCGGGGTTGACAGCATTCACCGTATGAGGCTGTTGTATGAATTCAGTGAGGGGACCTTGGTGGAGATTCTGGGGCCTGGGGGCTTGGTAAAGGTTAGTTTGTTTTTTGTTTTTTGTTTTTTGTTTTTTTAGATTTTTTGTGTATTTTTGAGATCTAGACAGAGGTAGTGCACAAGCAAGGGAGGGGCAGAGAGAGAGGGAGACCTAGAATCTGAAGCAGATTCCAGGCTCCAAGTTGAACTGTCAGCCCAGAGCCTGATGTGGGGCTTGAACCCATGAACTGTGAGATCAAGACGTGAGCCGAAGTCGGACGCTCAACTGACTGAGCCACCCAGGCGCCCCAAGGTTACTTTCTTTATAATTTTGTTTTTATGTTTGTTTCTGAGAGCGCAAGGACGAGTGGGGGAGGGGCAGAGAGGGAGACAGAATCCGAATCAGGCTCTGCCCTGACGTGGGGCTCGAACCTAGAAACCGTGAGATCTTGACCTGAGCTGAAGTCGGACGCTCAACTGATTGAGCCAGCCAAGTGCCACAGTGTCTTTAGAAACGTGATGGTCCCCACTCCCCTTTTCTCCTTGTAATGGACTTGTGCTTATCCTTTAAACTTGACTCAGGTGCCCCCTTCCCTGGGTCAGGTGAGCGAGGCATGCCGGAGGCTGGCTGTCTTGTTGCAGGTCATGGTGGGAGCTGGGCTTCCTGAGGCTGCCAGGCCCTGCTGGAATGTCTTCTTAGTGCCGGCCAGACCCAGTCATCCGTGGGTGAAGGCGAGCCAGAGAGAAAGCCAGAAGGCAGCGGCTCCCTCCCGAGGTCGAAGCCCTCCGGGGCTCCCCTTGCCGACCTTCCCTCTTCCCCGGTTTCCCTTGCAGACCTCCCCGCCTCCTGGGCTCCCCTTGCAGACCTCCCTGCCTCCTGGGCTCTCTTTGCAGACCTCCCCTCTCCCCCCTTCCCTGGCGGTTTAGCGCAGCACATGGGGCTGATTCTGAGAGAATGGGAGACGCTGAGGCAGGTGACACCAAAGGTGATTTACGTTCGCTTCAAATACCTGCTAATTGAGAAACCGCCAAACTTGTCTGCGAAATCGACAACAGGCTGAGTTAATCACAAGCAGGTCTGGCTGCAGCGCGTTAGGCAGGCTGGCTGTTGCCCTAACGCTTTTATTCAGGAAGAAGTCCGGAGAGAAGATGCATGTGCGTCCACTCAAGCGTGGGGTGTGCTTTGGAAAAGCGGCTCATTTAGCGACCAGCCCCAGGGAATGTTGCTGTTAAATATTTTTCCTGTATCTCTCTCATTGTTGTTTAAAGGATGTAAAAATGTTTTTACTTTTCTTTTTCTTTTTAATGTTTTTTTTTTCTTTTTGAAGAGAGAGAGAGAGAGAGAGAGAGAGAGACAGCAAGACAGAGTCTGTGCCCGGGAGGGGCAGAGAGAGAGGCAGACAGAGAATCTGAAACAGGCTCCAGGCTCTAAGCTGTCAGCTCAGAGCCCGACTTGGGGCTCGAACTCAAACTGTGAGATCATGACCGGAGCTGAAGTCGGATGCTCAACCTACTGAGCCACCCAGGAGCCCCCCAAAATGCTTTATCTATCAGTGTAATTAAGGGTGAGTGCGGCGTTAGTCTTCTCCCAGTTCCTAACTTTGTTTTTCTGTCTGGTCAGCAGTAAAGACTCAATGTACTTACTTGCTGTGGAGCGTACACGACAAAGGGAATCCAGCAACGTTAAGAACAAAACCAGACCAAACAAAAAAGCAAAATGGTTGTGGTGGAATTCAGCTATAATGAACTGTGCTAATTCAATATTGTGGAAACAAATGATCCTAAGGCCCTTACTGTGCAGCCCATTCATTTGTGAATTTTTTTATTCATGAAGTGTCAGCACCTACTGTGGGAAAGTCAGCGTGATGGGCTTGACGTACCAGGACCCGGTTTGGCAATTCTGTTCTTCTCTGGTGAGAGCACAAGATTGGTGCCTTGCACCTTAAAGATGGGAGTGAATGCAGCCCACAGACGGAGCTGGGCTCAGGGGGGGAATTGTCAGAGGGCATTGCCTTAGACGAGAGGGAAAGATTCAAAAGGAGATGAAGCATTTCTCACGGGTGAGAATTTATTCTCTGGGTTTGGCCTTCCTTTGAGGTTCGTATGTGTTTATTTTTATTACGATACATGCTGTTGAGTTACAGTTGCAACGATTTTAACGGTAAAATTGTAAAAATTTTAGAGAGGGTACTGAGGGGTGTAAGAGGTAAAAACGTCTTTCTGCCTCTAACCCCTCTCTTCCAGATTAACCGCTGTTGATGGTTGTGCATTTCTTCCAGATGTTTTACACGCAGTTCCAGGCATGTGTGGGTGGGTGTGTGTACGTGCACGTGCAGGTGTGTACGTTGTTCGCAGCGGGCTCTAAAACAAAAGCAAGCTGTCGTGAGGCAGTGCGCACACGCATCTCGGGCGTGTTGGTGTACGGGGCGACACAGATGTCCCCTCGTGGGGCCCGCCACTGTCCCTTTGGGTCCTTGGTTTTAACAGAAGCGGTGCCTGGCAGACCTGAGCTGACCGTGTGTTTGCAACTGCTGAAGTCAGGGAGCAGGAAGACTGCGGGAACAACCCCTCCACCCCCTCCCTCCCATCCCCCCCACCCCCCGCCCCCTGCCCCCGAGAAGCAGGAAGCAGGTGACGCAGCAGCGCTCACTGAGGCAGGAACATATGGGCCTGGGTCCCGTCGGACTAGTGCAACACAGACCGTGCAAGAGGCTGCGGACCCATCGTGTTGTTGTGTCAGTACGTCAAGATTCCGTGCGTGCGCGTGTACGCACGTGCGTGCCTGTGATGGGGGCGCGTGTCCAGTTGGTTGAACTGCAGTCAGGTGCTGGGCTCCAGCCGGGTCAGAGAGCACAAGCTGGGGAGGGGCAGAGACAGAGAGACAGACAGAGACTCCTCAGGGTCAGTGCAGAACCCGACGCGCGGCTCGAACTCAAAGACGGTGCGGTGGTGACCTGAGCTGAAGCCGCACTGTTAACTGAGCCCCCGGGCGCCGCTCCGTGGTAAAATGCCTGTGGCCGGTTTTCCACACAGTGGGTTCCGGCTTCGGCTCCTTGTCGGCGTGCTTGTCGTCGACGCTCACAGGGTCTCTACGCCGGCGTGACGCATGCGCCTTGCCGCCGCGCGACCTGACGCATGCGCCGTGCCGTCAGCGCCGTTCTGCTGGAAGGCACACTCGCTCCCTGCCGTGCGTGGGGCTTGGGGACAGCTGTCCCGCTTCGTCCGCCGTCGTGGGCTGCACAGAGGAGCGACACGTGGACCAGCCTGAGGGCCGACGTGTGTTTAGCTTTCGCAAGTGTTTGTAATCCCCCGAGCTGCTCCGCGCTTTGCCGTCAACTCTCAGGAGGGCTGTTGAGGTGGGAGAGGAGGGTCGTCCCCCCAGACAGGTGGGGATCCCTTTAGGGGAGAGACAGACGGGGGCGCCACAGCCGTGTGCGCGGGTCCCGGGGTGGCGGCCGTGCCTCCGCCTTCCCTTACGTTCGCCTGGTGGGACTTGCACGACCGGGAGGTGTTAGCGGCCGTTGCCCTTGAGGAAGTGCTTTACCTGAGGAGAAGTACAGCTGCGCTCCACCGGGCATCCAGAACTTCGAGAGGCGAAGGCTCGCCTCAGGAGCAGCTCCCTGACCTTGAGCGAAGGTAGGCAGAGACAGGAAGTTCTGTGTAGAGTTCACTAGCGTTTAAAAGGATAATCTCCTACCATTAATTTTAAAAATTTTAATGTTTATGTTTTGAGAGAGAGCGAGCGAACATGAGTGGGGAAGGGTCAGAGAGAGAGGGAGTCCCAGAATCCGAAGCAGCTCTAGGTTCTGAGCTGTTGTCAGCAGAGAGCCCGACGCGGGGCTCGAACCCACGAACTGCAAGATCATGACCTGAGCTGAAATCAAGAGCCGGACGCTTCACCAACTGAGCCAGCCAGGCGCCCCAGTCGTGAGTTACTTTTAAATGGTCCAAAGTCCTGCGAATCATTAGGTACTTGGTCAGTTGAGAGCCCAGGAAACACGACTGTTGCTGTCCAGGGGGATCTGTAAAGCCTTCCGGGGAGGTGGCCGAGCTGGACGGCTTTGTGACTGTGCCACGTCCGCATTTTCAGTCTGACTCTCCTGAGGTCGACTGTATGGTGCACGGCGCCTTTCTGGGTCTGCAGCTGGGGGGCGGGGGGTGGGGGCTGTCAGGCCTGTGTGGCCCAGATGGGGCGACCCAGACACCCCTGGTGGAAGCTTGCGTGTAACTGTCAATGTCGAGCTCAAGTGCAAGCTCACTGTTATTGTTTTTTAACTAGGTGGGTTTGAACTATTATTTCAGTATTGAGACAGACTTCATGAGGTATTTTGGCCAAGTGGAGCAAGCCAAGATTTATGCACATTTTATTCTGGACTTTATGTTGTAAGACATTTTCAGCCCACAGAAAACTATGGGTACATTCATCCATTGTTAGCATCCTGTTGAATTGGCTTTATCTTTATTGTGTGGTGGTTTTTGCCTTTCTTTCCCGCCCCTCCCCCATGATTCCCTTCTCCCAACCTTTGGAGACTAAGGCTATCTTTGAATATAAAAACATTTCCATGACCCCCAAGTCCAAACTCTATGAATAGGTGTTCTCAAAAGTCACATTCCAACTCCCCTCCTAATCCACTTCGTATTCTGCTTCTTTTCTGGGCTACTTTCTATATTTGTTTACTGTTTTGAAAGTCCATACCCCACCTCCCCCGAATATCTATTGGTAATGCTTACGTTTATACAAAGAAAATGCCACCTTAATGTAGGTTTTGTGAGCGATGGTTAGCGAAGCATCTGTCTATGCTGTTTTAGTATGAAATATTTTACTGTTAATTAAGCTTGGAATGTAGGGTTTTGGTGCTCTTCTGGATAATTGCAAGGGCTTCTCCAAAGTCATGATGAACAGAGGTCCAGTGGAGGTCCTTTGTGATCACTCGATACAGAAACGTTTATGTGTGTGCGATAGAAGGTATATCCTAAGGAAGCAACACTTGATTTAGATTCGTGTAACATAAAGAATAAAAAGTAAGGCATTAGGGTGCCTGGGTGGCCCAGTTGGTTAAGCGTCCAGTTCTGACTCAGGTCATGATCACACAGTTCATGGATTTGAGCCTTGCGTGGGGCTCTGTGCTGACTATGTGGAGCCAGCTTGGGATTCTCTCTCTCTACTCCTCCTCTGGTCATGTTCTCTATCTCTTTCAAAATAAATAAACAAACTTTAAAAAAATAAGATAGAAAGCTTAAGGATAAGCAGTGTCATTTATATAAAAAATCCCACACCTTGGTCACGCTTGAAGACACTGGTTATCCCCTGGCCTGAGTTTTTAGCACAGACGACACAAAGAGAGCGTTTTGGGCTCAGAAAGACTGTTTCCTCCCGGATGTGCGAGTGTAGATTTTTCCTCCTTCCTCTCTTGCCTTCTGTCATCGCCTCCTGGGCAGCATCCTGTCTTCTGTCTGGGCCCAGAGGTGGGCCCGCGGGCCATATCACCAGGAGGTGACGTTCGCCTGCCCCTGTTCCTCCATGGCAGGGTCTCAGACACAAGCCCCCCCCCGCCCCCCCCCCCCCCCCAGCCAAACCTGGCCCGCTGCCTGCATTTGTGCATACTTCACTCTGAGAATGGTTCTCATGGTTTTTTGTTTTTTTTTTTTGACATTTCATTTTGTGTTTTGAGAGACAGTGTGAGCAGGGGAGAGGCAGAGAGAGAGAGGGGAAACACCGAATCTGAAGCAGGCTGCAGGCTCCAGGCTCGGAGCTGTCAGCAAAGCCTGATGTGGGGCTCAAACCCACGGATTTGAGATCGTGAGCTGAGCTGAAGTTGGTTCAGCTTCAGCCGACTGAGCCACCCAGGCGCCCCTGGTTCTCACATTTTTAAGTGGTTGGGGAAAAAACATCAGTGTAGCTTTTTCCAGAAAGAGTCCGCCAACCGCAGCTCTGTCAACTGAACCGCAGCTCTGTCAACTGGGAACTTAGAAACGGGTGTTGGGGATCATGGGTCCCAAGCCCACAGCAGATCTGAAAGCCACTCAGATTCTTGATTTCGTAGGTAAAATCGAGGGGAATGCTCGCTCCCTCCTGTACCGGGTGGGCCCCCTGGGGACCTCGAGTTCCGCTGTCCGTGCTCCCTGTACAAACCTGTTCCTGCGATCCCCTCACCTGCAGGGCCCGCACACCTCCTGGTTTGGACTTAGTAACGTGGCAGCTCGTTCGCTGTGGAACCTTGGAGAAGCAGAGTACTGAGGCGGCTCCCCTCCGCTCAGGTCCTGAAAGCAGCGTGAAGGATGCTTTCGTTTCCTTCGAGCTTCCGCGTGGGGAAGGGATGATGCCACATGCAGATCAGACGGCAGGGCAAAGGGGACACGTGTCATTCCCTTGCCATGCCCCGCCTGGCGTGGCTGTCACCGAGAGCCCCTGTCCCTTCTGGTCTCTGTCGCTGTCGGAGGGGCTGCGGTGCTGGGCTCCCTCAAATCGTCGTCCGGGGTTCTGTCCCCAGGTTCTGGGCCTTTGCTGGAGGGAGAGTCAGACTGATGAGGGTGTGAAAAATCCTTTTTGGCGTCGTGTGAAAGTGGGAAAATGAGAGCTTTGATGTAGAGTCTGTTTCCAGCATGCCATTAGATTCTTTGTCTACAAGCTGAACGAACATAAACAGTAATTTAGAGGCAGTATTTACGTAACCTAGAAGAATGGCGGTCAAGTGCGGAAGACGGAATCTGGGTTAATGCAGGACCACCTCTCGAGCGCTCTCCCTGATGGCGGGCCTCGGCAGAAAGCTAATGAAAGGAAGCAATTTTGGATTTTGTTAGACTCTTCAGAATCCTCTTGGTAAAATACGGACTTTTTTTTTTTGGCACGGAAAACCACAGATTGTTTTTGTGAGAGCTTATCATTTGGTCATTTTAATGGAATGTAGGTCGGAAAAGTGTAATGGAGGATTTATTGCATGTGTAAGGCCTCGCAGAGATGATTCTGACTGTAATTCATCATAATCTGGGAAAGCAGATTGCTCTTGTTCCGAGGACCGAATGCCTTAAGTAATGCCAGGCCACACTCCGGCTGGGGACGTTTTGGTTGTGTGGAGAGGCAAGTCCCAGCCCAGGGAGCACGTGGCGTTGTCTGGAGATCGTTTGGGTTGTCACAGCTGGAGAGTGGGAGGAATGTTCTCGTGGCATGTGGGGGGGGGCGGATACCAGGGACGTTACACACAGGACGCATGTAGGGCACAGGACAACCCGCACCACAAAGAACAGCCTGGCCCCAAGTGTAAGTAGTGTCAAAGTGTAAGCACTCTGCACTGGTAAATGTCTTAGAGTCTCATTTTGTGAGTTTTTAAGTGTAAAATAGTATGTACGTATGTATACAGACACACATATACACGCCTGTGCGTGTGCACAACACCGCCCACTGTACGCACATAGGCTGTGGGACGTGCTCCTGGAACGTGGTGTTCAGATGAGCCCCCACCACGCGTCCAGGGTATCGTCATTTCCGGGGCACTGTTGCGTGTACCATGTTGATGGTGTTGGCGACAGACTGGAGGGCGTCTTCTGTCCTGCTCAGGGGGCCAAAGTAGAGTCGATTTCGTGTCTTAAAATGGTTTTGTAGTTTACGATGGTCTGATTTTTAGCGTGGCGTATTTCAGTAGAATTTTATTTTGCACAGATAAAGAGATTGCGTTGTAAGTTTCCCCTTTACAGCTTCCTGGTACGGAAGCCGAGATGGTACAGCAATAAAGGACTCTGATGCAAACATACAGCCCCCTGTCAGTGTGCAGGAAGAGTTGTATGGCCACATGGTCGTTTTGGGAAACACTTATGATCCAGAAAGTTTGTGGGGAGGGTAGAGGATCCCTCTCCATGTTTAGCTTTGCATTTGGAGGTTGGGAAAAAGAGAACAATGGATTCATGGGCACATTATTCCAGGTACTCAGCAGGCGCTGGAGTATAGAGCATAGTTTTCCCCCTTGAGACCCTCAGGTCTGGTCAGAGAGGCACATGAGACCCTCAGATCTGGTCAGAGAGGCAGAGGAGTCCCTCAGATCTGGTCAGAGAGGCACATGAGACACTCAGATCTGGTCAGTGAGGCACATGAGACGTTCAGATCTGGTCAGTGAGGCAGAGAAGAACCAGTGGCTCCATTGTAGGGGTCAGAGCTTCAGGGAAGGTGTGGGTGTCACTGGGCGCCCAGGAAGGACCTGCTGGAGGTATGGGTGCCAGGCCCTTAGATGAGGGAGGAGATGCAGTGTGTGGTACCTGGGATGAGGCGGGGTCCCTCCTGGGCAGGCCCATGTCGTACCCAGCTTGACCCTGCTTGGCCAGGAGTCCTCAGCTGGGCCTCCGTGTAGGGCTATAAACATCGTGGTCGTGTTTATCCTGGCTTCGAGATCATGCATTTCTGGTTTGGGTATTTTAGGGAAAAGGGGGCTGGAAGTGATTGTGGACTGAGCTGAGCTTTGGGGAAGATGGAGATGGTGTTTAGGGGCAGTGGGAGAAGGAGCGGTCTTGCATAGAGATGCCAGCCTTCCTGCAGGGTAGGTCTGTGGCCTTGGGAAAACCGTCTGCCCCAGGCCGTTTATCCATGATTGGGGGAGAGCAGTGCGCTGAGGAGTGACAGAGTAAGATGTCAGGAAGTGTGCGTGTGCCTTCTGAGGTCAGGCTCGTGGGAGGTGCTGCTGGCCGGGTTCGCCCCCGCCCGTCTGGTTCCTGACATCAGGCCACCTAAAGTGTGCAGTGTGCCAGGCAGAGCCCACACGTGCCCACCTCTCAACCCCGATTCTCTACTGGAGAGCGGTCACCCTGCTGGGGAACGGTCACCCTACTGGGGAGAGGTCACTCTGCCAGAGAGAGGTCACCCTGCCGGGGAGCGGTAACACTGCTGGTCAGAGTCCTAAGCATAGCACCCCCGTGTCCAGCCGCCGTTTGCACTGCCAACACCATGCACTTGGATCATGTTCTGTCGTCTCCAGGGGCTGTTCCCAGTTCGTAAGGTGGCCTCGATCGTAGTGGCAGGCAGAGCAGTGGCCCTGGAAGGCACCCTGTCCTCATCCTGGAAGCCGTGAGTGTGTCTCCAGGACCCTAAGATGGGGAGGTTATTGGGCTTGGTCCCGGCCGCGTCCATGTGGAGGAGTAGAGAAGCAGGAGGGTCAGAATCCGAGGGGAGGGTGTCCACTGAAGCAGAGGCCACAGGGATGGGGGCCCACGGGCCACAGGATGCCACTTGACCCTAGATGCCAAGGAAGAGGATTCTGCCCCAGAGCCTCCAGAAGGAAAAGGCCCCTCTGACCTGCTCTAGACATCTGGTCTCCAGAACTGAGAGAACAAATCTATGGAGCTGAAAGCAACGTTTATGCTGATTTGTCACAACAGCCGCAGGAAACTAACGGCATGTGGAAGCCCGCGGTGTTAGCGTGCAGATTTGAGTGTGCTGGGACCAGGTGGTCCAGCGCAGCAGTGGACAGAAGATCAGGGTCCAGGACTTCTGTTGCCTCCTCGACGGCTTCTCCTTGCTATTTTAATGAGAAAGGCAGCCTGGGGGTGAGATGTGTCACCTGTTTATTGTCCTTCTCATTGACCCTTCCAAGATTGACCAGATCTGAACATGTTCTTTTTCTTTTTTTTAATGTATTTATTTTTGAGAGAAAGAGAGGCCTTGCGTGAGTGTGGGAGGAACAGAAAGGTGGGGGGGGGGCGGGGAAGAATCCCAAGCAGGCTCTGATCTCCGTGCAGAGCCCGACACGGAGCTGGATCCCACAAACCAGGAGATCCTTGACCCTAGCTGCAGTCAAGAGTCAGACACCCAACCGACCGAGCCACCCAGGCGCCCCGAACGTGTTCTTTTGAAGACCCTGGGGAAACAGTAGGCCCACTAAATTCTGATTTTCTAGCGATGGTTTGGTGTGAAGTAGAAGAGTATCCTCACAGAAAAAGCTGAAGTGAAAGTGTACGAGTAACAGACATTTTTTTCGTGATGCTGGAAAAAAGCTCTACAGCAGGTTGATTAGCCACTTGGCACTTTTACAAACACATCTCTGTCATTTTTGAAGCTTTTGTCATGTGTCACAACAGAAAATTGAATTTTGTAATCCACTTATTGAATTTAAAATCCACTTAGAGAGAATTTAAAATCCACTTAAACTAGGGCTTCAGGTGTTAGTATTCCTGACTTCTAATAAGAAGATATTCTAGTAAGTTTCATCTTCTGGGCTCTGTTGTGACTGTAAGAAGAAGCATTGTACGTACGATTTTCATCGCAAAGCCGCTAAAGATCATCTTATGTATAAATGTGACTGCATTCAATAAAATTTATTGTTCGGACATAATTTGAATTAGAAAGACCTTCTATATGCCTCTTACCAAGCTAAATTATGCCATTACGCTTTTGACATTAGAGGAAACGCATTTACTTAAAATATAAAATCCTTTTTATCAGAGCAAATGAAGTTTCCAGTTCTTTTAAATTGGAAATTTCTCTATTTTTTGGATCATACAGTAACAGCATAACAATATGTTTTGTTTAGTATTTATGCACACAATCGTTGGTAATCTTTGCTTCAAGGATCTGAGGGTTTTTTAAAATAACAGCTTTATTGAGGCATCATTTACGAAATTCACTAGTTATAGACGTACAATTCAGTGGGGTTTTTTTTTAGTAAATTCACAGACTTATGCAGATACTATCTGAGTACAAGTTTCAGAACATTTATCGGCCCCAAAAGACACCCTGTGCTCACTGACAGTCTCCCCTCCTTGCCAGGACATAGTAACACTTTGTGTATCTATGGATTTGTCTATTCTACACATTTCAGATAAAGGGAATCCTACAGTACGTGTATCTTGTGTCTGATCTCTTTGATTTAGTATAATGCTTTTCAGAGTTCATCTGTGTCGTAGCCGAGTCAGTATTTCACTTTTTTATTGTTGAAAGATATTCTCTTACTATGAATGGACCACATTTTACCTTTCCATTTATCATTTGTTGGACACGTGGGCTGTATCCCCTTTTTGACTCTTAAGAATAAGCTGCCATGAATATTTGTATACAGGTTTTTGTTTGGACCTATGTTTTCATTTTTCTTGGGTGTATTCTTAAGAGTGGAATTGCTTGGCCATATGGTTTCTGTGTTTCACTTTCTGAGGAACAGCCAGACGGCTTTTCAGAGAGCCTAACCATTTTACGTTCCTACCCACGATGGATGAGCATCCAGTGTCTCCACATCCTCACTTGTGGTTTTGCAAAGAAATTTCTGATCCTCTGTTATAATGCGACAGGTGTCACCTGTTGAGTACTTAGGGAATTAGGGATTTTCACCTCAAGCTCCTTTTTTTTTTTTTTTTTTTTTAATGTTTTATTTATTTCTAGGAGAGAGAGACACACAGCGTGAGCAGGGGAGGGTCAGAGAGAGAGGGAGTCACAGACTCTGAAACAGGCTCCAGGCTCTGAACTGGCAGTTAGCACAGAGCCTGACGCGGGGCTCGAACCCACGAACCGTGAGATCATGACCTAAGCGAAAGTCAGACGCTTAACCCACTGAGCCACCCAGGCGCCCCGTCTTGCTTTGTTTTCTAATCGCCTTTTCCAGCTTCACGAGACTGCCTCCAATCCTTGGCTCGTAATTCCTTCCTTCGTCTTCAAAGTCAACAAGTAGTCGAGGTTTTGTCCCGTTGCATCACCCTGACACGGGTGGTTTGCAGCCCCACTTACAGGAGCCCCCTGAGTACGTTGGGCGTGTGTATAACACGGCATCACCTCTTTTCTAAGGTTGAGTTAGTCACCTGAACTGCATCAGTAACCTTTGTTGGCCCATTAACATATTCACAGGTGCTGGAGAGGAGGACACCACAGCTCGGGCAGGGAGGGGAGGTCCTCGGCTCAGCACAGGTGGTGGCTGTCGAGGGTCTTGTGATAATTTATTCCTGGTGGTATTATTAGCCCTGCCCCCTGCTTTTCTAGGTGCATAGGAACGAGCCCTTCAGGCAGGCAACGTAATGAGCCGGGGTGTGTTTTCCGGAGTGCAGTCGTCCGCCAGTACATGGTTTTCAGTAACGAGATGCATCAGATCTGTGCTTGGGGTGGTCATGCGGTTGTGGATTTGCAGGGGGGGACAGTCAGGAAGAGGGAAGTTGTGTGCAATCCTTCAGGAGATGTGTACCACAGAGGGGAGTGGCAGTGAACATGGGGAGATGCAGTGGTAGAGATTCTGGGGTTGAAATGACAGGACTTGGCATCTCATTGAAGGAATGGGGCGGGGAGGCAGAGAGAAAGGAGTGAGGCGAATGGGGAGCCGCAAGGTTTGGGCCGGTGGGGGTGCAAGGTAACAACTGGTGTATAAAAAGACAGTGAGTCTGGAAAGAAAGTGAAGATTGCGTTTGAAATCGTGACCTTCAGGTGCTGGGTAGGGACCCGAGTGGAGATTGGAGGCAGGCAGAGGAAATACTGCCTGAAATAGAGCTTCAGAACTACCTACCAAGAGGGTCTCCGTCTCAGATGAGATTACGAGGGAGCAGAGCTAGAGGAAAAAGATTCAAGAACAGAGCATTAGGAAGGTGCTTATGTTTAATGGATGAGGCGATGAACCGGAGAAAGCGTGTGAGAGAGAGGGGTTATGAAACAGAACGCGGTCGACTCGTTCGGCATGTATTTATTGAGCAACTGCTGTTTGCTGGGTACTGAAGAACTACGACCAGATGCAGTTCCTGCCCTGGCAGTTTCCAGTCCAGCTCAGTTGTTCGGGACCCACTAACCCTCACGTGCGGCCATTACGTTATCCGGGGAAAGGGGAACAGTGGTGCCAGGTGCCCCTGAGGGGTGGGGAGGATGAAATGTCATTGTGTTTGTTGCTGGTATTCTGGCAGGACAGCAGATGGAAGACTCCTCTGATGATTCACATGGTCCTGACCAAGGGTCTTTCTCACCCGCTTTGCCGTGTTAGAACCTCCAGGGTTTTTGTTGTTTTGTTTTTTAAAGTTTGTTTATTTTTGAGAGAGAGAGAGAAGACAGGGAGGCGGAGGGGCAGACAGAGGGAGACATAGAATCCAAAGCAGGCTCCAGGCTCTGAGCTGTCAGCACAGAGCCTGATGCAGGGCTTAGACTCACACTCCATGAGACCATGAGCTGAGACGAAATTGGATGCTCAGCTGGCTGAGCCACCAGGCGCCCCTGCTTCTTTATACAGAAATCGGCGTCTGGAACTTCGTTATTCCAGAGCTTAGGCAATCTTAGTTGCTGACTTGTCTCTAATATCTAGAGTCACATAATTTATTGCCCACATGAGGACACTTTTGAGAGTGAAAGGGAGCCCTGTTCTTAATGACCTTGAGCCACAGGCAGCACCCAGAATCCTCTGAAGCAAAAAGACTAGTCGGTACGTCGCTGTCTTGAAATAAGTCATATTTAACGCATTAAGTTTGCCCTGAAATTCTCAACTCAAATTTGTGAAAAAGGTGTTTTTTAAAAAAAATATGTATTTTGAGAAAGAGTGTTCCAGGGAGGGGCAGACAGAGGGAGAGAGAGAATCCCAAGTAGGCTACACCATCCGCACAGAGTCCAACCTGGGGCTTAATCTCATGAACTGTGAGATCATTACCTGAGCCAAGACCAAGGGTTGGATGCTTATTTACTTATTCATTTATTTAAAATTTTGTTAGTGTTTATTTTTGAGGCAGAGAGAGACAGAACATGAGCAGGGGAGGGTCAGAGAGAGGGCGACACAGAATCTGAAACAGGCTCCAGGCTCTGTGCTACTGGCACAGAGCCTGACGTGGGGCTCGAACTCCTGAACTGCGAGATCATGACCTGAGCTGAAGTCTGATGCTTAACCGACTGAGCCCCCCAGGCGCCTCATAAATTATTTATTTTTTGAGATATTGCTTAAAATAGCAAGGAGTTGAATGCAGTGGAGAAAAACGTTGGTCTAGTCTATAAGGTGGGTTACTAGGCACGTGTTAGAAATGATATTATCCAGGGGCCCCTGGATGGCAGGTCAGTTGAGCATCCGACTCTTGATTTTGCCCCCGGGTGTAGGTGATCCCAGGGTTGTGGGATGGAGCCCTGTTTGGGACTTTGTGCTGAGTGTAGGCCTGCCCAAGATTCTCTCTCTCTGCCCGTCTCCCCTGCTTGCACCCTCTCTCTCAAACAAATGACAACACCAAAGCTGCGATCTTCTACAAATGCTGCATGTTTTGGCACTGAAGTGTGTTTACAATGTAAACTGTGGTGCTGTGGCCCTGGGAGACCCACAGCCCATTTGCGACTCTGAGCACTTCTGACACGTGTCCTTGGTGTCCTCCCAGCTGAGGGGAGATGTGCACGCCACCGCCGTGTTGTTTACCCACCCAGACTTGGTTTAGTTCTGTGTGCTTCGGCGCTGTGCAGTTCCATCCCTTTACGAGTTATTTTCAAAAGCAGCCCAAGCAAACGGCTCCTGGAACCCGTTGAGTGAGAATAGAGCTGTACGGAGCACATGGTCCTTCCTCTCTGGGGCCCGTGGGGGAGACTGTGCACGTGGATCCACTCCAGAAGCTGCGTTTCTAATGATCTTCTTCTTTTCGGGGACACAACTATCTCCTCGTACTTGTTCCTTTGAATCGATAACTGGGAAACTCAGGAAGCTGGTTTTAGCTGTGTGCCACTGATGTAAACGTGTGTGTCAGCACTCGCTCCTTGTTTGCACCATTACCTTCACTGTGCCCTGATTTCCCCCCGTTAATTATTGTAGTTTTGCTATTGTGCGTATTTGGAACTCAGTTCAAGTGCTTTTCTCCTTCTGGGTGGAGAATGACGAGGTCTTTCAGCGAATAAGAGCCGTGTAGTTTCTTGGAGGTTGTTGGCCTTTGAATTCTCAGGCGCTCCTAGCATCTTATTTTAATCTGGCTGCTTCCCGCCGAAATGCATCGGGCAGAGTATGTTTCTAAATTTAGTCTGATGGAGGCCCGTCCAGAAGCAGCTGGTGAGCAGACCCTCCATCAGGCGTTCTAGGTTTTCCATGTCTGAAAATGAAGGTTCTGTGAAATCGGTTTATGAAAGAAAGATCCCTAACAATTAGCAGCACCCTGGAGTTGTTTAATTGTCCTGGAGAGAAACTTACACCATTTAAAGAAAATACAGTCTTTGGCTTGAAGCTACATTGGATGGAGTGGAAATTCTCTCTCGGTCCCCGCCCGCGAGGTGCAGCGGTTTCGTCCAAGCTCCTCCTGGCCGCGTATCTTACGCACGACTCCCAGGTCATCACCTGCGGCCACACATCTGCCCAGCGCCAAGGCTGTGAGCTGATTGTGTCACGCGTGGATGGCGATGACAAGGGCGGTTTTGGCGACACTTGCTGTGAGCCAGGGAGGCGTGTGAAGGGCGGCGTGTCCCCCTGACGTCACTGTGATGGCTCACTTGTGCACCTGGCGCAGAAGAGGACCGGGGGTGCGAGGAAGCCTGACCCCAGCATACGCACATGGCGGGTGAGGGGTGCCGGGCGGTTCCTGCAGAGCCTTGGGGTCCCAGTGTCCCATGCTTGCGCTCGCCTCCGTGGCCGCCATGCCAGAGGACTGCGTCTGGAGGAAACACGTGTGGCGGCTTGGGTTGCATGGGGAGCCTGCCAACAGGGTGACCTGCACGGGTGACGCACAGGTGCTACCGGTGATGCCGTCCTTGAACTTGGATGTGTGGGTGCAAAGCTGGGGAATGTGAAGCCAGGTAGGACTGTGCACGCAGCCCGGGCCGAGGTCAGGTGTGGTGTGGCCTGTCGTAGAGATGGACCTGTATATTGTAGGATGTGCAGCAGAGGCCCTGGCCTCTCCCTAACTGCATGCCAGGAACACTTCCCCGTTGTGGCAACCCAAAATGCCTCTGGCCATTGCCAGTGTCTCTTGGGGGAGGGCACAGTCACCCCCAGTTGAAAACCACTGGTATAAACGCTGGGGGGAGGAGTCCCCCACAGTGTGAACCACAGCAGCATTCCCAGAGGCTCCCTCCTCCCAAATGCTGAATTTGACACTTAAAAATTCCAGGGCTGCCTGGCTGGCTCAGTCGGAACAGCATGCGATTCTCGATCTCAGGATCATGAGTTTGAGCCCCATGTTGAGTGTAGAGATTCCTTAAATAAAAGCTTTTAAAAAATCAATTTTTGGACAAGTCTGGGGTTTAAAAATTATTTTGAAGCCATCTGTTTCCAAAGGGGTATGAATTAGAAAGTTGGGTATTTGGGGGCTTACCTTTACAAGAGTTCTTCAACTTTTTTCTTCTTTTTTAAATGTTTGTTTATTTTGAGGGACCGTGTGTGCATGTGAGTGGGGGGAGGGGCAGAGAGAAAGAAGCGCAGGCTCAGCCTGATCCCAAGATCCACGAACTGTGAGATCATGACCTGAGGTGAAATCAAGAGTCAGAGGCTGAAGCAGCTGAGCCATCTAGATGCCTCCCATCTTCTTTCATTGTAGTGAAACTCCAGTATTTTTGTGTAAGAGTTTTGGGGTTTTTTAGTCTTCGTTTTCATTTGAAGTTTTACTTGAGGCTTTACGTAGGGCATCTTCCTGATCTCTTGAGTATGGAAGTAGCACTTCAAGCACCGTGGATGGTGACTAGGAAGAGAGGTGTGTGTGTCTTAATACTTAGTTCTTAAATGAGCTCATCATGGACACTGGTGTCCCAGATTTTGGGATATGTCTGTAAGCAAATAATTGAATGTAATTGTTTTACAAAAGGGATTTGCTTGCGGCATTGTTAACTGAAATTGAAGATGGTACGATGGACCTTTCCAGGTGAGTGGGAGATAGCACGTGTTTGGCCAACGACAGAAACTGAAATGTGAGCACGAGGGCCATATGGTGTTCAGAAACTTGTATCATAATTTCAGTAAATAGACAGTGTGCTTGACAATTACATATAAAAGTATGCTTACTGCTCACTGCACAGTGTGGAGGCAGTGCTTTGGGAGATGAGGAAGAGATTAATTGGGATTCTTTCCTACCTTGTGACGCACCATGTCCTCTATAAAAAACCACTGGTCAGAGTCACGTGAGGATTAACTTTGTACCGTTTAGTATTGCCTCTGTGGGGAGGGATTCAAATTGCTGTTGATTGACAATTTGCTGAATGAGAAAGATCACGTTCTACTAATACTTTAATGTGTCTTCTTTAAGTGTTGTGGTTATTTTTCTCTCACTGAAGATCAGTTTCAGGCCACTAAATGAAATTTAATCTCTCATTCTAATTTAAATAATAATTGCTTAGAAATTAACGTTGTACGACTCCTTGGTTATTGAAATTTGCTGTGGGTTTGTTTTTTTCCTGTTGCTGTTGGCTCTAGATTCTAGATAGATTATATAATTATAAGCCCACTTGAGTCATTACCTTATCGCCTGTCAGATTTTCACGTGACAAACCATAGTTCGGTCTTTCTGTATGGCATCTGTCTGGTATATCCTAGTGAAAGTCAGGAGAGCATTTTCATTTGTTGTGAGTGGCATACAGCAAACTGTCGGGGTGGGGTGGCCAGTGAATGAATCGTGTGCCTAATCCATACGCATTCAGATACGTCAGTATGAGTTGAGAAGCATTGATTTTGCTGGTTATACAAGCCTGGAAATCTTGTTATTAGCATCATAGCAGATTAAAAAAGAAGTGAAGTTTATAGAAGTGTCTCGTTTGGTGCCTGCTTTTCTCTTTTTTGATGAGTTCATGCTTTCACGCTGAACTTTTAAAACCTACCAGCATAATAAAATGCTGGAACGAAGGGATATTAAATGACTTATCTGAAGAATAGAGGAAGCAAACGTGTTCCCATTGATCCTTAAATAAGAAAGGAATGATTTCCTCTGAGCATTATTTCCCAATCCCCACAGTGCTCACAGTTGAAGAAGACAATAATGACTTTCTTTTGGTTTGGATCCTGCTCTTCATTCGTTTCCTGTGCACACCTGTTATGCCTGCGGTATTGTTGGCTCTGAGCTTTACAGAAAATGGTTCCCAGTGATGGAGATGAAACGGAGGGCTCATTGGCTTTGTCTTGGGTGCACCGACTTGGGCAGTTTGATTTTTGTTTTGGTTTTTCCGGTTCTGTTTTTTGTCATGGTCATTGTTAATAGAATGTCTGGATAACAGTTTGTTACCTTTGTGGTGTTTGCTGAATGAGTAAGTGAATGAACGAGAGCCCAGAGAATGTCCTGGTGTGCCTCTTCCTAGTTCTGTCCCCTGGACCGACTCCTGTCCAGAGTGTAGTGTGGAACGTCGTATTGAAAATAGTGATGATGAGGATGTAGAAATTACACCCAATTTCTTCTTCTTCTGCCCCCTCCCCCTCTTCTCCCCCTCCTCCTCCTCCATCTCCTCCTCCTCTTTGTTTTTTTTTTAGTTCATTTATTTATTTGAGGGAGGAGCAGGCAGAGAGAGGAGAGAGAGAATCCCAAGCAGGCTCTGCACGGTCAGTATGGAGCCTGATGCCGGGCTCAAACTCATGAACCAGGAGTTAATGACCCACGCTGTAGTCAGGAGTCGGATGCTTCACCAGCTGAGTTACCCAGGTCCCCCTTGGTTTCTCCATCTGAACTCATGTTTAATATCATCTTAGAGTTAGTGCTGAAGGTGCTGACTGCTTTTCCTTTATCGACTCCCCCCCGCCATTTTGTTATAGTCTTTAGATTTGCGTTCTTATGGTAACCATTGGACACACGTGACTGTTTGTACTTAAATTAGTGAAAATTAAATGCAGTTTACTTATATGTTTATTTTGTTTATTTTTGAGAGAGAGACAGAATGCAAGCGGGGGAGGGGCAGAGAGAGAGAGAGACAGAACCCAAAGCAGGCTCCAGGCTCCGAGCTGTCAGTACAGAGCCCAACGTGGGGCTCAAACTCACACACGGTGAGATCATGACCTGAGCCGAAGTCAGACGCTTAACTGACTGAGCCACCCAGGTGCCTCCAAATTAAATACAATTTAAATGCCAGTTCGTCAGTTGCACTAGCCGAACATGAGGTGCTTCGTGCCTGCATGCAGCTAATGAACCAATACCTTGTTGGTCAGTGAAGACAGCACAGAAAGCTTTATCACATAGACAACAGATGGTTATTCCGATTTCTGCCTAGTAGGTATTCCAAGGAAGAGACTGTGGGGAAAAAAATCTGATTTCACACCAGGTTACCAGAACAGAGAATAAAAGTTAAGCATATTAAAAAAAAAAATTGCTACATGAAAGCTAATTGTCATGTCCTTTTGGAACACTAGAGATGAAGGCAGTATATAAGCACTATCCTGGGTCTAAAAGTCACGTGAAGGACCTGGAATCAGAACACATCAGCATTCTTAATGACAACACTGGAAGATAGGAAAGAGACTGAGCAGGGTGCCGGGTGGCTCTGTTCCGACTTAAGCTCAGGTCATGATCCCACAGTTTGTGACTTCTAGCCCTACGTTGGGCTCTCTGCTCTCAGGGCAGAGCCTGCGTCTGATGCCCTGTGTCTTTCTCTTCTGCCCTCGCCCCCAACTTGTGCTTTCCCTCTCTCTCTCAAAAATAAATAAACATTTAAAAAAAAGAAAGAAAAGAGACTGAGCGTAGAATTCTGTGCAAATAATATTCACTCAGAATTTTGAAGTCATGGGGCACCTGGGTGGCTCAGTCGGTTAAGCATCTGACTTCAGCTCAGGTCATGATCTCGTGGTCTTTGGGTTTGAGCTCCGCATCGGTTTCTGGGCTGTCATGACAGCTTGGAGCCTTAAACCTGCTTTGGACTCTGCGTTTCCCTTTCTCTCTGCCTCTCCCACTCGCACGCTTGCTTACTCTCTCCCCCCTCTCAAAAAATAAACAAACATTAAAAAAAGTTTGTAAAAAGGATTTTGAAAGCATCCCTTCACTAGCTGTTAATTACAGGTCCAGTAAAGATATATATACATATTCAGGATATCTGTAAAGTTTAGTTTTTACACATCACTTCTCCGAAATCTACTAGAGAATATGTCCCACCAAACAGAGTAAACCTGAAAAGGGGGAGAGTGGGGATCCTAGAAACAGAAAGAGACAGAATGTATTCTCAAGATGTTGTTATGGTTTGAAGGCATGAAGTCTATAGCAGGCCTGATTCTAATAATTACATACTAGAGTAGAGACAAGGTATTTCAGAAGATCTGATATGTATTTGGGAGATGTAGGGATGATTGATAGGGAAACACATAGAAGTGATAGGTGATCTGAGAATTTTGATCATGTGAAAAACTGAATCAGAAGACTGTGGACAGTGTTGGAAGAATTACCAAAGGATACGAAGAAAAAAAAAACAAAAAACTAAGGAAATAAAAACAGACACAGTAGCTCCAGGAAAACAAAAAGTTTGTGTAAGAAAGGAATCATAATCATACTCTACTGCTTGCTTCGTAGTCCCCATTCCATTGTCAAAATAATATGTGTCAAATACACATTTAACCAAAAACTATTACACTGTTGGGGAAATGTGGGACGGTAAGCAGAGAATTGACGGTGGGAATTTACAAAAACCAAAATCCTTATCTGTATGTGAGAAAATCAAGTAAGTATTATCTAAAGCTGATGGGAAATATTATAAGCAAGTCATTTAGAAACATGGAAGTCATGCCAAGGATCACTGCCAGTAATACAAACAGTTCTAAGATATGAAAGCGGTTGCTTTGGGAAGTAAAATTGGGGATAGGTGGTGCTATAAAAAGCTTGTAAGTAAAAAGAGCAGCCTTTTGCGTCACCTGTATTTTCCTTTTTAAAACAATGTACATGTCGGGGCACCTGGATGGCCCAGTCAGTTAAACATCTGGCTCTTGATCTCGGCTCAGGTCATGATCTCAATGGTTCGTGAGTTTGAGCCCCATGTCGGGCTTTGCGCAGACAGCAGATATTCTCTCTCCTCTCTCTCTCTCACTGCCCCTATCCCCCCCCCATAAATACCTTTTAAAAAGGCCAATTTGGAGTGGATTATGAGGATTCTTTTTTAAAAAACGTGAAACAATGTACATGCATTATTTTGATAAGAATAAAAATGCGTTGGAACATGAAGTATATAGGATGTGTCTCCTGTAAAATTATTGAAATCTTAGTGTGGTCAGCCTTGGCAGGACTGATATCTGAGCCAGATAATTCTTTGCTAAGAAGGGCTATCCCGTGTGCTTTACGAGATGCTTCTAGCATTCTTCCTCTGGTCCTGACAACTCGAAATGTCTGCAGACATTGCCCAGTGCCCCGTGGGAGGCAGCCCCATTTGAGGATCGCTGCTTCAAAGGATTTAAAATGTGTCATTGAATGAGTCGTGACAATACATAAAAATGCTATTCGGTATCAGTAATGCAGAAAACAACAGCTTCGTCACACATTCGAACCCTGTAGCGAATGAAGTGTTCAGAATTCCAGTGCCTGGCTTAGCCCCTGGCTCTCGGCCTGGTTAATTCAGGGCTCACTAAATAAAGAAAGGGCTCAGGAGGAAATTGCAGCATCTTTGCCATGCTCTGTGGCGTCTGAAAGCATTGTTGGAATTTTTTGCATTGTTTTCCTGACGGTACAACTTGAACTTCTCTGCAGTGCAAATGTTAATCCTTATGGCAACTTTGGAAAAATGTCACAGCCTTTGGATCTATTTCTGTGGTCACTTGGCTGAGTGACAGGTAGATGCCTACGTACCCCCCTCCCCTCCCCCAGCATCCCTGTGCACGGTCTTGGTTCAGTTCTTTGCAAGTGTTTTTCCTTAGAATTTACAAAGGAAGTCAGCAGGAAAATGGTGCCTCAGATTTTTTGATGTGGATAAAACCTCATAAATAATTTAATGCCCTCGTTTCACAGCCGAGGAATCTCTGGTCCAGGGAGGGTTGCTTATAATTAATTAGGAGCAAAGTGAGGCCTGTAAATCTGCCCTTCTTTTTTTCCCCCCCACTAACTTTTCTTTTTTTTCCCCCTCCTTCTCTCTCTTTGAGTACAATGTGTGTGCACAGTAAGGCTGTGGGGTGAACGGGGTAGGAAAATGGATCGGGCATCCAGCCAGTTGTGTTAGCAGTTTTCACACAGTCAAGGGCTCTGAGCCCGGAGCGCGGGGCCCCCGAGTGCCTCTGAGCTGGGAGAAAATGGAAGAGAAAACTGGGGGGCTCGGCCAGGGGCACCTGGCCCCTGCTTGGCTTGAACTGTGTGGTTCATGGGGAAGTTTGGAGTGCGCCCCCCCCACCCCCCCGGAGTGTGCCGTCTGCGGGGCCACCTTACCCCGGGTGGCCGTCTCTTCCCCGCGCGGAGCAGGACAGCCCTGTCTGTGGCCCACCTGGCTACCTGGTACCCTGACCCTGACGCACACATCCTCTTTCCCCAGCACCCCGAGAGCCGGGCGCCATGTGTTTGGAGACCCGGTGGCCTCTTGACAGCATCTGTTGCCTCCCGCACCACTCAAGCTGCAGCCCTTTTCTTTTCCTCCTCCCCTGGCGTCATGGGCCAACAGGGATGCTGCCGCCTCCAGGGAGCCTCTCTGGGTTTGTTGCATGCATCGAGCATGGGCACACAGACAGTGGTTTTTTGTCATGCCGTCATCTGCTGCCCTCCTCGCCCTCCAGCTCAGTGGTAGTGATTTGGTAGTTGCTCCATGATTTTGGAGGGCGGTCTGTCCCTAGACGCCGGCACCCCCACAGCGCCCTGGATTTCGCACTTCTCCGCACCCTCCTTATCTCTCACCGACAGCTCAGGGTTCTGTCCACGCCGTGCAGTCTGTAGCCCAGTGATTCTCCGCAGGGCCCTCGTGCCCTCCAGGGGACACTTGGTAACAGCTGGGGTCAGCGTGGGTTATCACAGCGGAAGGGGCGGGGCGTGTGGTTGTCCCCCGCATCTCGCGAGCGCGGCGCAGGGTGCAGGACGATCGGATCAACAGCGTCAGCGGCCCCTGGGGTGACAAACCCTGTTCGGGGCGTTCCCATTCCCGCCTCGCTTCTGAAGGTCATGGCTGTGGGAGGAGCCCCAGGCTTAGTTCTGCACCTGTGATGTTTCCTGGTGCTCAGGCTGGGCACTGAACTAGTTCACATGCGCTTACGGACGGTATAGCGTTTCACAGCGTCACGCGCAAAGAAGTCTCCATCGTCCTCTTCCGCGGCCCTCCTGCGTTCCAGGAAATGGCACCACCTTCCACGTTGTGGCCCCACCGCCGAGCTGGGAAGTCACGTGGGTCTTTTCTCCCGCGCCTGTCGCGCGCGCTTGCCCCCCGGCGCTTCCTGTAGGTCAGAGTGTCCGTGAACCCTGCACACCCTCTCCGATTCATCAGGTCTTTCCTAGTGGGGGTGCCAGCCTCCAGCGGCTCTCCCTGAGCAAGAGCTTCTCTGGAGTTCGTTCTAAGCCCCTGGAGGGTTTGTTAAATAGCAGGAGGGTCCGATTTTCTTTCCTCATGAAGTCTGGTGCTGGGTGAAGAAAGGTGTGAGGGAGCTCGTATAGGATCAGTTTCCTTTTTTTCAATGTTTATTTTATTTTGAGAGAGAAAGAGAACGAGTGAGGGAGGGTCAGAGAGAAAGGCAGAGAATCCTAACAGACTCTGCGCTATGGGTGCAGAAGCCGATACAGAGCTCAGTCTCATGAACCACGAGATCATGAACTGAGCCGAAATCAGGAATTGGATGCTTAACCTACAGAGCCATCCAGGCGCCCCAGATCAGTTTCCTTTCCGTGGGCTGTAAAGTCCTCTGGTGCCTGGGACCTGCTATTACCTGCTTCTGGCTCCCAGCCCACCAGCCTTCCTCTCAGCGAGGTCATGCTCACCACAGGACATTGACACTTGCTGTGTCTGCAGCCTTCTCCCCACAGGACGTTTGCACTTGCTGTGTCTGCAGACTGGCCTCTCTCACGCGTGCTCACATGCCCCTTCCTCAGAGAATGCCACCCCAGGTCCCACTGTCTGGTGACACTGTCCCGCCACCAGCTGGAGTTTCCGTACTTCTGTCATCCGAAATGATCTCGCTGTACGTTTGCTTTGTTTCTTGTCCTGCCTCTTCCGTCCACATGTTCCCCCGTTTCCACTGCCGAGTTTGGGACATCCCACAAGACCAGACCCCCATCGTCTCTGAGGCTGAGCGGCCCCGAGCACCGCTTCTGTTGTTGGGGGGACCCTCGCTGAGTTGGGCTGAACCTAGAGACGCCTGAGTTTCCACTTAGCGTGTTTCAGGGGCTCGAGAGGACCGTATGTGGTGAGCGCTGAGTAGATTCCTTCAGTTTCCAGAATTCCCTGGTGCTGTGATGGGAATTGGTTGCGCGGTCAGGACCATTTTGAACAGACTCGGGGGAACAGTGTCCTGTGTGCATTGAATAGGGGAGGGGGCCCGAGACTTGTCTGTGGCTCTTGTGACCCATGGGACACGGCTAGCGTTTTGGGTTTGTAATAGCCCTAACTCAGAGGCTCGCTGGCGTGGGGGGGCGGTCAGCATGGGGCTTCAAGATGTCTGCGTGGACACCTCTGCCTCACTTTGAGGATTTTCTCTTTGCAGGTAACCAAAGACAGAAAACAGGCCTAAAAGTAAACCCTCGGAGGAAGAAGGGATTTGCCAACACTTGGTCTGAGTAAGTGACATTGTCAGATGGATTGCTTATTGGGTCACAAATACCGTCGGCCTCTCCGTATTTTCTGCGCTTAAAAGTGAAACGGTACTGTACTGGCTGGATGTGCTGGCAAATGGTGATTTCTTAGGATTTATTGTCACAGGTAATTTAATTGTAAAAAAAAAAGAAGAAAGGGGGCGCCTGGGTGGCTTAGTCGGTTAAGCGTCCGACTTTCGCTTAGGTCATGATCTCGCAGTTCATGGGTTTGAGCCCCGCGTCGGGCTCTGTGCTGACTGCCAGCTCAGAGCCTGGAGCCTATTTCAGAGTCTGTATCTCCCTCTCTCTCTGACCCTGCTCATGCTGTCTCTCTCTCTCTCTCTCCTAGAAATAAATAAAAATATTTTTTTTTAAAAAAAAAAAGAAAGAAAGAAAAAAGCTCTATGTCTGCATAACACCCTTCTTGTTTTGTTTGTTTAGCTTCTAGAAGTCAGAATTTTAGGAAAGAGAAATGGGGGTCATTATTGCAATGCGTAGACATTTGCAAGGAGCCTCCTGTGTGTGCTTCTCGCTTGTGCACTTTTGTGGCATTTGATTTGTCCTCAGAAGGCTGATTTACACCCGACACCAGCATTTCGCTCTTCGTCTGCCCCAGGCTTCCTTCGTCTTGCTTGTGCTTCTCAGAAACTGTTTGAAGGTGACAGGCTACATGTAACTAGCCCCTTGGGGACCAGCCAGCATCTTCCATGAAAGCCTTGGGTGGGCACGGCCCCAAGGCAGCCTGGCCTGGGACATAGGTCCCCGCAGAGGCGATCTGCTTCTTCCTGAGCCCTGCCTGGGTGTCGTTAGAGCGGAGAGAACTCACGTCACTTAGAGCGGGGCCTGTGGGGCCCGGAGCGCTCATCTCAGCCCCTGTGGGGCACCCGGTCCCTGGAGAGGCCTGGCCCCCACTAGACTTGGGTGTGCCCGTCCAACCCGTTGTTGATAAACGAGCCTGGTGGAATTGAAGGAGGTGGCGGAGGATCAGAAAGGGCGTGAACCTTGTACTTGACCTTGCCTACCCAGTATTCCGAGGAGACTTTCTTTCCGTCAGTGGCAGACCTGCCTTCTGGCATGTCCCACAATACACCTGTGGGATGCAAGCCCATCAGTACCGGAGGGACCCCTGTAAGCTGAAAGGACACCAGAGGTGACCCTCAGAACCAACTCTCATGCAGGAGAAAGTACAGTAAATTGTGACGAGATACTTCACAAAACTCCTGTGGGGTGCCCGATGGTGGCACTTTTTGGTACCACTTTATCGAGATAACTCACTTAGGTGACTGGTCACTCCTTGTGTGTGCAGTTCCGCGGTTCCCAGTGTGTACGTGGCTGTGCGCCCAGCACCACAGCCTGTGGCTGGAGCCCTGCGTGGACCGTTGTCACAGCAACGTCCCTCACCGTTCCCGCCTCCCCATCCCTGCCAGGTAGCAAGCTACTTCCGTGTCTGCGCATTCACACCTTCCCAGGTGTCACATGCAAACAGAGCCCTGCGGTGTGCATTCCTTGTGCCTGGCTTCCGACTCAGCACACGGTTGTCTTTGTCTTTTTAAAAAATTTTTTTAATGTTTTGTTTATTTTTGAGAGAGAGGGAGAGAGAGGAAGGGAGACACAGAATCCAAAGCAGCTCCAGGCTCTGAGCTGTCAGCACAGAGCCCAAGACGGACTTGAACCCATGAAATGCAAGATCATGAGCTGAGCAGAAACTGGACACTTAACCCACCGAGCCGCCCAGGCGCCCCAGCAGACTGTTTTGGAGGCTCACCGTGTTGTTGCACGACTGTGCTTCATCCCTCTTTATGGCCGAGTACTGTTTGGTTGTATGAATAGAGCACGTTTGGTTTATCTGCTCGCCACTCAGTTACCTTGAAAGCTCCCATTCTGAATTGATGTTTGACTCGGCAGGAAGTTGCAAAAACCGTACTGTATGCTCCAGAGTAGCCTCCCCCCCTTCCACCTTCTGAGCTCTCACGGCGGGGATGTGGACGGTGGCACTGGATTCAGATGCATGCCTTCTGTGGACCTCACCTGTTGTCACATGCGCTGGTGCGTTTGTGTGCGTGTGCGTGTGTGCACGGACCACATGTGAAACGTTCTCACGCCTGTGCCTGCAGCCGCCGCCGAATCTGACGCTAGACGGGGAAGTGTTCTGTCACCGGGAAAGCTCCTGGTGCCACCCCTTCCTGTCATCCTCTCCAGAATGTGACATAAAGGGCTCCTATGGCACCTGGCCTTTGGAGACCGCCTTTATTCGTTCGGCCTAAGGCCCTTAAGATCCATCCACGCTGTGGGTGTCAACAGCTTGTGCCTTTAAAAAAAATTTTCTTTAATGTTTGTTTTTGAGAGGAAGAGCAAGAAAGCGAGCGAGGGGGAAGGGGCAGAGAGAGAGGGAGACACAGAATCGGAAGCAGCTCCAGGCTCTGGGCTGTCAGCACAGAGCTCAACGTGGGGCTCGAACCCACGAGCCGTGAGATCATGACCTGAGCTAAGGTCGGCTGCTTAGCCGACTGAGCCCCCAGGGGCCCCTGGGTGTTCTTTCCTCTTGAGCCCAAGCACACCAGGAAGAGCGCGCCTTCTTCCCAACTAAGAGATTGAAAGTCAAGCGACTTTCTTCATGGTGGAATTTTGACCCAAATGGACATTAAGTTCTTAATGATTTAAACTCCCAAATAAACTCTTGAAATTGGATTTAGATTCTGGGTATAACATGGCTAGGAAGAGGCCTCAAAATGATGAAAGATCCTTTTGTTTCTGACAAAACGCTACTTCTGTATCTCGTAATAAATTAAAGTATGTTGGTTTTTTGTTTTTTTTTTAAACGTTTCCTATATAAACACAGGTGGTTCCCAAGTGTTTCTCCGTTTAGGACCGTGTTTGTCGACTAGAGTATTTTCCTCCCAGGGGACACTTGACAGAGTCTGGAGACCGATTTCTCAGGACTTGGTGTGTGGGTGGGAGGGATTTGACATCTAGAAGGCAGAAGACACTAACGCCCTCCGGGGCACGGGACAGCCTCCCTCACAGCCTCCCACGCCAAAGGGTGGCCTGGCTTAGATGTCAGCAGTGTGGAGGTGGGCTGGTGTGGGATGTGACCCAGCTTCCCGTCTGTGAAGGATGGCCCTCCGTCTTCTTCAATGGTGTTGACTACCCATGTGGCCATTGGTATGAAGCCTCGTGGTGAGAAGTTAACTTTTAGTCTCCTGCCATGAGTCCGCTGTGACTCCAGCCCTCAGTGGAACTACAGATTTGGAAAAGAATGAGGTTACAGACCATGGTTGTTATTCCTAAATAATGTTGCTCTTTGCTCTCTTGACTGTCATACAACAGTCAAGACAATTGTGTTGTATGTATGTATGTATAATTCATAAGTGTCAAATCCGTTTAACTTCATTTAATTTATAATCGATTAAGGAAAATAATTTGCGTAATTTGTGGTTTCTTTATGCTCAAGAGTAATTCTGAATTTATTACCTAGAACAATTATGTAATTCTTCAAATTCTCCACATTCATAAGACATCTATATGCTCCGTTAACAGATTTTTAATGGAACCCCCAACATGAAAATACTCCCCTACAGAAAGACTGTAACGGAAAGATCATGCTTTGCTTAATACGTATTTAGGTCAGATTTACAACGAATTCTTTTTTATTGTGATAAAATACACAGGACATATAATTTAGTATCTTAACCTTTTTTTTTTTTTTGAGAGAGCTTGTGTGAGTGAGGGAGGGAAGAGGAGAGGGGGAGAGAGGATTTTTTTTTTTTTTTAAAGTTTATTCATTTTTGAGAGACAGGGAGCACATGAGCAGGGGAGGGGCAGAGAGAGAGACACACACAGAATTCCAAGCAGGCTCCACTCAATCAGTGCAGAACACAACACAGGGCTCAAACTCTTGAACCCTGAGATCATGACCTAAGCCGAAATCAAGAGTCGAGTGTTTAGGGGCACCTGGGTGGCTCACTTGACTAAGCATCCAGCTTTAGTACAGGTCTTGATCTTGAGGTCCATGAGTTCGAGCCCCGCATCGGGCTCTGTGCTGTCGGCCTGGACCTTGGACCCGATTCTGCGTCTCCCTCTCTCTCTGACCCTCCCCTGCTCATGCTCTTGTCTCTCTCTCTCTCTCAAAAATAAACATTAAAAAAACAACTAAAAACACAAAAACCAGTTGGACGTTTACCTGACTGAGCCACCTGAGCACTGTGTCTTAACCATTTTTGAGTTTCATCACCGTGTTAGTAATTTCACACTGATGTGCAACTTTCTCATCTTCCCGAGCCGAAACTCTGTGCCATTAAACACTCACTCCCAGCTGCTGTCCACTACCCTGTCACCCACCATCCCACTTTGTCTGTCTATGGATTTGCTTGTTCTGGGTGCCTCTGTAAGTGGAATCACACAGTGTTTGTCTTTTCCTATCTGGTCTATCTCAGTCAGTATAGTATCTCCCAGATTCATCCATGTTCTGGCAGGCGTCAGAATCTGCTTCCTTTTCAAGGCTGGATAATATTCCTTTGTGCATCGAGACCACATTTTGCTTATCCGTCCATCCACGGTTGGGTGGTTGAGTGGTTCACAAAGAAATATTTTAAAGTGGAACGCATTATGTCTGGACCATCACTATTTTTTACACACAGCAAATGGGGACACCTGGGTGGACCAGTCTGTTCAGCATCTGACTCTTTTTTTTTTTTTTTTTAATTTTTTTTATTATTTCTAGGAGAGAGAGAGAGACAGCGTGAGCAGGGGAGGGTCAGAGAGAGAGGGAGTCACAGACTCTGAAACAGGCTCTAGGCTCTGAGCTGGCAGTCAGCACAGAGCCCGACGTGGGGCTCGTACCCACGAACCGCGAGATCATGACCTAAGCCAAAGTCGGACGCTTAAAGTCGGACGCTTAACCGACTAAGCCACCCAGGCGCCCCCAGCATCCGACTCTTGATTTCAGCTCAGGTCATGATCTCAGGGTTGAGGCATCGAGCCCCACGTTGGGCTCCATGCCAAGCTTGGAACCTGTTTAAGATGCTCTCACTTTCTCTCTCTCCCTCCCTCTCCTCCTCCATCCCCCTTCCCTCCTTTCCTCTATCCCTCCCTCTCTCCCCCTACCCACCCTGCCCCTCGCCCCTGCTTGCACTTACTCTCTCTCTCTCAAAAAAAAAAAAAAAAAGAAAGAAAAAGAAAAAGTAGACATAGCAAATGATTGTGGTTGGTGTGTGGTGAAATCATGTTCTGCCTACACAGAAAATGCCCCAACTTTCTCATGCACGTCCTCAGGTTTACTTCACACAACATTCTAGTATTTTAGGAACTGCAATAGACCCTTGAATACACAGGTTTGAACTATGAGGTCCATTTAGGCTCAGGTTTTTTGATAAATACAGTACAGTCTTGTAAATCTATTTTCTTTTCCGTATGATTTTCATAATCATATTTTCTTTTTTCCAGCTTCCTTTAAGAATATAGTATGTTGGGGATGTCTGAGTGGCACGGTTGGTTAAGTTCCCAACTCTTGGTGTTGGGTTGGGTTATGGTCTCACAGTTCATGAGTTCAAGTCCCACATGGGGTTCTACACTGATGGTTTGGAGGCTCCTTGGGATTCTTTGGTTTTTTTTTGAATGCTTACTTAATTTTAAGAGAGAGTACAAGCAGGGGAGGGGCAGAGAAAGAGGGAGACACAGAATTTGAAGTGGGTTCCAGGGTCTGAGCTGTCAGTATAGAGGCTGACTCGGGGCTCGAACCCACGAACAGCAAGATTGTGACCTGTGCTGAAGTTGGACGCTTAACTGACTGAGCCGCCCGGGAGCCCTACCTGCTTGGGATTCTGTCTCCTTTTCTGTGCCCCTCCCTGCTTGTGTGCTCACTCTCTCTCAAAGTGAATGAATAAATATTAAAACTTTTTTCAATAAAATAAAATTTAAAAAATACAGTATGTTGAGGTACCTGGGTGGCTCCCTTAGTTAAGCGTCCAGCTCTTGATTTGATTAGGTCATGATCTCATGGTTTGCTTTGTGAGATCAAGCCGCTCATCAGGCTTTGAGCTGACACTGTGGCACCTGCTTGGGATTCTCTGTCTTCCTCTGTCTCTGTCTCTCCCCTGTTCGTGCTCTCTCAAAGTAAACTTTTTTAAATTTTTTTCTTTTTTATTTATTTCTGAGAGAGAGACAGCGTGAGCAGGGGAAGGTCAGAGAGAGAGGGAGACACAGAATCCGAAACAGGCTCCAGGCTCTGAGCTAGCCGTCAGCACAGATCCTGAAAGCGGGGCTCGAATCCATGAACCGTGAGATCATGACCTGAGCTGAAGTCGGACGCTTAACCGACTGAGCCACCCAGGTGCCCCAAAGTAAACTTTTTAAAAAAAGGAATATAGTGTGCAAACCATAGCACATACAAAATGTGTATAAATTGAGTAGTAATGTTAATGGATAAGGCCTCTGGTTCACAGTAGGCTGTTAATTTTGTGGGACACAAATTTTCAGCTCTGCGAGGGGTGGGTGTCCCCTGTCCCCTGAATTGTACAAGGGCCAGCTGTCCTCTTCTGAGATGACTTGATACATTTGTCCCACCTGCTTCTTTATTCCCTTCCGAAGGAGAGAGCAGTGAGAGAAGTACTTCACGTGTAGAAGTGTCCAGAGAGGCGTCCACACCCTTCCACTTTCCGCCATGCTCTCTGGAAAGGAGATCTCTTTCCTGCCTCCTGCCCCCTGTGTGTCTCTGGCCACAGCTCTCTGTGACATGCAACTGGTTGCACAGCAGAGACTGGGTTCCATGTTTGGCTGGGGCCAGGTGCGGAGCTCCTTGTGGTAGTTAAAGGCCTGGACACAGTCTGTAGTATCTGTAGCAGTGTCTCTTACGGGACAGAGTGCTTTGGTGGCATTTCTGAGTTCTACAGAACGCACATCCACGTTTTAATTTTGAACTAATGAAATAAGACAGTTGTCTGCTTGTCCTTTGGTAAATCTGAAGAAAAGCTTCCTTTGTAAGGCAAGTCCTCGCAGCAGGAGGGTTTCCTTGCTAACACCTTGGGCTGCGTTTCATGTTTATTTTGCGTTGTTGATTCATTTTCGGTATGACTTAACATTTAATTTGTGGTTTCTTTTTCAAATTAATTGCATTATTGGGGGCTTTCACAATTTGACAGAGTTCACCACATTTGATAGCAGTAGAGGGCATGGAGTTTGACCTTCAGTAATTTTTACATCCGCGTTAAAGACAGTTTTCTGTGCGACCACAGTGTTTGGCTTATAAAGTATGTCTTCCTCCGAACTCCAGATTTTAGTTGCAAATGGCATGTTTGCACCCAGGTTCCCTTCCGGATGTTTGCTTACACGGAGTGTCATTGGGCCGCGCGTGGGACCTCTTGGTCTTTGTAGTGGATGTAGGTAGAATATTAATCTCGGGTGGAATTCAGATCAGGAGGGAGCAGATGGATTTATGGCTCTTGAAGCCTCTAAAGTGTGCAGCAGTGGGGAGTTGGTAAGCCAGGAATAAAGAAATTCTGGACGGTGGCTAGCAAGGGCTGGCGTGACCCGATTGGCCCTGAATCCGTCCCCCTGTTAGGGAGAGATCTCTGGCACACCTTGCCTGGTGTGGTGTCTAAGCCAACCTGCTGCATCCTGCCTTCCTCTGGGCTCAGAACAAGCGCTCCGTGGTGCTCTGCACAGGGCAGTCCCAGGGTGCGGGCACAGTCCTCCATGTCCCCAGAGGCAGCGACAAGCTCTCAGGGGTATTTCGTCTTTCCCGATTGAGGAGGGCGTGCACCCCGGGGTGTGTGTTGGCAGGTGCAGGAGAGGGCCAGCGTGGGGGGGACCCGTCCAGGCATCTGAGGACATGCAGCCTGTCACCTTCAGTGACACTTATCGAGAGGACAGAAGCCGTGCACATCATCATGGGGTATCGGGGCCCCATCGGGATTTTGGAAACGGCAGCGACGTGATTGCATTTGCTTTGACTTTAGCCGATGGCCGGGGCACAGCACAAGATGAGGCTTAGATGCAAGAAGGTCTGTGGCCAGTCGCCTCCCGGTGCCTGGGCTGGAACATGCATTGTATAGGGTTATGGAGGAAGGATTATGGATGTGAATTATGTCAGTACAGGGTTTTATGGGGATGCATGCAGGCTAAGATCAAGATGACCCAGTGAGGTGTTGGCTACCAGAATAACATAGGGAGGTTTTTAAGACCCAAGTGTACATTTAAAAAATTATTTTTATTAGTGGGGAGCCTGGGTGGGTTAGTTGGTTGAGCCTCTGACTCTTGATATCAGCTCAGGCCGTGATTCCAAGGTTGTGGGATGGAGCCCTGCATCGGGCTCCACGCTGGGCTGCAACGTGCTTAAGATTCTGTCTCCCTCCTCTCCCCTGCTCATGTGTGCGCTCTTTCTCCCTCTTAAAAACAAGTCACTTTTATCATTTTAACTTTTATGTGAGACATCTTTAATTAAAAAGAATTTTTTTTAACGTTTATTGTTGAGAGAAAGAGACAGAGTGAGACAGAGTACAGGCAAGGGAGGGGCAGAGAGAGAGGGAGTCACAGAGTCTGAAGCAGATTCCAGGCTCTGAGCTGGTTCTGTCCGCACAGAGCCCGATGCAGGGCTCGAACTCACAAACCGTGAGTGAGATCGTGACCTGAGCTCTTTTGGCCCCCAGCTCCTCTCAAAGCATAGCATACCAGGGCTATTGCATATTTAGAAGATCAGGCGTCCTTCACTGGGTTGGGTCGAACCTGTGGGCATGAATGTGCTCTCTCCGGGAATTGGGCTGGGTCTGTGTGGCTTCGTATTTGAGCAGATGCCAGTGCTGCGAGAGGGGGCGCAGCGTCTAGAACAAACAGGCTTATAGATGGCCGCCAGTTCTGAGGGATCACAACTGGGAGCAGGTTTGTCGGGAGATGATGGGATTGCAGTGAGATGAGGCAGGTCATTTACATGGGTCCACGGGTCTTGTTTAGATGAGTACTTGAAGTGGGTATCCACCATTTTGCCTTTGCCCTAATTTGCAATTTTAGGCCAATCTAAATATTTCCCAGGTTTATACTTTTTTCTTTTATTACTTGTAAATTTAGAGTAAATTTCTCTTTGCTTGAGTATGTTGTACACCTGAAACTGATAGAACGTCCTATGTTATACTTCAGTTAAAAAATACACACACACACACACACACACAGAGTTCTTTTTTTCTTTCTTAAGTTTATTTTGTTTTTGTTTTTTTTTTTTAATTTTTGTTTTTTTAATTTATTTCTAGGAGAGAGAGAGAGACAGCATGAGTTGGGGAGGGGCAGAGAGAGGGAGACAGAATCCCAATCAGACTCAGTGCTGCCAGCACAGAGCCTGACACGGGGCTCAAACTCATGAAACTGAGATCATGACCCGACCCGAACTGAGACAAGGAGTTGGACACTTAACCGATTGAGCCACCCAGGTGCCCCAAAAAATACAGTTCTTAAAGTTATGAGTTTAAGATCAAGCGGTCAGTTTGTAGAAATTCCACTTTTATTTCTTTGAATAGCATGCATGACCTCAACAAAAAGAGAGTTTTTCTTCTTTTCCCAAGCATCATGCCCCAAATGTGTCTGGGGTTAGTTTGAAGGTGCCCAGTAGTTACTGTTTTCCCGAGGTCTCCGAGAGGCGTGCGCAGCTGTTAAATCGATGACGAACTTGTCAGATAAGGTAGAGTTGCCATCCGCAGAATTTTCTGTGTCGAGCTGGAAGTGTTTATGTTTGTGTGGTCCGTGGAGTAGCTACTAGCTACCTGTGACTCCTGAGCGTTTGAAGTGAGCCTCGTGTACCTGAGCAACCGAGTTACAGCTTTTGTTTAATTTTGACTCACTGAAGATCACATAGCTGCGTGTGGCCAGTGGCTGCCCTGACTGGCAGAGAGGCTGGCTCGGGAGCTTTATTTGATGGTTGAGTGCGGTGATGCTCTTGGTGGTGGCGTGAGACAAGGGCATGATTGTAGAAAAGCTGTGTAAATGAGGTCTTTATCTTGGTGGATGCTGGAAACCTAGGTGGTTCCTAACCCCTTTAGAACAGGGACTCTCCAGCGGGTAATGTGCATTCGCTGCTGGCGCCCCTTCCGTGGACATCCGGCAGTGGTCTGGGGCATTTTGGACCGTCATAGCTCAGAGGAGGGTGCTGCTGGCGCCGAGCAAGGGCAGGTCGGGGGTCTGCCCAGCCTCCTGCATCCAGTGTGTGGGGCAGTTAGCGAAGAGTGACTTGGTACCAAATGTTACCAGAGCCATGGCGGAGAAAGTGCTCTGGGTTCGCAGGGCTGGCATGGTCCTTGGCTGTGATACAGACAGCTGTGGACTCGGCTCATGAATGGAGGGAGGGAGCTTGCTTGCAGGGTGAGGCTGTGGGCAGGCGCACAGCCTGGTGGTGCCAAGGCCAGCGTGGTAAGCCAGGCATTGCCTCCTGATTCGCTTGGACGGTAATAGGAATAGAAGGTTGATGTGAGCTATGACCGCAGTCTTCCATGCTCGTGTCTTCCAGCTTCAGATTGTTAAATGAGCGGAGAAACAGAGCACCCTGCCATTGCACGGTTTTCTCTCAAGTCGAATTAATGTGATCCTTCACTATGCACATTCACCAGCATAATGGGAGATGGCTCCAGGGCCCAGACCATGTTTGCTCACTCGCCTCTCCTGACATGTTTTAGAAAGCACTTGAAAAGGCCTTCTGTGGCAAACCAGTCTTGGCAATGTTTGGCAGAAACAGAAACAATTCATTGGGTAATGCTAAGGGAACTCTAACTTCCTGTCGAGTGATGTGAGGGAATCCCCAAGAGTGCTAACCAGGAAACCTGTCCCCAGCAGGCATAGCAGTTGGAGGTGATCCCCCACTTCCTGGGCCCCTAAGGGCCCCCCAAACCAAGGTGCCATGGTTACAGGTGGTCCTAACCAGCCCTTCTCATGCTGAGAAGCAGGAGTTGACGGCATCATAATGAGGAACACGCACCTGTTTGAGCATTGAAATTGAAAATTCGATTTACGCCAAGCGGGAGCAGGGAGCAAGGAACCCCCAGAGACGGGGGGCTGAAATGGGGCTCTGTTGGTGGTGTGACGTGGGATGAGACGGTGCAGTAAAACAAGCAGTGTCCTGTGCCTGAGGACAAACGGGTCCCCTGTGATAGGATGCGGGGGCGGCTTTGGCAGGGAGGCCGTGCCCGGCATGAAGGACGTGAATTGCCGTTTCTTTTCAGGACACTGCACATTAGTCCTGAGGAAGCTCGGATGGCTCGCCAAACAGATCATGTTGATGCTGTTTTTAAAAAAACAAAGCCAGGAAGTCTCTATCTCAGGAAAATGATTTTTATCCTATTTGCAAAACCCAGAGATGAAAGTAGGACAGATGTGTCAGCAACTCCATCAGACAGTTATCAAAGGAGTTAAATGGAAATCATTCAGAAAAATAAGCTCGCGGCAGAGCTGAAGCCCCAGGGGGATTTTGGATCTTATTTAATGTAAAATTCCTTGAAGCAAAGACTCACAGGCATTATGTTATGGTTCCAGGCAGTTGATTATGTTTTTCCCCCCTAAATATTTGCGAGTGCGTGACTTAGTATGTGTGCTCACCATGGGAAGTGAAGCCACGGGCGGGGGAGGGAGGCATCAGATACAGTCCTTTTCCGCACAGATCCGAGGCATCTTGTCACCACGGAATCCACCCCGACAACAGCGAGATGTGGGAAGCTGTAGCGGCTCTGCCACGTGCCGTGTACGTGTCCCCAGCAGCACGGTGGGAAGCCTGTCCACGGCATCCTCGCCAGCACGGACCTTAACTTTGGTACGACGGGAAGTCTCTGCCCCCGGGCCGCAGGGTGGCACACGCACCGTTTCTGGGGTGCCGGGTGCACCTGGTTTAGGGACCGGCCTTCACGTTTCATGCACCAACGCTTCCTGAATAAATGCGGCGGTCGGGGCGACAGCAGTTAGGTTGGCTCTCCTGTCAACACGAGTGACGGGGGATGCAGAGGGCGTGGCCTCTTGCGAGCTCATGGGAGGAAACGACAGCGGAGTGAATACCTCTCTGCATTCTGGGAGGATCCTAGAATCCTCTGGATTTGGGGTCCAGCGGCTTCAATGTGGGGATCCCCGTGTGGCCGCTCGTAGGGAAGTTCTTTGTTCACGGCAAGCCCCGTGGGGACAGAGGTGCACACTGCCGTGGAAGGGAAGCAGGCGGGGGCGGGGGGGGGGGGGATGGATGCTGCTTTACAGCTCGTGTCTGCCCCTTCACCGCAGTTACCCCTGCTCTCTTCTCTGCCCCCTCGCCCCGGGGAGGGCCACCAGGGGGCGCAGATCGAGCAAAGCCAGAGAGCACGGACGGAGTCTTTAACTGGGTTTCTGAAAATGAAGGGGGCCGTGCTGACCCTGGCATTGATGGAAGTGAACGTCAGATCCACCCTCAAACCGCTGTGGTTACTAGTGGGTGACGGTTTTCCTTGCTTGTGGAGAAATGATCTCTCCAGATGTCTCAGGTGCCTAGAAACTGCAACATAGTCAAAATTTTAAAGACCACTTTTCTGTGAGGCCTGATGTTGTAATTATTCAAAAAATTTTTTTTCTTATCTTCCCAAAGGGCCATCTGAGTGAGTCTGATTAAAGTTGCATGCTTGTGGGGCCCCTGAATGGCTTAATCGATGTAGCATCGGACTTCAGCTCAGGCCGTGATCTCGTGGCTCGTGGGTTTGAGCTCCATGTTGGACTCTGTGCTGACAGCTCAGCCTGGAGCCTGTTTCAGATTCTGTGTCTCCTTCTCTCTCTCTGCCGCTTTCCTGCTCCTGCTCCCTCTGTTTCTCATACACAAATAAATGAACTTAAAAAAATCCTTTAAAGTTTCATGCTCACATATCTGCATGTTCTTTTCTGTTGGTCTCTTTAATGATGATTGGCTTTACCATTTCTTATCCACCAGGTTAAATCACAAGGAGGCAGAGTTCATACTTTGCCCCTATAATGTTCCAGGGATTGGGCTCTTCAGTGAGAATCTCTCTAGAACACTGGTTTTTACTGACAGATGGTTTTGTGCCCCCACCTCCAGACAACACTTAGTCGTATCTAAAGATATTTTTGGTCGGCTCGACGGGGATGTACTCCTAGCATCTTGTGGGTGGAGGGCAGGGACGTACTCAGTGCCTTACGGTACGCAGGGCACCCTGGCACAGGGGGATTCAGAACAGCTGTGCTCTGCGGACCTCCCCGCTTGCTCCGCACCCCAGGGAGGCTTAGCTGCCAGAAGATGGTGTCGTGGGACAGGGCGACGTCTGCGCAGTGGCCAGATGTGCAGGTATCCAGACCCCGAAAGGAAATCGGATACGTGAGGCTCAGACCCAGGGCAGCCTCCTACCTGTGGAGCAAATCGGAGACTCCCCCCACCCCCATCAGAGCTACCGCAGGCCGGCTGCCCAGCCCAGCCAAGCCCTGTCTTTCCTTCCGTTCTACCTTGAGATTCTGCGCAGGGTTCTCGGGAAGGTGGTGGCTCTGGGCTGCCCCTCCGATTTCATTTCTTTCCCGTGCAATTTACCTGAAGCTGGAGCAGAGCATTCCCCGAGGACGGATGATGAGAATCAGGCCCGGCCTGAGCTAAATAAGCGAATCTGGAAACTTCACCATCTTTACAAGAAGGTGGCTGAGCATTTCCCACGGTCCTGTTGTGCCTAGAGGCCGTGTGTGTGGCAAGGGGCTGCGGCTTTCGTCTGCAGCTGAGTGTGGTGATGGGCTCCTGCCTGCACGGTCACATCCTTCGTTATTGCTGCAGAACTGTCCGCAGATGTTTAGAGTGTTTTCAGGGGCATCTGGATGGCCTAGTCAGTTGGGCATCTGACTTCAGCTCAGGTCATGATCTCACGGTTTGTGGGTTTGAGCCCCACGTTGGGCCCTGTGCTGACAGCTCAGAGCCTGGAGTTGCTTCAGATTCTCTGTCTCCCTCTCTCTCTGATCCTCCCCTGCTCACGCTCTCTGTCTCTCAGAAATAAATAAAACATTTAAAAAATTTAAAAAAAAAAATGTTTTCAGAGTAGCTTAAAGTGTGACACCCCTCCCCTACACGTCCGGGTCCTGGCCTTGGCCTTGGCCTTGGCCTACATCAAAGTAACTAGGTCTGCAGGCCCCTCACGTGGCTGGAGGCAGCGTGCTGATGCCTCCCAGGGGGACCTGCTTCCTGACGTGTGACCTTACAAAGGCGGGGCTTTCAGCATGCTTCTTCCACTACCTCTCTTCCGGGGCTGCTGGCGCGGGGCACGTGAGGGATGATCCCTGATCCTCATGCACATGTGTGTGGTTCACCCCCGGATAGTGTGCGAGGTGCGCATCCGAGCAAGCATACAGGGATGTGGGCCTCGTGAACGTAACGTTCATCTCAAGAAGCCTGGCCGGATGATTGCTCACCGCAGGTCAACGTGCGATGGCAGCTATAATGATCGGGGCTCCAGTGTTTCTTTTGTTTCTCTTTCAAACAGGATAGTGGGTAACATGCATATTAACGTTGGTTGGGGGCCGCCTTGGGTGGCTCAGTCGGTTAAGCGTCTGACTCTTGATTTCAGCTCAGGTCATGATCTCATGGTTCGTGAGCTCAAGCCCTGTGTTGGGCTCTGTGCTGACAGCACAGAGCCTGCTTGGGATTCCCTCCCTCCCTCCCTCCCTCCCCCTCTCTCTCTCTCTCTCTCTCTCTCCCTCCCTCCCCTGTTCCTGCGCTCGTGTGTGCGCGCGCTCTCTCTCTCTCTCTCTCTCTCTCTCAAATAAACTTAAAAAAAGTAAAGATTGGGATAAATGTTGCACATATAGTTTACATGCCTGGCTGCTAGTCTCTGATGTGTACACTCTGAGCCTGTTAATATGGAAATCATCAAAGACATACTCAAAGTATATAGAATACATCATATATTCCCATGTGCCCTTCACCCAGTTCCAGCCACTGTCAGCGTCTGTCCCTCGCTGTTTTTTTTTTTTTAATTAGGGCAACTTAAGGCAAATTTCAGACACTGCATTATTTCACCCATAAATAGTTTAGGGTACACCTTTAATATAGAAGGGATGTAAATATATATATATAAAACGTCTATATATGATACATACATGTAATACTGTTATGTCGTATGAGATTTCCTCTGGCCACCATAACAAATTACCACAAACTGATGGCTTAACACAACAGGATTTATTCTGTCACACCCAGGAGGTCAGAAGTCTGAAAGCAAGGTGTTGGAAGGTTGGTTCCTTCTGTAGGGTCTCAGAACAAATCTATCCCACACTTTTCTCCCCACTTCCGGTCGCTTCAGGTGCTCTTGGCCTAGAGCCGCATCATCCAGTCTCTGCTGCGGGCTCCATGTGGCCTTCTTCTGTGTGTCTGTCCCCAAATCTCTCTACATGTCTTGTCTCTGTATGTCTCTATGTGTCTATCCCCGAATCTCTCCTCCTTTCTCCTAAAAGATTCCAGTCATTGGATTTAGCCCCCCCCCCCAAATCCAGGATGATCTCCCCTTAATTTGTTCCATCCCCAAAATACCCGATTTCCATCTAAGGTCCTGTTCACAGGTCCTGGAGGTTAAAACGTTATCGAAAGTTTTCAGGGGACACAGTTCAACCCACTGTGGTGGTGGTGTGGTTACTGTCCTGATCTACCTACACCAAGTTGTTCTTCCGTGATGATTACATCGGCTCCCAGAAGTCTTCGCTGGGGCACGGTACGTCCATCACACAAATGGTTACCTTTGCAAGGTGCCCGGACCCACCATCCCATCCCTGGGAGGGCAGCGAGTGTATTTCCTCAGGGCCACAGTGCTTGTGAGCCACGAGACTGGGAAGAAGCCATGTCAGGCCCCTCACTGATCCAAGGAAACCAGCCACACTTGGCAACAGAGGCCCATGAGAAATGCTTACTTGAGTTTTTAGAACATAAGCTTATAGGAGATGATTTTGTGTTTCTGTACAGCGGTGCATCCGCTTCTTTATATTTATTTTAGAGGGGCGCCTGGGTGGCTTAGTCAGTTAAGCATCCGACTTTGGCTTAGGTCATGATCTCGCGGTTCGTGGGTTCGAGCCCCGCGTCGGGCTCTGTGCTGACTGCCAGCTCAGAGCCTGGAGCCTGTTTCAGAGTCTGTGACTCCCTCTCTCTCTGACCCTCCCCTGCTCACGCTGTCTCTCTCTCTCTCTCTCTCTCTCCTAGAAAAAAAATAAACATTAAAAAAAATTTTTTTTTAAAGTTGTTGGTGCCTAGGGGCGCCTGGGTGGCTCAGTCGGTTCAGCGTCTGACTGTGCCTCAGGTCGTGATCTCATGGTTTGTAAGTTTGAGCCCCTCCTTGGACCCTGTGCTGACAATGCAGAGCCTACTTCGATTCTGTTTCCCTCTCTGTCTGTTCCTCTTGTGCGTGCATGTGTTCTTTCTCTCAAAAAAAAAAAAAAAAAGCTTCTTTAAATAAATGAGAAAATAATTCTTGGTGCTTAAAGAATACAGTAGTGCCCCCGCCCTCCGTCGCCTGACCCCAGTCTTCGATTTTGCTCTCCACGGTATCAGTTCCCCATGGTCAACACTGTTCTGGCAGCGGATGGTCTGACAATAGGTCAGAAAGTCCTCAATAGCGACTTCATCTCACCACAAGTATTTTGTCACCTCCCGTCATCACAAGAAAGGATGAATACAGTACAGTAAGGTCAGAGAGCATACTCCCGGAACTCTTATTGCAGTGTGTTGTTATTATTGTTCTTTTATAGTTACTGTTGTTAGCATCCGATTGTGCCTAATTTCCAGGTTATGCTTCGTCATCAGTACGTAGGCAGAGGATGAGAGGTCTTTACTGCGTTCCATGCCACCTGCATTTTCAGGCATTCCCTAGGGATCTCGAAATGTATTCTTCGCAGATAAGCGGGGGACTACCGTGCACTATTTTAAAATCCATTCATTTATTTTGAAAGAGAGAGAGAGAGGATGCGCAAGCCCAGGAGGGACAGAGAGAGAGAATGCCAAGCAGGCTTTGTGCTGTCAGCGCAGAGCCCGATGCGGGGTTTGAACTCACAAAACATGGCATCATGACTTGAGCTGAAACAAAGAGTTGGACGCCCAACTGAGCAAGTCACCCAGGTGCCCCAACACTATTTTTAAATTAAGGTTTTTACAGATATTTTAAGGGGCGCCTGGGTGGCTCAGTCTTGCAGCTGACTTCCACTCAGGTCATGATCTTGGGATTCGTGGGTTTGAGCCTCGCGTCGGGCTCTGTGCTGACCTTGCGGAGCCTGCTTCATTCATGTCCTCTGTCTTCCTCTCCTCTGCTCCTCCCCCGCTAAATGCTCTCTCAAAACTAAAAACTGAAAAAGAAAAGACTTTAACTATGGATGTCTTTAGCATATTTCTTTGTTTAAACATGCTATCCTCAACCATTCTTCTCTTTCATACACCGCCTTCCTCCCCAAGGACATCTGAAGGAGGCTTTCCATGACTTGCCCCTTATTTTTCTCCTATCATGGTTGCAAACTGGTGCTTGCAGATGTCTGCATCTGCTGGGTTAGCGCTCTGAGGTCTTCATGAAGATAGAACTGCAATGTGTTTGTTCATAACTTCAGGCCGCGTGGATTTTTTCTTTTTCTTTTTCATTATAACTCAGAAAAAGAAGACACTTTTTTTAAAAGCAGTTTTAGGTTTACAGAAATCTCGTTTAAGTAGGAGCCACACCCAGTGGAAAGTCCAGTGTGGGGCGTGAACTCACGACCCTGAAGACCAGAACTGGTATCAAGAGTCAGACACTTAACCGAGACAACTACCCAGGCGCCCCTCATTTTTCTCTTTTTTTAATTATTTTTTGTTTTACATGTATTTATTTTTGAGAGAGAGACAGAGCTTGAGCTGGGGAGGGGCAGAGAGAGAGGGAGACACAGAATCCGAAACAGGCTTCAGACTCCGAGCTGTCAGCGCAGAGCCCGACACGGGGCTTGAACCCACAAACCGTGAGATCATGACATGAGCTGAAGTCGGACACTCAACCGACTGAGCCACCCAGGCGTCCCTCATTTTTCTTTCTAATGGATGTGTTTTTTGGCAATGAACTTAGCCATCAACTTACCCTTACGGTATCGTTTTGAAATAAAACTTTTGTTACAGTCAGGATAAAAGTTCTGCAAAATCAGGCCATGATTAGGCGCCTCCTTTGGGTTATCAGCACGTTGCTAAGTGGACCAAACCCTGCCGCTCAGGGTGTGTTGTGAGGGGCTCCCCATCTTCCCGGCGAGCTGCCTGGACTCTTGATCACACACGCATCCCTTGGCATTTTGAGTATTCTGTGTGTTCTGGCTTAACTCATCTATGATGGAATTCAAGAGCTCTTTTTACAAATTACATTTCAAAATACTTCTTGAAAGCTTTCCTTCTGAAAAGGATAGAAATTGAACTAGTCATTTGAGCTCTACACTGTGAGCCGTATGTTACTTTTTGTATCTGTAACAGTTAAGAAGCATTAGGTAATGTTAGCGGGGGCCTTAAAGTATCCCCGTCCCAACCCCAAGAGATTTACCAGTTACTAAAGGGACAGCAGTCGTGATTTATGGGGAAGAAACCCAGCAGTTACCACCATCTGCGCTGAGTTATGAGGGTTAACCTCCCCAGGAATAAGGCACGGCGACACCACGTGACGCCCTAAGAAGGACCCAGTATCACTTCTCTTGTATTCCTGCCAAAAATGCGTCTAATCTTCTAATCAAGAGAAGAATGGGGCAAGCCCTAACTGAGTTACATTCTAGGAAATAACTTCTTGCACTGATCCGAGGCGCCTGGATCTTTCTGACAAGGAAAGAAAGACAATAGAACAGAGTATATATATTAAGGGTGTAGGGTGATTATTTGGGGTCCAGGGTGGGATCCTGGACAGGACATGTGCAGGCTTATTTATGGAGGGAGACAGAGGGGTTGGGGCGGGGGAGGGGCAGAGAGAGAGGGAGACAAGAATTCCAAGCAGGCTTTGCACTGTACAGAGCCCCGTATGGGGCTTGAACTCATGAACTGGGAGATCATGACCTGAGCAAGCGTTAGATGCTTAACCAACTGAGCCATCAGGTGCCCTAATTCTGTGTTTAAAAAAATATTTTTGGGGGGCGCCTGGGTGGCTTAGTCGGTTAAGCGTCCGACTTTCGCTTAGGTCATGATCTCGCGGTTCGTGGGTTCGAGCCCCGCGTCGGGCTCTGTGCTGACTGCCAGCTCAGAGCCTGGAGCCTGTTTTGGTCTGTGACTCCCTCTCTCTCTGACCCTCCCCTGCTCATGCTGTCTCTGTCTCTCTCTCCTAGAAATAAATAAAACATTAAAAAAAAAATTTTTTTTTTTTTAATGTTTATTTTTGACACAGAGAGAGAGTGAGTGTGGGAGGGGCAGAGAGAGGGAGACAGAATCCTAAGCAGGCTCCAGGCTCTGAGCTGTGAGCTCAGAACTCACATGGGGTTCAGACTCAGGAACCGTGAGATCATGACCTGAGCCGAAATCAAGAGTCAGACGCTTAACTGACTGAGCTGCCCAGGGGCCCCGATTTTGTGGTTTCATTGTAGCCGTGTTTATGTCAAACGGTACCAGCGAGGGGAAGCCAGGAAGGGGAAATGGGAGCGCCGCACTATTTCTCCAACTTTCTGTAAATCTAAACTTATTTCACGATAAAGAGCTTTTTGTTTTCAAGATTCGTTTTAGGTATGTTTTTATATAACTCGTGTTTTGGTTGGCATCACCATAAGTTTTTGCAGTTCTGTTTCTTAATAGAGAATGTGCATCAAAACATTATCTTCTTGTGAAAATATGAACTGAGGCCTTATTTAGTTTAAACAAAAATGCCGTGGAGGAGGCAGACTGGTTTTGCATTGTAATTTTGAACATGTACTAGTTTTTTAAGGAAACTGTTGTGTAGCGTTTCTCTCTTTAGAAGAAAGGCCACTCATGTTCAAAACATACCATCTTTTTTTATTAAAAAATTTTTTTAATGTTTTTATTTCAGAGAGAGAGAGAGAGATAGCATGAAAAAGGGAGTGTCAGAGAGAGAGGGAGATACAGAATCTGAAACAGGCTCCAGGCTCTGAGCTAGCTGTCAGCACAGAGCCTGATGCGGGGCTCAAACCCACGTACCATGAGATCTTGACCTGAGCTGAAGTCGGACACTTAACCGACTAAGCCACCTAGGCGCCCCAAAACATAGCATCTTTTAAACACATTGGAATTTTAAAAGATTTTTTTTTCCTTTTTGTTTTACTTTTCTTTCTTTCTTTCTTTCTTTCTTTCTTTCTTTCTTTCTTTCTTTCTTTCTCTTTCTTTCTTTTCCTTTGCTTTTTATGAGTACAGCTATTTTGTGAATATCTGAATCTAGGTTTAATTTTTTGTTTTGTTTTAATGTTTATTCATTTTTTGAGAGAAAGAGACAGAGCATGAGCAGGGGAGGGGCAGAGAGACACACAGAACCGGAAGTAGGCTCCAGGTTCTGAGCCGTCAGCCCAGAGCCCCACATGGGGCTTGAACTCACAGAACTGTGTGCTCATGACCTGAGCTGAAATGGGACGCTTAACTGACTGAGCCACCCAGGTGCCTCCATATGTTTAAATCTTTTAAAAGTAAATCTTTGTTGGGGCGCCTGGGTGGCTTAGTCGGTTGAGCGTCCGACTTGCGCTTAGGTCATGATCTTGCGGTTCGTGGGTTCGAGCCCCGCGTCGGGCTCTGTGCTGACTGCCAGCTCAGAGCCTGGAGCCTGTTTCAGTCTGTGACTCCCTCTCTCTCTGACCCTCCCCTGCTCATGCTGTCTCTCTCTCTCTCTCCTAGAAATAAATAAAAATTAAAAAAAAAAAAAACATTTAAAAGTAAATCTTTGTTATTCTGAAAAGTATGTATGTATTTCCACATTCAAGGATGATTTCCTCAGTGCTTGCAGTTAAGTGGCCGGGAGGTGGAATGCAGAGAGAAGCCACAGAGCATGGAGCATATTCTGGGGGGGGGGGGGGGGG
>NW_024080717.1:3214938-3343701 GCF_003009895.1 Hyaena hyaena | reverse complement strand
GGGGGGGGGGGGACCACTGAGCATCGTCCTGCTCCGTGATGATGGGTGTGCGGGGCTGCACCTGCCTGCTGGAGGCCGGGGGCGGGGGGGGGGGAGGGGGACAGCTGGGCGAGTCCCTGGGTGATGAAGAGGACGGTTCTGGAATCCAGAGGAAAGCATCTTTTAGGGGGCAGTGCGACCACCTGGGGCATGTCTGGGAAATGGGTCCTTCAGTACAGGTGGGACAAGGGAACTGTCCCGGGGCCAGGGGCTGGTGTGGGGCAGGGGCTGGGCGCCCGCCAGCTCATTTACTCCAGTAAATCAAAGCCACTTGGTCCCCTGAAGAAGAGCTTTGATTTCACTTTGGAAATCGAAGCTATTTTGAGTGGGAATATAAAGTAAATGTTCCATGAGACAAATGTGTTTCTTAATTCCTTGTTCCCTTTAGAGTTTCTATTTGTCAATGCTGGTTTTTTTCCCATTATTGCTGACTCCTGTTTTATTTCTGCTTTTTACTTGATAGTTTTTGACTTCTTGATGCTTATTATTCCTGACTGCTGCATACCCTCATCTTTCCTTTCTTTCCTCATGTCCACTTTGTCTGGTGCCTGTGTTGTTGACCTTTTTGCCCGGCGCTTACTAAATGGCATTTAAAGAAGCAGTGTCACGTCACGCGTCCTGTCGCATAACTGGGGCTTTTGTACTTGGGACGCCTCACCTCCCCTGGTTGCTGATAGAGATCTTAACCCGTGGGCCATAAGTTCTGTAGCAGATCAAAGAGGCTACTAAATAATCATTTAAAAAAAGTTCATGTCCGGTCATATATTGTATTTTTATTGTGATAAAATATACATAACATGATATTCTATTTTTTTAATGTTTATATATCATTGAGGGGGGCGGTGATTGCAGACTCTGAAGCAGGCTCTGTGCTGACAGCAGTGAGCCCAACGCGGGGCTTGAACTCCGGATCCATGAGACTGTGACCTGAACCCAAATCAGGAGTCGGATGCGTAACTGGCTGAGCCAGCCAGGGTGTCCCGGTAGCGTTTGAATCCTCCATAAATGTGTAGTTCAGTGCCGTTCAGGTCCATGCGTTGTTTTGTGCACCCATCTACACTTAAAACTCCCAGCATCCTCCCCGTACGCAGTATAACGTAGCTCATCTTGCGTCATCTCCCTCCACACAGCCCTCGTAACCTCTGTTTTCTGTCTCCATGAACTTGTGTCTTCTGGGTTCCTCATGTAGTTGAAATCTTACAGTTTTGTTCTGTGTCTGGTGTGTTTCCCTGAGCATAATGTTTTCAAGATCTGTCCATGTTACTGCTTATGTGAGAATTCCACTCCCTGTTAGAGCTAAGATCACACCTGATGGCCATCCAGCCATTTAGAAGAGCGGCAGGTGAGTGCCTGGGTGGCTCAGTTGGTGAATTGTCCAACTCTCAATTTAGGCTCAGGTTATGATCTCACGGGTCGTGAGATTGAGCCCTGCTTTGGGCTCTGCACTGTCAGTGCGGAGCCTTCTTGGAATTCTCTCTCCCTGTCTCTCTGCCCCTCCCCTGCTCATGCTCACTGTGTCTCACAAAATAAATACAACTTTAAAAAGCTGTATAGAAGAGCGGTAGGTCTGCTGCCCACATCAGGGTTGGGGAGGCCACCACGCTTATGGGTCTGTCTTAACATGTCATATCATGTGCTTCATGGCGAGGACGTTTCCTCTCAAAGTCTCCATGGGTGTTGCCGGTTTCCTGAACAGGTCGCTGTGGGGATGTAGCATGTTGTCTCTTTGAAACTCTGGTGATAGTTTGAAACTCAGGTGATAGACGCCTGGCTGCGTCAGACCAGGTCATCTTTCATTCGTTCGTTCATTCGTCATTCATTCACTCATTCGTTCACTCATCGGACATTCACGGCACTTGGACTACCTGTCGTCCGGCGTTGGGTGGGCCATGGAGAGGGCTTACCTGACTGTCCCAGAACCGTCTCTGACGGGAGTCCATAGCTAGCTTCAGGTAGTACTTAGCTCAGCTGTGTCCTTTTCCCTCGATCTGCCATCTCTTGCTTTCTCAGGCACTTCACAGCTTTTAATTTCAGGTAAAGAAAGGCCTTTCATAATGTGTCTGTGCATCTCATGCAGTGCCTTTTAAACCATGTTTCTCTTGTGCCTGAGAACAGCCTCCCATGAAGAAAGATGAATCTAAGAGTGATTCGTTGCCAACATTTGTAACTGGTTTCCAAGTAGGATTTCTCTGGTTCTCAGGAAGTTGTAATGCAACCAACATAAATCTCTTCTTGAGGGGAAACTAAATGGTGCAAAGTGGGTGGCTGTCTTTTGGTTTAGGGGGTTGCAGTCACCCCACCTTGGTGTTTCTGGGTCACTGGAAAATGAGGGAATGTGGGCATGAAGTGGTGATGGAAGGAGCAGACTGTGATTGTTCTGTGCTCTGTATGGTGAGGTGTGGGCACATGCTCACACTTTAAATGAAGAGCCAGGAGACACAGTGACAGATGAAGGTTCAGCTACTGACCTCAGGAGAGCCCGTTCCTCTCCCTATCGTGATATGGCCGTCCTGGGTCCTGCTGACCCACACCCAGGACACAAACCTATGTGAAGCCTGTGGCCCTCTCCATGAGGAGGGGAGGGGATGCTCACGGCTTAGGCTGGCTTCCTCCCCCGAGTCATTGAAACCCTCTCCCTCGCTAAGCGGTGTGTTCACATGTGCTCCGCTTATGAAATAGCCAGTCCAGTGGAAGAATGGGTGGAAAGGGTATTGGCTAGTAATGTTCACGTTCTGGAACTCAAGAACACCAGGTGAATTTTGTTGAGCAGATTGGTGCCACCTGTGACCCAGGCAGCTGCCACCTTGACCTGACGTTGAGGTCTTGAAGAGCTAGTGTGGTAAGGTCCAGGACCGTGCAGGGGGCCACAGGGAAGGCATGCCCCAGTCTGGTCTAGGGGTGAGTCGTGGGCAGCCAGGGTTGGAGGCCTCTCTTATTTGCTCCCCTGACCTGTCTCCCTTGCCAGCGCCCATCCTCCACCTCACACCCACCTCCCTCCCCTCCTGCATCGGCATCTCCCTGCTGTATCCCACCCCTTCCCCAAGCCTGTCTTCTGCCCTACACCCAGCTCCCTCCCCTCCCTCATGCTGCAGCCACCCCCCTCCCATCAATGCTTTCCACACCCCACCTGGAGCTCATACCTGGAGCCTGCCGCCCCCACCCCCCACCGCCCTCCCCAACCCAAGGAGGGCACAGGCCATTGGTGTGGAGCCCTTCCCTCACCTTGGCTTCCTCCCAGGAGTTTCCCATCAGCCTCTGGGCTGGCCATGCCTCAGTGCAGAAAGTGCTCCCAGGTTGGCCCGTTACTGGGCTGGGATTGGCAAGGAGGTAGTTTTAAGACAGGATTCAGAGGAGCCATGGATGCATAGTTAGTTACCCGAAGAAGTGTATTTCTCAGGATAGGGCTTTCCAGAAGGCCCTTACTGTGTGTCCCAGAGAAGGGGTATGCAAGCAGCAGAGTGAATTAAATCACGTTTGTGAAACGGGGCGCTCTCCCAGCAGGAACTTGGAGGAGAGTGCACGAAAACCCCCTCCACAATTTCTTATACCCGCACGTGAGATCGTAAGCAGCAGCCTGAGGTGTCTTTATTTGAAAAGGAACATTGTGGTGTGCGGACGGCTTTAGGGAGAGAAGAATATATGTTCGCTTTCAGGGATTCCTAGGGGGACAAAAAGGCAGTGATTTCAGAGTGTTGGTATTAATAGTACTGAGTCTTAGGGAAATTTCTCTACGAGAAGATTCCCCACTGATGCTGCCTGTTCTACTGATTTACTCTTTCTGGGATTTATAGGAATTTATCCGTCGCCATCTCTGTGGTGCTTCTGTAGACAAGGGGAGATGGTTCTGGAAACTGACATCTTAAGAATGCATGAGAGAGGTGCCTGGGTGGCTCAGTTGCTCGAGCATCCGACTTCAGCTCAGGTCATGATTTTGCATTTGTGGGTTCAAGCCCCGCCTCGGGCTCTGTGCTGACAGCTCAGAGCTTGGAGCCTGCTTTGGATTCTGTGTCTCCCTCTCTCTCTCTGACCCTCCCCTGCTGTGCTCTGTTTCTTCACCTCTGAAAAAATAAAACGTTAAAAAATCCCTGAGAAATAGATTTTAGCCTTAAGGGATCCTTGCTTGCATCAAAATGCATTCTTTTGGAGCCAGATACTTGAAGGAAGGTAGGGTGCTGGTGTACTGAGTTGTGATCTTACATATTTTCATCGGCCCTCATCCTGATTTAGTACGGAAGCTATCTTTGCTCGGAACCACTGAGTTGTGCCTGCTGGCATGGGTTTAGTTCCCTGTGTTGACTTATGAGCCTAAATCCGCAGGCTCCAGGCTCAGCTTGCCCCTCGACCCCGGGAAGCATGCACCTGCCATGGCCACACGTGGGGCTTGCCTGACGCTGCGCTGGTCCGGGAAGTGGCCCAGCGTCTACCATGGTGATGCCTCATTCGCCAGGAACAAGAGGAAGTCATGCATTACACGCTGGTTCCATTTGGTGACCGTGCAGTGGCTGACGGCCCTGCGATAATGGGGAACTCATTACTCTGTGTTTGAAATGTAAATACCTTTTTGCCCAGATGTTAATCTTGTTTCAGTTTTTCAATCTAGAGGGTTCGTATAATAAATAATTCCCTTAAGAGAGTCACTGATTGCCTTGCTTCTCGTGACGAGGATGAGGAGGGGTCCTTCTGTTCACGGTCTTGCTGGCTTTTCGGGAAAAGGAGTTGGAGATGAAAGAGAATTCTGAAGCATGCCTTGAGTCCCTAGGGCATGTTAAGATTTGAAGGCCTTCCATACAAACCAGCACACAGCACAGCTTCTGAGTTGAGGTTACTCTTCCAACTCAGGGCCCCAGTGTGGCGGTCCCCCGTGCTGGATTCTCACAGCCCAGGTCTGGCCACCGTGTCCTCTGCTTGTGAATGGCAGCAGCACCTTGTTTAGCAGAAGACACCAGGAAACCACATGATACCGTGTTGGGGCTGTGATCCGTGGCATTTTTGGGAATTTTGTCTTAATTGTTTACGTGAAACCATTGTCTTAAACTTAAGAAGAGCTAAACGTCAGATACAGAGAGACGTGCACGTGTGGGATATTTTGCCTGTGTAGACTCTGACATTTCCCCACCCAGCTGGGCTCAGCAGAGTAAATCATTTCGTAAATAAAAGCACAAGGGGACCATGTAGCCAATGGAAGGGGGCAGACCTGTGTTAGCTGATGTGAAGGGTATTGCAGGCACATGCAGGCCTCTTGCTGAGTAATAGATGGGAAATCTTCAAACAAAATTACTTGGAAACATTCAGCTAGAGACAGTCTCTCTGTGGCTCCTTCTCCAAGTTGCTTATGGCTAGTAGGGAAGACAAAACACTTTTTAAATTTTTATTTATTTTTGAGAGCGAGAGAGCGAGCGCACAAGCTGGGGAGACGCAGAGAGAGAGGGAGACACAGAATCCGAAGCAGGCTCCAGGCTCTAAGCTGTCAGCACAGAGCCCGGCACGGGACTCAAATCCATGAACCGTGATATCATGACCTGAGCCGAAGTTGGACACTTAACCGACTGAGCCACTCAGGCGCCCTGAGAAATTTTTTATAATTGTTACACGAACCAACCCTCTACACCTGAGTATCCACAGAAAACAAAGCGTCAGGGAAATCAACCATTTGCCCGACTGTCCACTCTCAGTGGGCGACTCAGCCCCCCAGGGGACATTCGATGGGCTCGGGCAGATTTTCGCTTGTCAGAGGTGGACAGGGAAGGGGGTTCTGTCATCTGGTGGGTGGAGGCCAGGGATGCTGCTAAACGCTCCTCAGTGCACAGGACAGTCCCCGCCACCAATAATCGTCCACCCCGTATGTGCCAGGAGCACCCTTCCCCCCACTCATGACTACCCAGACTGTTTGCAGGCGTTGCCAAATGTCCTCTGGCCGCATAATCGTGCTGCTTGGGAACCACTGGCCGAGGTCACCCATTGGATGCCCTTCCCTGTCTCCATGGCCTCTTGAGTTCTGGCTCCTAGAGAGTGACAGGGGCAGGAGCGGAACCCAGAGCTTCTCAGCCCTTGCTCACCTACGGTGCCACCCGCTGACCCAGCCCTGTGTTCGGTTGGGGTCTCTGGAAAGGCGCACATTGGCAGCCAGTTGTTGTCTGGGTTATATACATTGTTTATTCTTTTTTTTTTTTTAATATTTATTTTTGAGAGTGTGTGTTTTAAGTTATTCAGAGAGACAAGGAGAGAGAAAATCCCAAGCAGGCTCCTCACTGTCAGCACAGAGCGCAATGCAGGGCTTGAACCCACGAACTGTGAGATCATAACCTGAGCTGAAACCAAGAGTCAGACAGTTAACCGACTGAGCTGCCCAGGCACCCCTCTGTTTTCTTAGATGTCGCTTTGAACTAGCTCACGGAGGCTGGTGGATACGTGAATTCCAGGTGCATGAAGACCCCTCAAAACTCTTTTCCCAGCATAGCCCTCCCCCATGTGAATCCAGGTGCAGATGGCTGCCTGTGAGGCGTATGTCATACCCCATATCGTGCCCCACGTTGTCCTGGGACCATGCTTTCCCTCACTAACTGCACAAGGGATGCAGGTGTCCACCCAGCTAGAGAAACCCCTCTCCCAACCCCTTTGGGAAGGACTCAGGAATAAGCCAGAGGCCCCCATAACCCCGTGGCCCACGGTTTCCTGTAACACTAACCATGTGCCTGGAGTATCTGCTTATAAATAATTGGGTGGCGGCTATAAATTTTTGACAGTGGTTCTCAAATATTCATAAGGAGAAAGTCATACTAGACTAATTGTTACGGAAGAGAGCTGAGAACTTCGTAGAAAGGAGATTCAGGGGAAAGCAAGTCAGAAATGCAGATCCGGTGCCCGTATTGAAAAGGAAGAAATGCCCTTGAAGAGACTTGGACTTGAAGCGGCCTGGTGCTTTATTGTAGAATGCAATTTTAATTATCTGTTTCACAGGACCGAGGGCCTCTAGCACTGAAGTTCTTAATGACCCTATATGATTCTTTGCCTTTCATTCTCGTTGGGAGGTTCTGTGAGCACTTTTCCTCCTGGAGCTACTAATTGGGAACAGCGGTGAATGCCCACTGTCTCCTGGTGCTCCAGCCCACATGCATGCTCGGCTGCCCACTGGCCGGAATGTATTCCAAATGCTGAAAGCCACAGACCTGACAGAATGTGGGGTTTTTTTGTTTTTTGTTTTTTTTAAAGAGAGAAATGCATGATATACCCAAAATTTATGGAAAATGTTTCGATCTAGCAGCCCTCAAGGCAGATGTGTCCTTTAGGAGTCGTGCGGCTGGATGGCCTCAGGTTTTCCTGAACAGCAAGCCCGAGGACGGCACCCGGAGGTGGCCCCAGTCCTGTCTCCCAGCAGTGTGGTCCTTCTGGGCGTGCGTTGTGAATCCCACCACTCATAGGGCTTTGTAAACCAGTCAGTGCCCCTGGCGGGCATGGATGGAGCGTGTCTCCCCCCTGCACCCCCAACAAAGACATGTTGGAGTCCCAGCTCCCAGCATCTCAGAACGTGACCTGATTTGGAAATAGGGTTGGGGCGCCTGGGGGGCTCAGTCGGTTAAGCGCCCGACTCGTGGTCTCAGCTCAGCTCATGATCTCATGGTTGGTGAGATTGAGCCCCGCGTCAGGCTCTGTGCGGACAGGGCGGAGCCTGCTTGGGATTCTCTCTCTCCCCCTCTATGAAAAATACATAAGTAAACTTAAAAAAATAAAGAAAGAGATAGGGTCTTTAAGAAGAAATCAACTTAGTGAGGTGGTTGGGGTGGGCCCCGGGCCAGTGTGACCAGTCCTTGTGGAAAGAGGAAATGTGGACAGAGGTGCACGTGAGCATGGAGACAGCCACCCACGAGCGAAGACGGGGGTCTGCAACAGATTCTCTATCCCTCGCGCTGTGACGGAGTGGACCCTGTTGACAGCTTGGCCTCCAGCTTCGAGACTTCAGAATGTGAGGGGACACGTTTCTGTGAAGCCTCCAGTTTGGGTTTCCTCATCACGGTCGCTCTGTGAAGCTGACACATGGTACCAGCGTCTACATGGATTGCGATCCACGGAGTGTACCCAGGGTGTGTGTGGCACCCCCTTGGTTTGTGGCCGTGCAGAGGACAACGAATAAGTGCTAGTCACTTGATTTCTTCCCCAAAGACCCCATTTCCAAATAAGGATGCGTTGTGTGGCACAGGGCCCTGGCGCTTCGCCGTATCTTCTTTGCGGAATGTAATTCCATGCTAACACCGTGCATTAGAAGGTTCTGTGTTCAGTCCTCTCGGTGCTGGCGGGTTCGGCAGAACTGCCTGGGTGCAATTGGCAGAGGAGGGTCTTTCCCAGTGCACAGGGTCCCGGCGATGAACAGAGAGGGTCACGGGGCCACGAAAGCAGATGGAGTCTCTCTTCAGAGGTTGTGAGCCCTGTATCTTTGGGCTTTGAGGCTTATCTGTCTTCAGAAGCTTTCTCTCAGAAGTGTCTGCTCGGGTCTGTATTTTCTCTCTGTCGCCTTGGGTGCCTCTGGCCATATTAGCACTGCTAGTGCTGTCGATTCAGTGACTTGTTTGTAATTCAGCGTTTATCTTTGGTTGCACGTCACCGCAGAGCCAAAGGAAAAAAAGGCTGCCCATGAATACGTTACAGATTTTGCCCACAGATAAGAACATGTGACTGAGGGGTGCCTGGGGGGCTCAGTCGGTTGAGCGTACGACTTTGGCTCAGGTCGTGATCTAGAAGTTTGTGAGTTCAGGCCCCACATCAGGCTCTGTGGTGTCAGCACAGAGCTTGCTTCAGATCCTCTGTCCCCGCCTCTCTCTCTTCCCCTCCCCCATTTGCACTCGCTCAAAAAATAAATAAAACATTTTTTTAAAAAGCATGTGATTAAGTTCCTCCTAGTCCTCCTATACGTGCACACATTCTTTCTCATTGCCATGTAGTATTCCATGGTATAGATAAACCACAACTTAACAGAGGACCAATCGGGAGAAGAAGGGGGGAAATGGTGGGGGAAAGGGAGAGAGGCAAACCATGAGAGACTCTTGAATGCTGACAAAAACTGAGGACTGATGGATGTGGGGGGGAGGGGGGGATGGGCATGGAGGAGGGCACTTGTGGGGATGAGCACTGGGTGTTATGTGGAAACTAATTTGACAATAAACTATTTGTAAAAAAAAAAAAAAGCATGTGATTGACAGTTGTAATTAGAAAATAAAATCTATCCTGTATTGGAATACAAAGAAAGGAGTTTGTTTTGTTCTCTTAATCTTCGTGGCTTTAGATGTAGCAATGACACCAAGCTGGTAGTGGTGGCCAGGCTTTCCGGGCAGAGCCGGGATGAAGCGAGACGTGGCAGTGCCGCTGTTGGGTGGATCAGGCTGGGACGGAGGTGGATGGTGTGCATGACTCACAGACATGAGAGGTGGGAGACGTGGGCACATAGCCCCCGCTTTGTTGGGCCAGAGCCGGGTGTGAGTCTCCAGGAGGCCGCGCTGTACCGGCAGGTACTCTTCCTGTAGGAAACGCCGGTGAGACTCGGGACGGAGCTTCTCCTCTTCCCACCAGGGCTGCCTGGCAGCAACGGTGGGATCAACCCTCTTGGGCTCATAGGAGAGCGGGAGGTTTATTAAAAACCCAGCGTGTGCTTTGCTGCCAGCCTCTAGTGGCCAAGACGCGACTTCATGTTGAGGCGGCTGAAGAGTTGGGAGATGGTGGCCGGCTCTCCTGCACCACCTCGGAGCACGATGCAAGGTCATCGGTGCCGCTTTGGAGACGGAGTGTAGAAGCAGCTGCACTGGCCTCCTCGGGGGTATTCCTGAAACTTCCTTTTGTGGTGGAATCCATAAACTGAAGAGGTGCTCCCCTGAGACCGTAGATCAGCTACATACCCCACAGAGGCACCGGGGAGAGAGAGGTACCCTTGTCCCATCTGTGACTCTGCTGTCAGTGGGCGTATGACACCCACATCCGTGCCAGGAAATCAATGCCTGGCACTGCTTTCTCTGTTCCAGTTGGATGGGACTAGGACTTCATTTGCTTTTAACTACCTCTGATGGGAATCTATCAGGACATTATAGCCTGGGAAAAAATACCAGCAAGAATGGCAGGCTTCTGTTAGAACAGAACAATACTTGCCTCTCCACCTGGGTGAGGTTGATGACCATTTCTGACCCCAGTTGGAAATAACTTGTTGACAGATACTGATAGAACCAAAAAGGCCCAGAAGCCCGTCTGCGTTGGCCATTAGATCCATGGGAAGCCATGCTTTTTCATGTAGTGTTATTATAGATTACACCTGATTCCAAGTTTGTTTATTTTGAGAGAGAGAGAGAGAGAGAGAGAGAGAGAGAGAGAGGCTGAGTGGGGGAGGGGCAGAGGGAGAGAGAAGCCCAGGCAGGCTTTGTACTTTCAGGAAACAGCCTGACACGGGCCTTGAATTCTTGAACCATGAGATCATGACCTGAGCTGAAACCAAGAGTCGGCCACTTGACGACTGAGCCACCCACGCGCCCCATAGTACACCTGATTTTAATTTGGTAGCTCCTGTGTGTTGTGCGTGGAAAGTTATGCCAATAAATGAAACTTAATTTTTTATGGGATGGATTGGATTGGGTAAGACACGCCTGAACACAGCCAGACTGTTATTATTGTGGGGGCAGAGTGGAGGGTCTGATTTCTGCCCTGGAGAAAGACCAGGCTTAAGGATGGAAGCTGGACCTGTACGGACAGTTTTATCCAAAGGAGAAAGCGAAGGTTCCTCTTGATACAGGGAACAAACCAGTCGGGGGCACGTGGACTTAATTGTATGTGTGTGTGTGGGTGGGGGGGAATCACTGGAGGGTTTGTTCAGTAGGTGATAATGTCATAAATCAGTGTTCTGGGGCATTACCTTCAGTGGTACCGGAGTCCAAGTCTCTGGGGTGAGCTCCTCAGCGATAAGACTGTAGGAGAAATTCAGGGGACTGTAGGAGGAATGCGCCATTTGCATTCAGCTAATGCAACGCAGTTTGGACATGTGGGTCAAGTAGGACTCAGACTCAGGGCCACATGTACTCTCTGGAGGTCTTCAGGAAGGGCTGATGGGTGAGGGTTGGTATCTGCTGGGAGGAGTGTCCTTCCTGGGCAGGGTACACATGTGTTTCCTTTTTCTTCACTCCCGGAATTGCAGAGTGGAATGATAGCTCCCACTTTGGGCAGCCCCTGGAAGGACGGACCTTGTTTCTGGGAGCAAGTGGTAAAGGCAGATCCCCCCAATACTCCCACAGGTGTGGCTTGGGGATGAAAACCTTTCAGAGAAATAGGCAGAGTGATGTCTTCCATCCCGGCCCTGTTTGGTGTTTCCGGGACCCTCTTGTGCATTCACTGTGGCCCCCCTGACCGCGGCAGGTGAGGCGGTAGCCGGTCTCCAGCGGGTAGGAAGAGATCCTAGTGAAGGAGCTATTGGAATCGCACCCCTGGCTTCCAAGTGTGTGCTTGTTAGATGCAAATTTTGAATATGTTTGCAGGACGTCAAAGGCATAATTACTGCATGATTTTCTTCCTTTTTTCCCCTTTTCTGTAGTATTTCACATATGCTCTCTTTTTGAGGGAGGAGGTTATAAGCACAGTAGTATTCTATGCTGTGTATGATTCCCATTTATAGAAGTCTCTAGAATGGCTGACCTTCTGCTGAAATTCAGTTAGGTGACTTTAAGGCTATGGAGCATAAAATTCAGAGCCAGTGAGTATAAATTCTGGCTGCATCTTCAAGTTCCTCTCCTTTTATTGTACAGCAGGGGCGTTTGAATGTCCCCTTGTCTCCCACCACTTCTCTGACCAGCTGAGTGATTTCACTAACACACTGTATGTCTCACAAGCCCTTCCTCTTGATTCTGGGAATTCCTGGCTCAGAAAGTGTTCATGAAATCAAATCAAGAGCCGTGACTGGTCCTGGATATAGGGCTCATCTCCTTTGAATTTTATTTATTGTTTTTAAAGTTTATTTGTTTTGAAAGAGATAGAAAGAGAAGGGGGTGGGGAGAATCCCAGACAGGCTCCTTGCTGTCAGTGCAGAGCTTGATGCAGGGCTCAGGCCCACGGCCCATGAGATGATGACCTGAGCCAAAGTCCGGAGTCTAACACTTAACCGATTGAGCCACCCAGGTGCCCCTCATCTGCTTTGAATGTATAGCTTTGAAGTTGAATGTCAATAAACAGTGATCAACTGGATGGTCGGAAGGCGATTTCTTTCACACCCAAACGAGGCCAACGTTGGCTACAACTTCTCTTTTTATCTCATAGACAGACTCACTAAATTTCAATTCTTATAAGATATATGCTGTTTAATGATAACAGACTGTGCTTTTGCTTTTATAAATGTGAGGATTTTAAGTGATTTTAAGTTTTATGTTTTCTTTTCCACTTAAGATTTTATGTTTACATCATCTCTTTATTTTTACGTGGCGCAGCGTCAAAGGGGCCCAAAGTCAATATCCCGAGATCAGGAGCCACATGTGCCACTGACCAGCCAGCCAGGTGCCCTTGGTCTCTTACGTTTTCTAATAATTGGTCCTGCCTGGCTGGAACTATAGATCCAGACGTGCTAAAGACAGACTTCGTTTTCGATTAAATACTGGAATGTTGGTTGTTATCCACATGGTGTTGACATGCTTGCCAGCCGTTGTAAAGAAGCCTCTCTACATAAATTGTTGAGCGATCCACCGGAGAGATCTCAGAGTAAATGAAGACTCCTTTGCCTTTCAGACATCCTAAACAGTGGGAATATAAAAGCAGGTGACGTGTGCCTACAGATTGGCGCTGCCCGCTGTTCTTCTAGGTAAACCAATCTATCTCCTTTAAGGGAAGCCGTTTCAGGGTTTCTAATTAATTCTTCAAGTAGACTCATTACTGGGACTGGAGAAAGAGCTCATTAGAGGAATGGTTTCTCATCCGTTCTGTGGTTTGATGTCACAGACCCTGGGGACCAGGTCAAGCCGCGTGCCAGAGACTCTCTCATCGATCTGAGATCCACCGTACCACCTTTGTTTTTAGAATAATTATCCGGCAGTGGTAAATATGATAAAAATTGTATTGCCTGGAGAAACATAAAACGGCAGATGTGGACACATATTTGGGTACCAGTCATGTAAGCCACACGCTGAGGAGTACATGTTTGTGGACAGCGTGTCCAGGACGCCAGGGGAAGGGCGGACGCACGTGTTAGGTGCTGCTCAGGCTAGGCAGCTGTTTGAGTTGGGAACAGCTGAAGTCAGACCCAGGAGCAAAGCTGGTCACAGGGGTCTCTTTCCTCCCAGCAGATTTGTTGGGAGAGTAAGATTCAGGCGTACCGTTAGCGGTCACGTCTGTGTCCTGGGCCCACTGTGACCGTGACCGCAGACCGGGGGACTGCAAATGGCAGCCATTCATTCTGTCTCCATTCTCTTCTGGAGTTCAGGAGGCCGGAAGTCTGAAGTCCGGGTGTCACCAGGGCCACCCAGCCTCTGACGGCTCTAGAAGGGAGGACCTTCCTCTTCACTCTCCTCCTCGTTTCCAAGCATTGCCGGGGACCCTTGGCGTGCCCAGACTTGGAGCCACAGGCGTCCGTGCTCTGCCTTCTCCACACGCCTGTTTTCACATAACCGTTCTCTTACAGGGACACCAGTCGTGTGCATAAGGGGCCCGCCCTCCTCCAGTGTGCCCCTGTCTTGACGAATCCTGTCTGCCACGACCCTGTGTCCAAATTAGATCGCACTGTGCAGCTCAGAGGAGGTCAGGGCAGCAACCTGTCCTGTTGCAGAAGACCCAGATGAACCCACGACGTGGCCGTTGCCTACCCCATCTCACCCCACCACGCCCCTCTTCCCCCGGGCCCCCCGGCGTACTCCCAGGTGGCCAGCCAGCCTTGCGTGGCGCATGCCCGTGGCCATGAGACGTGTGCGGCGCACCTGAAAAAGCCCCGTTCCAAGCTCCTTGTCTTTAATCAGCAGGCAAATACAGCAACGCCCCGAGTGCGGTGTCCACGAAAGGTCAGTGTCCCGGCGCTCTGGATGCACGGGAACATGTGCAAGGAATGCCATTGGCAGCAGGCAGAGCCTCGGATTGACTCGATGGCGTTTTATTTCATGTTTTTCTGCCAGGGCCCTGCAGGTTCCAGCGGTCTGTCCCCCAGGAAGTGAAGCTTTGCATACGGCGTCTCACAGGGGTGCAGGTGCGGTTTCTCGTATGTGGGCTCTGTGGCTTTGTGCACCGGCTCCGAGCTTCATCTCGGGGGCCCGACGAGGCTTTCTGGGGCTGGGGCTGTGGTGACGATGTCATCCATGGGCCCACCCGCCTGTCCCCTGGAATACTCCGTGAACCGGCCGCACGGCATAGACTCTTCTGGAGGGAGGGAGCCCAGGGCCTGGTGGTTCTGAGTGTAGCCCCCTTTTCCTGCTGGATCCATAGGGGGCAGAGAGAGAAGCAGCCATGGGTCCTCTGTGTGATGGTGCCTGGCCCCCAAGGGCCGCCGTGGAGTCTGTCCAGTGTTGTCTGAAAGAAACTATACTGTGGGTGAGTCCATGATGCTGGGTTAGACATCTTTCTAGACTCGCTGGCTCTTTTGAGGGAAGTGTGTTCAACAGCACGTCTGCTCAAAGACGCTCTGTATTTGCAAGTCTCAGACCCGGTAAGGAGAGACCTTGACCTGGGAATTCCCTCCCTCAGCAGCGGAGGTGGCTTCAGGTAGTCAACAGGAGGTAACCTGGGTGTCCTCTGTCCCCACATTCCACCCCTTGGATACAGACCGGGGCCCCTGGAGGATAGGCTTCCAGTAGCAGCATTGACTACAGGGAATATGATTTCGCATCATAACAACATTCCCCAACGAGATACAGCTTCATAATTGGAGTCCCAATTAGAGCACGGACACACTCATCAGCGCTCTCTGTTCTGGGCATTAATGTCAGACTCGGGAAAAAGGCAGTGAACCACAGACCAGAATTTTGCTGTGGAGGTAAAAAAAAAATCTAGATTCTGTTGCAGGAGACAGCCTGCATGGTCTCAAGCCACAAAGGGACTCTTTCTTTCAGGTGAATCTGTGGTGATGCAAAACGCTTCTTGCGTTTCTATGTCACGGATTTGCTAAAATAAATCAGATGAGTTTAGGATTTATCTCATAGGAAACCAAGAACTTTTTTTTTTTTAATGTTCCATTCACCTCTAGGAGACAGAGAGAGAGAGAGAGAAAGAGCGTGAGCAGGAGAGGGTCAGAGAGAGAGGGAGTCACAGACTGAAACAGGCTCCAGGCTCTGAGCTGGCAGTCAGCACAGAGCCCGACATGGGGCTCGAACCCACGAACCGCGAGACCGTGACCTAAGTGAAAGTCGGACGCCCAACTGACTAAGCCACCCAGGCACCCCAGGAAACCAAGAACTTTAAGCAGAAACTTTTCTTCTAATCTGATATAAAATACTATTTGTACCTTTTGCACAGGGAAATGCTTAGCTGAAGGGACCAAGTTATTTGCTGAGGACTTAGGGGAAAAAATACCAGTCTGGTTTCTAAGGCTGCATGAATCTTGGGAGGTAAATGACTTGCCCGATAGACTTAGATTTTACTCTTAAAAGAGAACTGTTTTGTGGTGGCAAGGTAGATCCGTTTAATCTTTGCCTGCTTGCTTGAAGACAAGTATATGGAATTAAGTAGTCATTATTGGTGTGGGGGGAGTGGACAGGGAGCAGATGAATGGCGGTGGGTTCTAGATCAGGCCCCTTCATTTCCACTAGCACACTGCAGTGTCAGCCCCTGTATTGGTTATCCTTGGCTGCGGAACAAATGATCCCAACACTCCATAGCTGACGGCTATAAGCATCTATTATCTCACACTGTTTCTGAGACTCAGGAATCCAGATACAGAGTAGCTGGATGGTCTGTTTCGGGTCATCCTAAGAGCCGTAGTCACGTTGTTGAGCCCAGGCTGCAGTCTTTGAACATTGTCCCACACGGAGGGTCCACTCCAAGCTCATTCACGTATGTGGAACTTGGAGGGAAGCTTCAGTTCCTCACCTTGTGGGCCCCTCTGTAGGGCTGCTTTTGATCTGGCTTCCCCCAGAGAGTGATCCATGTGAGGAAAATGGACAGTGGGGAAGGGGAAGTGGGGGGAGAAGGAGATAGAGAAAGTGCTGGAAACCATAGCGCTCTCAGAACCTAATTGCAGACATGATTTATCATCCATTCTGCCAGGATTCAAATACCAGGAGGTGGGCTCCCTGGCTGCTATCTAAGACGCTGCCCACCACAGGGCTCTGACTCTCACACCTGTACACTTGCATCTTGGTTAGATAAGTGCTCCTTTGACTACATTACCAGTTACCAAAAAATGCTGGAGAAACTCTTTGTTTATTTGGCCGTGTCCGTGGCATAGTCTTCGGAACTTTTAGAACCTACATGTAGAGACTCCCCCTTTACTGCAGAGCATTGAGTTAGAAAACAAGTATGTGTACCTGTTTTGTGCTCTTGATTGTATTCTTCCACCCAAGAGTAGTTTTCCCTCTGATCACACGAAAACGCTGGTCGAACCCCTGATGGACGAGCCTTGCCAGTGCCCGTGTCTGCCATGTCCACCTGTGAACCTTCTAGTTACCATCAGACTTGCTTCTGCGCCTCCACACACTCTTTCTGCCCCAAGACATTTAGGAATGTTGACCCTTCCCTTTCACAGTAATGAAATTGAATTACCTTCTTTACTATCTTCTGTGCAGTTAATGAAAGAGAAGTGAGTGAGAGCCCCCGCCACCCCCACACCACGTTCCCAAAGTTTACAGAAGTTTCTCTCTTTTGAAAAATTTAACACTTTATTTCTAATTCAAGTGTAGTTGATGCAGTGTATATTAGCTCCAGCTGCACTACATAGAGATTTGGCGATTACGTACATTGCAAAATGCTTGCTACGTAACTGTCTGTACCCTCTCTCACCATGCAAAGTTATTATGATATTATTGACTGTGTTCCCTGTGCTGGACTTTTCATCCCTGTTACTTAGTTGTTTTGTAATGTGGAAATACCTCTTATTCCCCTTTGCCTATTTTGTCTCCCCCCTCCCCCCAGTCCCCTTCCTCTCTGGCAACCACTAAGTTCTCTGTATGTTGGAGTCTGTTTCTTGCTACAGTTGTTTTGTTTTTTTGATTGCATATGTAAGTGAAACCATACGGCATTTGTCTATTTCTGACCGATGTATTTCCCTTAACACAGTACCCTCCAGCTCCATCCGTGTTGTCATGAATGACAAGACCTCACTCCTTTTTCATGGCTGAGTAATGTTCCATTCTGTGCGCGCACTACATCTTCTTTATCTGTTTGTGGACACTCGTACCTTGGCTGGTGGAAAGGGCTCTGCAGTGAGCACAGGGGCGCAGATAACTTTTTGAATTAGTGTTTTTGTTTTCTTCAGGGAAATACCCAGAGTAGAATTACTGGATTATATAGTATTTCTATATTTAGTTTTTTGAGGAACTCCATACTGTTTTCAGCAGCGGTCACGCCACTTTCCATGTGCACTAGCAGTGCCCGGGGGTGCTCCTTTCTCCACATCCCCACCAGCACTTGCTGTCTCTTGTCTTTCTGAAAGCAGCCATTCCACCTGGTGTGAGGCAGTATGTCGTACTGGTTTTGATTTGCATTTCTACGATGATTAGAGACCAGTGAGCATCATTTCACGTGTCTGTTGACCATCTTTATGTCTTCTTCGGAAAAATGTCTATTCAGGTTTTCTGCCTATTTATAATCAGATTATTTGGGGGGTTTTTTGTTTTGTTTTGGTGTTGAGTTGTGACTTCTTTACATATATTTAATATTACCATTAAATTTTTTTTTTAACATTTATTCATTTTTGAGAGACCCAGTGTGAGTCGGAGAGGGGCAGAGAGAGAGGGAGACACAGAATACGAAGCAGCTCCAGGCTTTGAGCTGTCAGTGCTGAGCCCGATGCAGGGCTCGAACTCATTGACTGCGAGGTCATGAGCTGAGCTGAAGTCAGATGCCCAACCGACTGAGCCTCCCAGGTGCCCTGGATATTGACGCCATTTTGGATATATTCCTTGCAAATATTTTCTCCCTTTCAGCAGGTTGTCTTTTCATTTTGTTGATGGTTTCCTTTGCTCTACAAAAGCTTTTTCATTTGATTCAGTCCCAATTGTTTAGTTTTGCTTTTGTTTCCTGTGCCTGAGGAGACATATTCTGAAAAATATTGCTAAGGCTGATGTCCAAGAGATTACTGCCTATGTGTTCTTTTATGCATTTTAAGATTTCAGTTTTCACGTTTAGGTCTCTCAGGCACTTGGCGTTGATTTCTGTGTATGGTGTAAGAAAGTGGTCCAGTTTCATACTTCTGCATGTCGCTGTCCAGTTTTCCCAACACCATTAATTGAAGAGACTGTCATTTCCCATTGCGTATTCTTGTCTCCTTTGCCATAGATGATTTGACCCTATGAGTTTGAGCTTATTTCAGGGCTTTGTATTCTGTTCCATTGATCGATGTGACTATTTTTGTGCCAGGACCATACTGTACAAAATTTTATCCCTTACTAATGATTTCAAAGATGCAATCTTTATTGCTCTTTGCTCCTATAGCACTAAAATCATTCATTCCTGCAGCACATATTTATTGAAAACATCTGTGTACCAGGTGTTAGGTGAGGCCCTGGAGAGGCTATAAAGGCAGAATAGAGTAATAAAGGCCAACATCTTTTTTTTTAAATTAAAAACGTTTTTTTTAATCTTTATTTTTGAGAGAGAGCGAGAGACAGACAGACCATGAGCAGAGGCAGGGCAGAGAGAGAGGGTGACACAGAATCCGAAGCAGGCTCCAGGCTCAGAGCTGTCAGCACAGAGCCCGATGGGGGACTTGAACCCATGAACCATGAGATCATGACCTGAGCTGAAGTCCAACACTTAACCAACCGAGCCACCCAGGCATCCCCTGAGCCAACATCTTTTAACAGTAATGTAAGGCACATGAGATACAAAGAAATGAGCCTGTGAGTAGGAATTCCCTTTTATGAATTCAGGACACTCAGAATGACTTAATTTTCGAGTTGAGAAGGAAGCTTTAAGATTCTCTCCTAGCTCTTGCATTTTCCAGGCAAGGCAGCTGCAGGCCAGACAGGGGAGTGCCTTTCCTGAGCAGAGAGTCAAGAACCAGTGATCGGAGCCCCAGGGCCTTCTTAGCAGGAACCAGGTCAGGTGGTCTCTGTCGGCATCTGGAAGGTCTGAAGCTCCCCGGGGATTAATTCACCAAGTTCTGATGCTGGATTGCAAACCCTTGTCTGGCCCTAAATGTGGCCGGTTGCTTTGGCACGAAGCTGGGTAATGTCGGACCGTTTCCATCTCTACAGCTAGTGGCCCTGACCCTGAAGCCCAGCTCCTGGAGGGCATTTCTTTCCTTCTTGCTGTAAACCTTTCCTTGGTGGATTTTCATCCTTGCTTTTCCAGTGCGGCTCAGGGAAATAACCACAAGGGTTATTAAGGAAGGGGCAAGGGCAGCGGGGAGGAAGCCGAAAATAATAGAATCGTAAAGACTGCGCCATTTTGAATGGTGGAAGTGGGAGACGATAAAGGCTGTACCCCGATGAGATGGGGCAGGTGTTTCCGCCTTAGGTGCCAAGGCTAATGATCTTGGACGTGATGAAGATTTGCAGCGAGGCAGACTCGTAACTGTAGAAGGTTATTGGTGGCAAAGTGCAGGGACAGCTGTTGGCCCCAGTTGGGTGGATGGGTGGGTAAGTGTGTGCACGCAGGGCCTCTCCCCATGGGAGTAAGCCACTGTGTCCTCACAGGCATGAAGCCATGCTGCGGGGCCTTCCCTCAGACACTGGTGGCCATCTTACCTGGAGGATGGAGACTCACAGCTGGTCAGTTGACCAGAGCATTGGGTAAATCAGAGGATCCTAAGAAAGGACACTCATAGGCTATTTGAACTATTTCTGTTAATTGTATTTCATACTTGTTTAGGTTTCACAGCTTTTCCTCACGAACGTGCTTTTTCTGTCCCGGGATCCCAGGCAGGCCACCATGTTGGATTTCTCTCCTTGTTTTCTCTGGGCTGTGGCGGTCTCAAACATATTCCTGCTTTGCATGACCATGATCATTTTAAGGAATGTTGGGTCATGCCCTTTGTAGAATGGTCTTCCTGTGGCTGATGTTTGTCACACGACTAGACTGGAGTTAGGAGTTTGGGGGACAAAGACCACAGAGGTCAGATGCCCTCGGATCACATCCTGTCCCCACGGCCATGTTGCGAATGCATTAAACCTGATCACGTGGTGCTGGGGTGTGCGGCTGACTCCAGCGCCTAGTTCCTGCGTCTCCCTTTCCACGTGCTGTTCCTTCAGATCCATCCTCAGGGCCGGGGCAGGCATGGTAAGCATCACCTCCCGGCGAAGGTTTTTGTTGTCAATTAAAGTAACCAGTGCTGGTTTATTCGCCATTCTCTTGATAGACGTGAGTAGAGCTTTTCCTGACGGTGAGGGTCTGGGTCTGCCGTTCTCCTAACCACAGCCATGAGGGACCCTCTGGGTTCCAGGGTCGCCTTCTGCAACGCAGACGAGAAGCCTCCCCGTGTAGGATCGCCCACCGATTTATCACCCCTCCCACCTCCTCACCATTGTCTGTGCTACGGCCGTCCTGACGACACATTTTTGTCTGCTGGCCTCTCTCGGTTTGGTGCTGTAACACAGCACCAAGATTGTTCTGGGAGAGAAGAAGTTCCTGTGCTCCCAGGTGTAAATTCCTGTGACACTCAGTTACTGTTCCCAGAGGTAGGAGCAGGTCTGGCTGGCATAAGTGGGTTTGGGCACCAGCCCACCCTGGGTTTTTACAAGGTGGGCAGGGGGGCCGTGGGCCGGCCGGGAAGGGAGGAGGCCCCGGGGCCTGTAGGCAGAGTACATGGTCCCAGTTAATTCAGCAAGAAAATGAAATTGGAGGCCCTGTTAAGGACCTTCTCCTCTTTGAATGTTTAGAAGCGGCAAATATCAATCATAAATATTTAACGGTGTATTTATAGACCTGAGCATCATAAAACCTCAGAAAGGTTGAGTCCCAGGAGGTTGGTGCGCAGACGCCTAGAGAAGAAGTGCTCTTCCCCGACACAGCGCCCTGTAGAAGGCGAAGCAGCATTGCTGCTCTTAGGAAAGAGAAAAATAGGGAATTAGCTGTTTTACTTATCTTACTGATACTCACCAGCGTGGAACTAGCAATTATCTTGATTGCCAGGGTTTTCGTTAACTTCTGTGATCTTAAAAATAACGTGCAACTTGAAAAGCTAAGATCACACGGAAAGAAAAGAAACACTTCTAAACCCACCCCTGGAAGTTCCCCCATCTCATGTTTGGGTTTCTTTTCTTTGCAATGTTTATAAAGGTGCGCATGGAATATACTGTGTGGTCAGCTTTCCAGCGCTGGCCTTCCAGGTAACCTTACAGAGGAAGCATTTGGTCATCTACCGACGTTTAATGAGAACATTTTTTCTGCATCTCCCTTCAAATTCATGTACTGTAATTTCTTTAACGCATGTAGTTGGAGATCTAGATTGCTTCCAATTTTTGCTTTAGGATAGAGAGCTGGAAATAGAATTGTAGGGCTCTTGGAAGCGATTACCAAATTGCTTCTCCTGAAATGTTGGTCCAGTTGTATGGGGTTGCAGGGGACAGTCCTCGCAAGCAGCTCACACGATTTTGGTCACCTGAGCTGGGAACGCCTGTCGTCTTTCTATATATATTTATAGTTTTGCATTTCTTTGCTTACTAATGAGGTGGGATATTTTATCGTGTTTGTCAGCCATATATGGTTTTTTTTTTTAATGGATTGGACAAAAGCCATTTTATTTTATTTTTTTAAAGTTTTTATTTTTAAGAGAGAGAGAGACAGAGCATAGAGCGAGGGAGAAGCAGAGAGAGAGGGAGACACAGAATCCAAAGCAGGCTCCAGGCTCTGAACTGTTAGCACAGAGCCCGATGCAGGGCTCGAACCCACAAGCTGTGAGATCATGACCTGAGCCAAAGTCAGACGCTCAGCCGACTAAGCCACCCAGGTACCCCTAACTGGGTCATTTCTGATGTTTGCTGGCACGTTAGTATGTTGAGCCAAAAACTGTGAATTAACATATTACGGCTGCAGGTTAAACAGGATCTATATCCAGAAAGCAAGAAGGAAGTTAGCAAATTAATTTATGTACACACACACGTGTGCTTCTCTTGGTAACTGTTGGGCCCATTTCCCTTTTTTTTTTTTTTTTTTTTAACGTTTTATTTCTGAGAGACAGAGAGTGACAGTGTGAGCAGGGGAGGGTCAGAGAGAGAGGGAGACACAGAATCTGAAACAGGCTCCAGGCTCTGAACTGTCAGCACAGAGCCCGATGCGGGGCTCAAACCCAAGAAACGTGAGATCGTGACCTGAGCCGAAGTCGGACACTTAACCGACTGAGCCACCCAGGTGCCCCTGCACCCATTTCCTTAGAGGTGTTCATGAGTGCCAGAGTTACGACCTCTTGTTAATGTGAGTTGATGCGTTCGAGTGTCACAAAGACGTGTGGCTTCAGCTCAGAGCTCCTCATGTGTCTATCAAGAGACGGTATTTGTATAGAACGACAGCTCCAGCAAAAGCAGATGTTCTTATGTTAGCCAATAAAAGAATGTTGAAATATAAATTGGCAAACTTGCCGATTTGTTTCCAGTCGTCATTAGCCAAAGTTCAGTGTTTCTCAGGGCTGTGTGTATGTGCGTGCATGTATGTGTATGTGTGTGACATATGTCTTATTATGCAAGTGAGCTGAGTATCAATTTTGTGACAGGCTCTGTGCTGCCTTTGAAGCCCTGAGCTGTTTTATAATAAGCTCCGGACGAGGAGAAAATTGTTCTCTAAATCAGTCCAAAGTTCTTTATTCAGAGAAATGCAGTGGTAACATCGGGGTGGGGTTTCTGCCCTTTTACAACAAACATAACAGATGTAGCTTCTTAGTGGTGTTTGTATATTTTTGCTCAAAAGTACGTTGAGTAGGTAAGAGGCTAGCCAGGGCTTGAGTGAGTCATTTCCTGCCACGTTTCAGTACATGAGGTAATCCATGGAGAAATGGCAGTATTTCTCTAATATCGGGCATTTCCTTGGGACTCAAGATTCCACTTCCTCTGTGCAGTTTACGGCCTGGAGTAGGAGTTTTCTTTGTTCTACAGTGTGTAGAACTCAGAAAATCAGGAACAGGGGGCAGCAGTCCTGTCCTGCCTTCTAGTCCAACATGCGGCTCCAGGTCAGTGACTTTAAAAAAAAATGTTTAATATTTATTTTTTAAAAAGAGACCGAGTGCGGGGCACCTGGGTGGCTTAGTCGGTTAAGCGTCTGACTTTCGCTTGGGTCATGATCTCGCGGTTCGTGGGTTTGAGCCCCGCGTCGGGCTCTGTGCTGACTGCCAGCTCAGAGCCTGGAGCCTCTTTCAGTCTGTGACTCCCTCTCTCTCTGACCCTCCCCTGCTCACGCTGTCTCTCTCTCTCTCTCCTAGAAATAAATAAAACATTTAAAAAAAAAAAAAAGAGAATGCGAGTGGGAAGGAGCAGAGAGAGAGGGAGACACAGAATCTGAAGCAGGGTGCGGGCTCTGAGCTGTCAGCAAAGAGCCCGACGTGGGGCTCAAACCCACAAACTGTGAGATCATGACCTGAGCCGAAGTCGGACACTTAACCGACTGAGTCACCTAGGCACCCCATTTGGTCTTCATCAATGAGATACATGTAGTTTCCACAATGCCACATGCTCGAGATCTGTAAGGGTGATTCTCCAGTGCTCAGAATGGGCAGGGCTGATTTAAATCCTCAAGTGACGGCTGAAAGTTAAGGGGCAGAATGTGAGACCTAAAAGGAGATTGAATATAACCATAACAACAAGAGTAACTAACCGCAGTGCTGGCTACAGTGTTTCATTCAGGGCCACCCACTCCTGATCAGTGACACGCGGGGACCTGAGCTATCCTGCTGGCTGACACACAAAGCCCGTTAGTGCCGCTGTGCTCCTGTGGCTGCGTGCCAGGAGGTAGGACACAGGTGTTGTGGTGTCTCCTCCATTTTTCAGATGAGGGAACGTCAGCCGCGCTGACCTTCCCTGGAAGGTTACAGCCCACTGTGCCACCTGCTAGGCCAGGGAGCTCCAAAATCAAAACGGATAAAGTGCACAGATGTGAGCGTTGGGCTGTTGGCTCACCACGTGGGTGACCTGCTGACGACCTTGGCATTCTCAGACCCACAGACTCTTCACCTCCCCCTTGCTCACGTGTCTGACAGCACTTCTAATCATTCGCTCTGTTAAAATTAGCTTCAGACTTTTTTCCAAGGGAATGCTAGTCTTCAACTAAAACAATTTGTGTGTTTTTTAAAATTTATGTGAGAGAGAGAATGAGAAGCGTAGAGGCATAGAGAGGGGGAGACAGAGAACCCCCAAGCAGGCTTCATGCTGCCAGCACAGCGCCGGGCTCAGGGCTCTCAGACTCATGAACTGTGAGATCATGCCTTGAGCTGAGATCTAGAGTCAGACGCTCGACTGCCTGAGCCCCCCCGCCCCCCGAGTGCCCCCAATTTGTGATTATTAGTATGTTTCAAATTGGTCAAGGAATAAAAAAAGATGTAAAACATGTAATTAAAAATTGGCAGTGGTTACGATTAAAACAGGAATCATGGGGCCTGAAAAGACTCTGCTTTCTTGCTGTGTAACCAGTCAACGTGTTAGAGCCTGCAGGCACCATAGAAACCTTCGAGATGGGTGCCATGCAGTAGGCATAGAATGTGAGCCACAAATGTCACTTTCTAGTAGCCACAACACAAAGTAAAAAGAAACCAATGACATTAAAATTGCAGTATATCTTAATATGTACCTGGTTAATATTGCATTGCATCATTTAATATGTAGTAATGCAATAATCTGATTGATTCTATATCCATTTCAACAAGCCATCCATATGAAGAAAAGGATCCACAAGATATTTTATGTCTTTTTTTGTACTATCTCCTCTGTGAAATTCAGTATGTGATTTGGATTTATGGCATGTGCTGTAAATGTGGCCTCGTGCATAGGTCAGTCCCATGTGAGACTTTAAGCTTCAGGATCTGTCTAAAATTCAGAAAATATGAAAAGGAATTTTCAAGAAGAAACTTACACTATTTTGGGGAGGAGATAGTTTTAAACTTTGATACATTATTAATCTATTTGGAATTGGTAGAGAAAAAATTATTGTGGGCCTATAATTTAAAACTCTGCATGTGGACCAATTACAGAGGAATCATGTGGCCCAGAAAGTGCCCATTTCCCTCGATCCTGTGGATCATAATCGGGATTTTAGCTGCCACAGGCTTCTTCGTAGTCATGCTGATCTTCTCTGTCTAGTACGGTGGCCCCTAGCCACGCGGAATCGTGGAGTACCCAGAATGTGGCTAGTGCCACTGAGGAACAGACTGCCCCATTTTATTTCCTTTTAATTGATGTAAGTTTAAACACCAGTACTTGATTCAGTTATTGGAAAACTTTTAAGTGTGTTGCGAAGCACGTAGATGCATGAGTCTACGTTTTCGGAACTATCACAGGAGTCCTGTGTTTCCAATGAAAATTCACTTTCCTAGCTGAGCTGTACCAAAAGGAGAGGGTTTTGGGGATGTAGCTGGAGAAAGAGACATAGAAGACCTCAGTAAGGTTGGTACACTGAAATGATGCTATTTTGGATATGTATTGTGTTAAATAATTATGAAAATTAATTTCACAGGTCTCTCTCTACATTTTTTATTTAAAAAATAATTTTTAATGTTTATTTATTATTGAGACAGAGAGAAACACAGGGGAGGAGCAGAGAGAGAGGGAGACACAGAATCTGAAGCAGGCTCCAGGCTCTGAGCTGTCAGCACAGAGCCCGACGTGGGGCTCGAACCCACAATCCATGAGATCATGACCTGAGCTGAAGTCGGACACTAAACCGACTGAGACACCCAGGCATGCCCCCTCTCTACATTTTTAACTCTTAAAGTCAGGTATAGGATCACCTATTTTTTTGGCCAGTGCAGGTCTCCATCCAGACTTCTGGAACAAACGGAAAAGTAGTTCTTGGGATGACAGGCTGTCTGTTGGTCAATGATTAAGTCCAAGACCTTGCGCTTTGAAGAGCCTTCCGGACACTCGAAGTGAGTCACCTTGATGATTTGTTGGGCTCAGTGTGGGGCCATTTTCAAGCGTGGCCACCTCACCTTATCTGCCCATGTCCCCACTGTCCACGAGAAGGCAAGGCCCGGGTCACTTGAAAGGCAGCCAGGTCCTCCGTTGGACTGTTTTTCTTATGTGCACAGCATCCCCGTGAGATGCATGTTGCACACTTAACAGAAAGGGCGTCACACATGCTGAATGGTCAGCATGAGGACAGAGAGTGACACCTGTTCGGAGTCCAGGACCGAGCCTGGGCCGTGCTGCCTCTGATGAAGGCGCTCTCTTCAAGCTTTGTTTCGGTGGTGGGACACCCTCTAAAGATTCAGATTTGGTGCCAAGTCCAGGAAAAAAAAAAAATGGTGTAGCATGTGATATGTTTCTTGAGGCAGTGAGAATTTTAAATTTCTTTTAATGTTTATTTATATTTGAGAAAGAGAGAGACAGAGAGAGAAAACACGAGCAGCAGAGGGCAGAGAGAGAGGGAGACACAGAATCTGAAGAAGGTTCCAGGCTCTGAGCTGTCAGCACAGAGCCCAACTCGGGCCTGAACTCACGAACTATGAGATCATGACCTCCTGAAGTTGGACGCTTAACTGGCTGAGCCCCCTAGGCGCCCCCTGGGCACCGTGATTTTAAGGAGCAGTCATGAAACTTCCTATAGGACTTTTCATAGGCTTTGGCCAGAACCAGGTCACACGGAAAGCATATCCCTTGGGGGGCACGGTGTGGCCATGTGCCCACTAAAGTCCAGTCTCCTGTTCTCAGAGGATGAGGTGGGAAACAGACAACAGACGGGCCGACTCCGCTCAGGTCCCTGCCCGCACTCCAGCGAAGGCGGCATTACTGCGCCAGTCACATGGTAGACGCAGAATTCTAGAGCACAGGCCACCAGAGCCATATGTAGTACAGCCAGACCTCTACAAAGGACCGCTCCGGCCCATCTCTTGAAGCCCAGCTGTGCCTGCTCTGTCCGTTGCCCACTCCTTACTCTTGAGTTGTAGCTAGGTGCCAGAGACCTCTTTCTTGGTCCACAAAATGGGAATATCACCAACCCATGTTATAAATGGAGTGCCCAAGGGGAAAGGGAAAGAGTTTCCGGGTCAGAGATCATCAGATGCAGTGTTGGGAGCTCCCTTTCTACCTGGGTGTGTGTTGTATACGAGCTCCTTGCACAGGAAAGGACTTTGTCTTCAGTCTTTATGATCTTCCCCCAGTGCCCCCCACGTAGCATGTTGCATAGTATTTGCACACATTAAGCTCCTGATGAATACTTACGTCCTTCAGTTATTTCCGTTCAATTCATCTCGATGTAATACATTCAACTAACCAATGTGTATTTATTGAGCACCTACTATGTATATCAGGAACTTTAAACATGTTTTTCTTAATGTTTATTTATTTTTGAGAGACAGAGTATGAGCACAGGTGGGGCAGAGAAAGAGGGAGCATAGAATCCGAGGCAGATTCCAGGCTACAAGCTGTCGGTACAGAGCCTAACACAGGGCTTGAACTCACGAACCGTGAGATCACGACCTGGGGCCAAAGTCAGATACTTAACTGACTAAGCCACCCAAGGCGCCCCTATCAGGAACTATTTTAGATAGCAGTGAACAGAGCAGACAAAAAAACTTCATTTTAGTGGGTAAAAAATATGTGCTGGGGCGCCTGGGTGGCTCAGTCAGTTGAGCGCTGACTTTGTCTCAGGTCATGATCTTGCAGTTTGTGAGTTTGAGCCCCGTGTTGGGCTCTGTGATATGCTCACAGCACAGAGCCCGCTTCAGATCCTCTGCCCCTCCCCCTGCCCTTCTCCCCTTGCGCGCAATCTCTCCCTCTCTCCAAGTAAATAAACTTTAAAAAAATACATGTGCTATGTGTGTGACACGTAAGATGTGCTGAAAATGAAGGCCTATGAAATCATATTTATATAGCATTTTATAATTTTCAGAAATCGGCAGTATTTTATCAAAGAGCAGATACTAAGAATCCTACTTCTGCCACCAGTGTATAGTAGAAGTATTGAACGAATTATTATTTTTAAGTGTTTTGATGGTGTGTTTGAATTATTTGTTTATAGTTCCAGCCATGTGATTACAAACTGAAGTTCTTTAAAATTCTTGTTTGTTTTAGAGAAATACATAAAAGAGCGTCTTCTGTGATATAACAGTACTCGGTTAAAAGGCGCACGCACACACACACTTTTTAATGTACCTTTGCCGATTAGAAAAATTGTGAAGCGAAATTGATTTCTCCTGGGGTTTGTGTAGAAATTAGCAAACATAATAGTCTTCCCTTAGCATGATCTCATTTAAACTACTGAGAGGTTTGTAATCATGGCAGGTTGCGTGAGCTGAGCTGATGAATAAGAAGCCCCTGATTTTGTTTTAATGACATGTTCTGACCCAGTAAGGAAAATTGAGACTGTTTTCTTACAGCGCTGTTCAGTGTATGCAAATGGAACACTTACTATTACCAAGCCTTTCGTAGTATTTTGCTTTCTGGGGAGCTTTGTAAATCATCATAATTATTTTTACCCAGCGTATTGGTTCTAAATGCTCCTTCTGATCTGCCACGCTGAATTCCCATTCGGGGAAACCGTATCCGTGTCGTTAAATGGAGGTTTATGCCACGTAGAAATTAAGAGGAGATTAATGCAGTTAGACCCAGCCTCTGGAGGCTGCAGTGGGTGAGGAATGACTTCCTCACGTTTATGGTGACTTTGACACCCTGATGTGCACATAGCAGTAGAAACGTTGATGATAAGTGCTTAAATGTGGACTTCATCCGTATGACACTCTTTTGAGTAATCGAGCCATTAAAATGCGGTAGGAGCGCTGCGGTGGGGGAGAAGCAGGAGCAGCTGTTGGATTTTAAATTTCAGTCTGGTTTCAGTCTGACCAGTCGTTTTCGGCTAAATTGGTGTCCGGCAGGTACTGCTCTTTGAAGCAGGCATTACAGTGAAGTAGTGTTAATAACGATTGGTCTTCTGTATTTTATTTATTTATTTATTTTTTAATATTTATTCACTCATTTAATGTCTCTCGAATGTTTATTCGAGAGACAGAGCTCAAGTGGAGGAGGGGCAGAGAGAGAGAGGAAGACACAGGATCCGGAGCAGCTCCAGGCTCCGAGCATTCAGCACAGAGCCCGACTCGGGGCTCGGACTCGGACCACGGGAGCACTACCTGAGCTGAAGTCGGACGCTCAACCGATTGAACCCCCCAGGGCCCCCAGTTTCCCTCGTTTTAAATAGATGCCTTGGAAACCCTGAGTCTGCTCATGTGGTCTGATCATTTGGGTCTGATTTTTCTGCCCTCCCTTCCACATCTCTGCTCAGCCTGCTCTGATCCAGGACCCTGGTCTCTGGGAGCAGAATGCTGTGGGTCCTCATACCAAGTGCCTTCTGGGTGGAATGGAAGTTCAGGTTTACAGATCTCTGTGACTCGGACCATCCTTGGGTTGTTTTGTTTCGTTTTATTTTCATCTTGAGGAAGATGCTCTAAATATAAATATATTGTAGTAATCATGGTATGTTGTGAGTGGTATTTTGTGATCTGCTAATTAATGAAGCTGAGTGGCATATGGTAAGTGTCTTATTCTGTTAAATCTATAAGGACCTCACCGTCTTTTGGAGGAAATGAGGTTTAAGCCACTCTTTGAAGGTGGAGGTGAGCAGAGGCTGAGGGACTAGATCAAAGGTCATTATTATGGTTTCTTTTTAAATTTTGTCATGAAAAAGATGCTCTAAATATAAATATAGTGTGGTGATTGCTGTATGTTGGTAGTGGTATTATGTGACCCGCTAATTAATACAACCCAGTGGCATATGGTGTTATGTTCGGTTAAATGTATTTGTTTCAAACAAATATATTGAGGGTTATTTTTTAAGGGGTGTAGCTTTAGAAGATAGAAAGATGATCACTCTGTGGACAGCTGGCCTCCCTGCAGTGATGACCATCACCACGCGAAGAGGCTTTGAGTGCTGGAGAAATAGAAATGAGATTGAGTTCCTCCCCGCAGAGGGAAGGTGTCCCGTGGACAGCCAGGGAACGAGAGAAAAGGCTACACTTGCATAGAACGTGAACATGGGCTGCGGGAGGAACCGATCCATTCATGTAACGAGGTGGAATGGTTTTCTGAGTCTGGGCACTATTGACATTCAGGGATGGATTGTTCTTGGTGGGGGAGGATTGTGGGATGGGGAGCGGGCTTCCTGGTCTCTGCCCACCAGGGGCCAGTAACCCCACCCCCCACCCCCGCAAGAGTTACAACAACCAAAATTGTCTCCAGATACTGCCCCATGTCCCCCGCGGGCAGCATCAGGCCTGGGGAGAGCGCTGGATGGATGGGCGCATGCGCGCCGCTATGGGGCCGGGTGTTCTGCACCGGGAGAGCACGTCAGAGAGTAACAAGCCGTCACAGCCACGGAAGTCGGCCGTTTCGTGCCTTCGGAGCCCAAGGATGCTCTGAGCAAACCATTCCTGTTGGGGTCAGGAAGGCTAGACCTCATCATCTTTTGGAGGAAATGAGGTTTAAGCCACTCTTTGAAGGTGGAGGTGAGCAGAGGCTGAGGGACTAGATCAAAGGTCAGCAGTATGTGTTCTTTTTAAACTTGGTCTTATTTCGCTCTGCAGGTAAGCTGCATTTAGGAAGAAGAAAACTTCCATGAAATGAATTTTTATAAGGTAACATACTCAACAAAATGGAAAATTTACTTATTTCTTTTAAATAAGTAAATAAGGGGCAGAGAGAGAGAGAGAGAGAGAGGGAGACACAGAATCCAAAATAGGCTCCAGACTCTGAGCAGTCAGCAAAGAGCCTGAAACGGGACTCGAACCCACAAACTGTGAGATCACAACCTGGGTCGAAGTTGGACGCTTATCCGACTGAGCCACCCAGGCGCCTCGGACATTTACTTATTTCAGTTTGAATTTGCTTATTTCAAATTGGATCCTTTTCTAATATTAAAAAAGTAGTTTTAGGGGGGATGGGCATGGAGGAGGGCACTTTGGGGATGAGCACTGAGTGTTATGTAGAAACTAATTTGACAATAAACTATTTGTAAAAAAAAAAAGTAGTTTTAGTGAAAATAATGTATTCATATTATATATTAAGCATTTAGATACTTCATTCTGTAAAGGGCTTTAGAGGATGGGGGGAGGTGTCTGGAATACAATGATTTTACCGCATTAATTTCACATCGTGAAGTTACAGCCATTTAACCTTGGGTCTTCTCTTGAATCCGAAAAGTGAGCAGTCACTATTAGCTAGTTAGAACTTCATGGCGTCAGCGCAAAGGACTTCTTTGATTTACGCTATAAGTAGGTATCTATCACTTCGAGAGAATGTGGGCAGTTTTGTGTGAAAAGACAGAAGTTGTCTGTGGTCCCCCTTGCCTCTTAGATCTGACCTGAGCGTTGTCACGTTTATTGAAAAAGTCAATAAAAGCTGAGCAACCTAAGAAATGAGGCATACACATCTGATGTTTTTCGTTATTTTCCCCTAAAGCGTGTGAATGCCAGTCATCTGTCGCCAGTACTTTGAGGGCGGGCGTCTCCTTGCTGTGAGGAGGAGCCCCAGCCAGGACTTTTCCGAGAGATTGCAGCCAGAGCGCACGGGGCACCCTGCTGGCTTCCTAGCCCCTGGGTGCTGCACGTGCACATTGCAGAGATCTCTGTAGTGTGCGTCTCTCAGATCTCCACCGTCCGTCATCGAGGCTGTCTTGCCCGGGCCGTTTGTGGAAACACCTCCTACCTAGCCCATCTGTGGAGCGTCCAGCTTTGTTTCCATAAACAACAAGCTGAGAATGCACGTGTAAATGAGTGCCTGCTGGGCAGCGGGAGTGGGGGACTCCTTCACGGGAGCTGGGCCATGGACCTCGTGATGTTAGACCTTGCAGTGACGAGTGAAGTCCAGTGCTGATGTAGGTCTTGGACTAAGTTGGCTGTAAGTTGGATGCGATCACGATGTTAGATTCGGATGTGGGCCACATGGGACGTGCCGCCATTGGTTCCTGACTGTATGAATGTGGAGGCATATGATGTCGCACCGCGTCTGTTTCTGCCCCTACTTTATGGTTGTCCTTAATGCTTATTATAAAGCCCCGTAAGTCCCAAAAATGGTGCAAGAGTCATCAGGACGGAAAATGCAATGTTCAGTGGACTTTTGGTCTTAAGTACATCTTCCTGTATTCTGAGGGTTTTTTTTTTTTTTAATTACCATATGTCCTAAGCTATTTATTTAAGGTTTTCTTGTTATGTCAGGGACACAGCTGAGCTTTGTGGATACACATGCTGAGTTAGACACCCCTGGGGCTCAGTGTCGCGGACCCCCTGCTGGGCCCAGACAGGCAGTAAGCAGAAATAAACAAGATATTTGATAACACATGGCACAAAAGACATCAGGGTTATGTGACCAAGTGACCTGAGGGGAAGGGTTCCATATTAGAAGTAAGAAGGCGTCTTGAAGAGGAAACAGTTGAGTTGAAGTCTGGGGGATGCAGCTGTGGGGAGCCAAAGGAGAGTTCGGGAACAGCACGTGCAAAGGCCAGGCCTGGGGAGCGAGCTCCAAGCTTCGGGAAGGTGAGAGGTGAAAAGGAGGCGGGGCTCATGTGTTGTGATGGCAGCAAGCATCTGACAGGGAGTGGGGTCGGAGCCATGGACAGGGAGCAGCCATCAGATCCTGTGGGACATTCAACGACAGTGACAGGTTTGGACTCGAAGCCCTGCACTGCTTGCCCGCTGTACGTGCAAGTGGCCGGTGGCCAGGTGGGGAAGGGACTGTACTGTTGCTCCAGGTGAGTCCCAGCAGAAGGCAGCCTTGCTGTGCACCTGCAGAGCTCAGTCGGGCCAGGGAGGAAAGCACAGATTTGGGACACTTGAGGGGATGTCCTGGCCGGGGATGGGCCTGGTGTCATTCCCCTAGTGGGAGGGGGTGTCATTCCCTGAGACAGCAGGCTGCTGGAGGATGGACGCTTTGGCATGGGAGGGTGGGGAGAGGGTTCCGTCATCAACAGGCCATATTCCAGTGCCTTCCAAGTAGGCAGGTCATGCAAGATGAGTGTGCCGTGGACAAGGCCAGGACCAGAAATGCATGTGGGGTCTAGAACCAGTGGAGGGGGTGGGGGGAGGCCCAGGCCTGCCCGGCCAATGGGAGGGGCCCAGAGCCCAGCAAGACGCCTTTCGGAAACTTCAGGTGCCCAAGTCGCTCGGTAGCCCCTTGTGCTTTTGTAAAGACATACGCAAGCTCGTAGGAGATCAGAATCGGGAAACTTCCTGAGAGAAATGTGTTAATTTCATCTTCTTAACTCCTTTTTTGTTTTAAAGGAAGGGGAACAGCTTCCACTAAGAATTATTCCTAAATTTCCTTTTTGTCCTTTTTATTCTGACTTTGTAGGTTTCATCTGAGGTGGAGAGAATATGACCCAGAGGAATCAAATCTCAATACCTGTTACTTTTCTTAGGCTTGTTTGTACCGCAACCACATTACAGCACTCAACTTCATATAATGCTGTAGCGTGTGGGGTTTTTTTGAAGGGCTTTCATGATCTTTTCTTTTTAATGTTTAGTTTTGAGAGAGAGAGACACACTAAGTCTGCAGTAGGTTACAGGCTCCGAGCTGTCAGCACAGAGCCCAACGTGGGGCTCGAACCCTCAAACCATGAGATCATGACCTGAGTCGAAGTCGGACGCTTCACCGACTGAGCACCCCAGGCGCCCCATGAATAGCTTTTATGATCTTGATGTAACAAGAACTTCCATCCCATTTCCCAGCCACAAAGATTAGTGTGAATTTCATTAACCACAATGTGTTGTTCTTCTACCGTGTAGCTAAATTCTCTGAGGACAGAGGGCTAAGAACTTTCGGGTCTGACCAGCATTCAGATATCCAGAAAGGACCAGGACTCTGAGATTGATTCTAGACAGTGGCTCTGCTCTGCCAGGAGGTATCTGACCATGTCACCTGTGAATCCAATGATGACAGGGTCCGTTTGTGTTTCGTGTGGAGGATTTGAAGCTGGCTCAGGAAAAGAAAGTGGTTGCTGGTTTCTGACTTGCCAGCTTCCAAATAAATTGGCTGATGTCCATTTTAACCCTCATCGCCATTTTTACTTCAGTTTCTTTTTAACCAACAAGCAGGGTCTTTGGGAGGAAAACATTTGCATGAAACGTTCATTTTCTTTGAAATTTTTAATTTTACTGTGGTGTAAATATACATAATATAAACTTACCATTTTGGGCGCCTGGATGGCTCAGTCGGTTAAGCTTCCGACTGTTGGTTTCAGCTCAAGTCGTGATCTCACGGTTTGTGGATTCGAACACCACGTCAGGCTCTGTGATGACAGTGCTCACACTCTCTCTCTGTCTCTCTGTCTTTCTCAAAAATCAACATTTTACAAACCTTACCATATTGACTATGGACTATGTTTAAGCATACAGTTTCATGGCGTTAAGTATATTTGCTTATAGTCATCATCCATTCCCAGATCTTTTTCATCTCCCCAAATTAATTTTTGTAATGTTTGTTTATTTTGAGAGAGAGAGTCTGTGTGCACACTTGCACGAGAGCAGGGGAGGTGCAAAGAGAGAGAATCCCAAGCAGGCTCCAGTCTGTGAATGCAGAGCTCAACTTCGGGGTTGATCCCACAAACTGCGGAATCATGACCTGAGCCAAAATCAAGAGTCGGACATTTAACCAACTGAGCCACCGCCCGGGTGCCCCCATCTTCCCAAATTAAAACTCTGTGCCTGTTAGGGCACTACTTCCTTTCCCTCCTGCCCACCTCCCAGTTTCTGGCTACCCACTTCTGCTCTCTGTTTTTAACTACTCTAAGTAGGTGTTTCACGTGAGTGGGGGGATCATGCAGCCTTTGTCATTTCGTGTCCAGTTTATTTCACTTAACATAATGTCCCCAAGGTTCACCGCAGTGTCACATGTATCAGATTTTCATTCTTTGCAAAGGGTGAGTAAATAATTGATGCATGGGGGCACATGGACCCCAATGTTCACAGCAGCACTCTCAACAATAGCCAAAACATGGAAAGAGTCTAAGTGTCCATGAACTGACGAATGGATCAAGATGGGGTTCATCTATACAATGGAATACTACACGGCAATGAGAAAGAATGAAATCTGGCCATGTGTAGCCACATGGATGGACCTTGAGGGTGTTATGCTGAGCAAATAAGTCAGGCAGAGAAGGACAGATACCATATGTTTGCACATGTAGGAGGATTAGGAGGGACTTAACGGAGGACCATGGGTGAGGAGAAGGGAAACATTGTTGGAGAGGGAGGGAGGCAAACCATGAGAGACTCTTGAATGCTGAGAACAAACTGAGGGCTGATGGAGATGGGGGAGGGGAAGGGGGTGACGGGCATAGGGGAGGGCACTTAGGATGAGCACTGGGTATTATATGGAAACCAACTTGACAATAAACTATTTAAGAAAAAAAAGATACTGTATTGCATATATGTGTGTGTACATAATACGTACATGTTTTGTTGATTTGTCCATCGGTGGACATGTGGCTTGTTTCTGTCAGCGATTGTGAATAATGTTATATGGACGTTAGGCCCGAAAATCTGTTTGACTTCCTTGTTTCAGTTCTTCTATATCCCTAGAAGTGGAATTGCTGGATCATATGGCAATTCTATATTTAGTGTTTCGGGGGGAACTATCGTACTGTTTTCCCGAAGGTTCATTTTGAAGGAATCTTTGTGAGATGTGATAGAATCGGTGTCCAACCATGACTCATGTTATCTAACATAAGAGCTAGCAAACGCCCACAGGCTAAATTTAGCCCCGTGCCTGCTTTTGTACAGTCAACAAGCTAAGGATGGGTTTTACATGTTTAAATATCAAAAGAAGAATAATGTCACGTTACACGAAAATTCTATGAAATTCAGATCTTATTGTACGTAATTAAAGTGTCATTGGAACACAGCCACACCCGTGGACTTCTGTGTTGTCCGTAACTGTTTCTCCCTACAGGAGTAGAGTGAAGAGATTGTAACAGAGACTACATGGCCCACGAGGCTGGAAATAGTCTTTGACCCTTTGCGGGCAAGTTTGCCAGCCTCTGGTCTCACAGGTTAGAACTGTAAGAATCCAGGGGTGCCTGGGTGGCTCAGTCAGTTGACTGTCCAACTCTTGATTTCTTCTCAGGTCCAGATCTCACAGTTGGTGGGGTCGAGCCCCGTGTTGGCCTTTTTGCTGATAGCTACACAGCCTACTTGGGATTCTCTCTCCTCTCTCTCTCTGCCCCTCCTCCTGCTGTGCGTGTTCTCTCCCTCCCTCTCAAAATAAATACATAAACTTAATAAAAAAAAAAAAAAGAATTGTAAGAAGTCAGACAAGCACATTTAGATCTGCTGACTACTGTGCCAACATAGCACGGGGCTTTCCAACAGTCAGTGGAGGCACGTGGTGCTGTCCACCTCGTAAATCACACCGTTCCAAACCTCATCTCTGTCCCTTTTTCACACGTAAGCATACAGGGCTCATTGCTGGAGCCCCACGGAGATGCAGAGTTTAAACCCCAACCCAGCTTCTTGCTTTTTTAGTATTTTATTTTTAAGTAATCTCTACATCCAACATGGGTCTTGATCTCACAGTCTTGAGATCAAGCATCTCAAGCTGTACTGACTGAACCAACCAGGCGCCCCAGCCCTAAATGAGTATCGAGACTCGCCCATTTCAGATACATTTCCTTTCCGTTACCAGTTGCCTCTTGGTCCTGTCTTTTAAGAAATTCTTTCTTCCCAGTGAATAAGAGATAAACCTCTGAGTAATGGAGGAACCAAATTGAGGAAGATTTCTCAAAACGCACTTATTTTTTCCTACACTTTTTTGGACAAGGCCTGTACCCTGCTAAAAGGCAGTCTTCTATTTTTAATCTGTGATATTTCAATAAAACCATGTAAATGTCGTACTTGGAACTGTAGGGTGTTTTCAACATTCTTTGCAAAGAGCATTTCTCTACAGCGGGGGCTGTGGGTGCGTTGTGAAAAGTTGTACTCACACAACGGAAATCTGCCATAACATTTTCTCCATAGACGTCTTCCTTCATTTAACGAAATTGCCAAAATACCATGTTAGGGTAGCCTTTTGTTCAGAGTTTGAGTTATTGTTAGAAATGTCAGCCCAGACCTTCCTAAGGGACACAGCCAGCTATACTAAGGTGCCTGTATACATAGGCATTTAACATATCTGTCCCCATGTTGACGACCACCCCCACCCCCACGCCCCCATCTGCTGTCACCCATCACTTTGTTGTCTGTATTCCTGGGTCTGTTTTTTTGCTTTCTTTCTTGTTGGTTTGTGTTTTTTCTGTAGATTCCAAATTAAGTGAAATCCTACCATATTTGTCTTTCTCTGACTTCACTTAGCATAATGCCCCGCTGTGCATCCACATATTCTTATCTGTACTCCATGAACGTGATCTTAGGACCTGAGAGGGATTTGAACAGGCTCAAGGGAAATCAGGCAAAGCTTAAACCAGAAAACACACTGAAATTCTCGTTTTCCTATATTTAGGTCTTATAGGAAATGGGAATGTTGGCATTTTGTCTTTCTGAAATTGTGTCTGAAATTATATTTGCACCAAGAAAAGTTTTGCCCGCTGGACGGGTAAAATGTATCCATAAAAGAGAGAGGGTAGGCCAGTGAGAGCATTTGGGGAGCACAGTATAAAGACATTAAATAGGCTGTTCAGGAGTTTTAGTATCTACACTCCATCTGATCCAATTCATTTTCTTATCTGACTCTGTTCTTACTTCCTTTCTCAAACACACTTGCTCATTTAAAAATAACAGTTATTTGAGCAGTGCCTGGGAGGCTCAGTCCTTTAAACGTCTGACTCTCGATTTCGGCTCGGGTCATGATCTCATGGTTTCGTGAGTTCAAGCCCCACATTGTGCTCTGTGCTGACAGTGTGGAGCCTGCTTGGGATTCTCCCTCTCTCTCTGTCCTCCCCCCTGCCCCCCCCCCCCCGCTCTTGCTTTCTGAGTCTGTCTCTAAATAAATAAATACTACTTTTGAAATTTAATTATTTGAGAACTAAGTAATAGGTTTCCATGTAAGAAAATCACATATGGGGCACTTGGGTGGCTTGGTCGGTTAAGCATCCAACTTTGGCTCAGGTCATGATCTCTCGCTCCTCGTGGTATCGAGCTCTGTGCTGACATCTCTGAGCCTGGAGCCTGCTTCAGATTCTGCATCTCTGTCTCTCCCTGCCCCTGTCCCACTCCTGTTCTATGCCTGTCTCTCTCAAAAATAAATACACATTTTAAAAAAATTAAAAAATAAGAAAACCACAGATAAATGGGATTATGTTCCAGTTGAAATGAAAACTTGACTCACACTCTGAGTTGTAGGACTATTTTAGTCCCCATTAAGAAATTTCTCGAAATGTATTTCTATGGAGCGGGGAGCAATATAAACGTTTATAGGCCCATCTCAGCTTTTTATTTTTTATTTATTTAAAAAACCTTTTAACTGTGGCAAAGTACACATAGGGTTCATCTTTTTTTATTTTTATTAATTTTTCTTAGGTTCCCATATATATTTTTTCTTTACAAGCCTCAGAAAATGATTAGTAGAACAAGAGGAACACGGCGCATTCCGTGGCCAGGGTTTAGAGCTCTTGCTGTTGTGTGATTATCACCGTAACTCCTGTTTGCTATAAGCCTGCGTAGGGTCTGGCTCTTCATGTGTTTGGATGCGTGAGTCTGTGCTGTGTAGCTGTAGCGCTGGGCTCACTTTGCAGTGTGGAGGGATGAAGTTATTCACCAGCTTCGGGGAGGGCGGGCTTCTGGGATTTACTACAGTCGGCCTCCCTCCAGGGCCGAGATGCTTCTCCAAGGGCCTGCCAGACTGCCTGGTAAAGGGACGCTACCCTTCCCCAGTGCTGAGCGTAACTGCCGGGAAAAGGCCACACTGGAATCCACAGGAGAGAAAGCCAAGGCAGACTGGCTCTGAGTATAGAAGTACAGTGTGATTGAGGTGGGCAAGCATCATTCGGGGAAGAGTTTGACCTGCAAGGCAAGTGCAGAGTGATAGAAGAACAGCTGAGTTCTTTTATTTTTAAGAATCCCTTAGGGGCTCCTGGGTGGCTCAGTCAGTAGCGTCTGTCTGGCTTTTGGCTCACTGTCCGTGGGTTCGAGCCCTGCGTCGGGCTCTGTGCTGACAGCTCAGAGTCTGGAGCCTGCTTCTGATTCTGTGTCTCCCTCTCTCTCTGACCCTCCCCCTCTTGCACTCTGTCACCCTCTCTCAAAAGTAAATAAACATAAAAAAAAAAAAAAAGAATCCCTTAAAACCGCCACTGGAGACAGGCATTGTGGGGAAGGGAGGGTTGGGGTTTAGGGCCAAATGGCCTGGTTCTCCCCTTCCTGGCAATGCACTTGCAAAGTCTCTGAAATACTGGGGGACAGTGACCGTGTGGGGACAGCACCACGTTGAACACCCAACTCATGCACCCCGGACGCTTCACACAAATGCTGTGTGTTTCTCCTGGCACCGCACGTGGGTCCTTTGGCCTGTGTGTTCCTGATTGGGCGGGAATAGACGCCTCTGTGTGGTGTGACGTCAGCATCCCAGCTTAACCATCAGTGGGACTGTCAGAAACCCTCGGGAACCTGGGGGTTTGGACTGCCCATCACCTGAGCTGCTTGACTCACAGAAGGTTTGTAAGTTTGGAACTCATTTGTTCTTTTTTTTTCTGTCTCAAGATTCCATCTCCCTTTTATTTATTTATTTATTTATTTATTTATTTATTTATTTATTTTTAATCTTTATTTTTGAGAAAGCAAAAGCAGGGGAGGAGCAGACCACGGGGCAGAGGATCCGAAATGGGCTCTGCACTGACAGGCTGTCCGCACAGAGTCCAACACGGGACTCAAACTGAGGAACCATGAGATCATGAGCTGAGCTGAAGTCAGATGCTCAACCGACTGAGCCACCCAGGGGCCCCTGGTCACCCTTTTATTCATTTTATATATTTTTTAAGATTTCATTTTTAAGTAATCTCTACAGTCTACCTGGGGCTCCAGCCCATGGCCACCATGATCGAGAGTTGTGTGCTGTATTGACTGCACCAGCCAGGCACCCCTCACTTATTACCCTTTCACATTGTAGGAAAACACGAGTCATCTTTTTTTTAATCTAGTTTTATTTTATATATTAAAATTTTTTTATGTTAATTTAGAGACCCAGAGGGAGAGAGAATGCTCATCCACGCGTGAGTCGGGGAGGGGCAGAGCGAGAGGGAAACAGAGAATTGAAGTGGATTCCAGGCCTCTGTGTTAGCACAGAGCCTAACACAGGGATCAGACTCAGGAGCAATGAGATCATGACCTGAGCCAAAGTCAGACGCTTAATTGACTGAGCTACCCAGGCACACACACCCCTTTTATTAATTAAAAAAATTATTTTAATGTTTATTTTTGAGAGAGAGAGAGACAGAGTATGACCAGGAGAGAGGTAGAGAGAAGGGGAGACACAGAATCTGAAACAGGCTCTAGGCTCTGAGCTGTCAGCACAGAGCCTGACACGGGGCTCAAACTCACAAACTGTGAGATCATGACCTGAGCTGAAGCCAGACGCTTAACTGACTGAGCCACCCAGGTGCCCCTTCTTTTTTTTTTTTTTAATCTCTGTGCCCAACGTGGGGCTCACACTCAGGACGCCAAGGTCAAGATTTACATGCTCTACCAGCTGAGCCAGCCAGGCGCCCCAGAAAACACACCACTCTACTTGGTGGATGGAATGCCTGGCCCGCCTCTGGCCCTGAGGTCCATTCTCCTTCAGCGTCCTGTGTCGTTCACTTAACGGAGGTCAGCAGTGCTGCCTGACTTAGGTCAGGGTGCGGCATCACGGGGAAAGTGGATGTCATTAGAGGTACGGTTCTTGGTCATGCCTCAGGCACACCGCCGGCAGTGCGTGTCTCCAAATGATGATGCACTACAAGCTCTCATTTGCAGGCATCACACACGAGACTAGACGGGTGTCATTGAGATTCAGCCACATCAAGGAAAAGGATGTACCTGCTTCATCCTTACATCCAAGGGAGCCAAGCTGTGTGTCCTTACAGTTCCCAGTCTTCCGGGGCTGACCGAGTGGTGCCCACACCTGCAGTGTAATTGAACTGGTCAGATAGTCAGAAAGGAAACGTCCAAAAATAGATTGGGGGGGGGGGGTGTTGCAATTCCGACAGGAAGCAGCATTCGTCTTATGAATGGGAAAATATTCACAGTCAGTAGCTAGAGACATGAAATCGGGCCTGATGGAAGAATACATACTTTTAAGGTGCATTGTATGTGTATTTTTTTTTCTTAAGTTTATTTTATTTTTGTTGGGGGAGGAAGACAAAGAGAATCCCAAGCAGGCTCTACACCGTCAGTGCAGAGCCCAACGTGGGACTTGAACTCATGAGCCGTAAGATCATGACTTGGCCCAAAGTTGGATGCTTAACCGACTGAGCCACCCAGGTGCCCTGCATCGTACCTATTTCACCTGCTTTTACAATAATTTATAGTAATAGTTATTGCTGCCCATGACCTTGCCAGCATCTGGTACCAGTGATGGAATTAGGGGAGCATTACCCCTTAAAGACATATTGACCAACAGAGTAAGAACTTGAACAGGAATTAGGGTATGTAGAAATTGCATGGCTTTTACTGCTAAAGAATGAAATTCCATGGGTTGGAAAGGAAATTCGTTTTCCACACTCTCAGCTACTCAACTGACCATGCACTCTGCCGCTTTCTTGGTGGGAGAAATGACCTCTCATCTCTAAATGAATGGTCTCTATAAAAAGGTGGTCAGCGTTGATCCTGGACTCCAGTCGGTCTGGACTTTGCATAATGAGCTGCGCATGTGAGCAGAATGCAGGCCCGCGGATGGCCCGCTCCTGCTCCAGCGACCACGTCCTAGTCACCTGGAAGACTGACCATGGGGAAGTGTGATGGGAGTTGGCTGGAAACAAAGTTACATCTCCTGGAAAATCTGAAAATGGATCGAGTGCTGTAGGTACAGTGTAAACGACCAACGCGGAGTGTTGAAGATTAGCCAAATGAATCGCATGTAATGAGTGCATTGTGTAGATGCAGATCGATAATTCATTGTGTTTGGAAGACTTCCCTTCAGTAAATTGTGTTACCAGTTGCAAATTCCTATTTATTTTCTTTGTGCAAAATTCCTACCTCCCTTCCATCCAAGTTATTGTAAGTGATCAATTGGAGTGATATTTCATGATAAGAGCACTGAAAGCCAGAACTTGGGGTTCAAATCCTACCACTTTGAATCTGTGGAACTTAAAACTAGTCTAGACTGTTTACTTAAGCTCTCCAGAACTCCGCTTTTTTACCTATAGAATGGGAATGCTAAAGAGGGTTGCTGTGCGATAGAATGGACGTAAAGGGACTTTGTTGAAGATACACTTCCTATGTACGTGGTTGTGGCGCAGGGATTGATTTCATACAGGTGAGGGCTTAGCCTTGCTGTTCAAGAATTTTAATGATGGGGGGCGCCTGGGTGGCTTAGTCGGTTAAGCGTCCGACTTTCGCTTAGGTCATGATCTCGCGGTTCGTGGGTTCAAGCCCCGTGTCGGGCTCTGTGCTGTCAGCTCAGAGCCTGGAGCCTGTTTCAGTCTGTGACTCCCTCTCTCTCTGACCCTCCCCTGCTCACACTGTCTCTCTCTCTCTCTCCTAGAAATAAATTTAAAAAAAAAAAAAAGAATTTTAATGATGGGGCGCCAGCGGGGGTTCAGTCAGTTAAGCGTCCAACTCTTGATTTCTGCCCAGGTCCTGATCCCATGGTTCCTGACATCCAGCCCCGCTAGCTTGTTCCCTTTTTGAGATTCTGTCTCTCTGCCCCTCCCCTGCATGTATGCTCGTTCTCGCATGCTCGCTCTCTCTCTCTCTCTCTCTCTCTCTCTCTCTCAAATAAACATTTAAAGAAAAAATAATTTTAATGATGGAGGGGTGCCTGGCTGGCTCAGTCAGTAGAACGTGTAACTCTTGATATTAGGGTTGTGACTTCAAGCCCCACGTTGGGCATAGACATTATTTTAAAACAAAATCTTAAAAAAAAAAAAAAAAAGAACTTGGGGCACCAGGGTGGCTCAGTCACTTAAGCATCTGACTCTTGATTTCTGCTAGGGACATGATCTCACAGTTCATGAGTTTGAGACCCATGTCAGGCTCTGTGCTGGCAGCATGAAACTGTCTTAGGATTCTCTCCCTCTCTCTCTCTCTCTCTCTCTCTCTACTCCTCCCCTTCTCTCTTTCTCCTTCTCTCTCAAAATAAATAAATATTCAAAAAAAAAGAAGAATTCTAATGATGAAAATAGCTGATAGGTGCCTTCATTCTAAATTAAAAGATTATACTTTGACAACTATATTTGTGTTAAACATCAGAACACACAGGGTGCCTGGGTGGCTCAGTTGGTTGAGCATTCAACTCTTCATTTCTGCCCAGGTTATGATCCCAGGGTTCATGAGTTTGAGCCCTGCATCGGGTCCTATGCTAACAGTTCAGAGCCTGCTTGGGATTCTTTCTCTCTCTCTCCTTCCCTCTCAAAATAGATAAATACAACATTAAAAAAAAATCAGAACACACAGAAGCAGCTTACTGTACACTGAAAGGCGGGAATTAGAGTAACTTAGAAGACTCTCTCACCTTTGTATCAAGATTGCTCAACCTCGGTTCTGTTGACGTTTGTGACAGGAAAATCTTTGCTTGCTGGAGAGGTTTTTGTGTTGGGTGTTGAGCGGTACCGCGGGCGTCTACTCATTAAATGCTAGGAGCACCCCCCCACACACACACACCCCACTTGTGACATTGTGACAGCCAGTACTATCTGTGGACATTGCCCCTGGGACAGATGGCCCTCAGGGGGGCAAAATTGTCTGCCATTGAATAAAACCTCTCCTGTGAACATGCTCTACTTCTATAATTTTAATGCCATTTTAAAAACACAAAATGTACCCAGCAGAGTTGAAAACTTCTTCCGTACTGAAGCCCGCACACGATGAGTAGCAGTTTTCTTCATCATTGCCAAATCTCAGAAGTGACCAAGGCGAGGTGCCCTTGAGTAGTGAATGGGCACGTAAAACCGTGGTCCATCCAGACCGTGGAATAGTCTTCGGTGCTGAAAGGAAATGAGCTGTCAGGCCACGAAAAGATACGGAAGAACCTTAAACGCACATTACCAAGTGCAAGAAGCACATCAGGCAAGGCTGTGTACTGTAGGACTCCAATTCTGTGACATTTTGGGAGAGGAAACATTGCAGACACAGCAAAGACCAGTGGTTGCCAGGGGTTGGAGGGGCAGGATATGAAGTCGGAGCACGGAGGACTGTTAGGGACCCTGTAGTGATGGGCGTGTGTCCCTGTACGTGCGCCTCGGTCCACAGAACGCACCCCAGCAGGAGGGAGCCCTCGTGTAAAGTGTGCACTCTGGATGATGACGACATGTCCGCCTAGGTTCATCCGTGGTAGCAAATGTGTCCCCTCCCGTGGGGGGTGTTGGTAGTGGCGTAGGCTGCTCATGAGTGAGGGCAGTGGCCATTTGAGAACTCACTAACCTCTGCTCAGTTTTGCTGTGAACCTAAAACTACTCTAAAAACAGAAGTTTATTCAAATATAATACCTTAGGGGCACCTGGGTGGCTCATTTGGTTAAGTATCCGACATCGGCACAGGTCATGATCTCGCAGTTTGTGGGTTTGAGCCTTGCATCGGGCTCTGTGCTGACAGCTAGCTCAGAGCCTAGAGCCTGCTTCACATTCTGTGTCTCCCTCCTTCTCTGACTCTCCCCTGCTCACGCTCTCTCTCTCTCTCTCAGAAATAAATAAAACATTAAAAATAATAGTAATAATGAAATAAATATAATACTTTATTTTTCACTATTTTTTAAATGTTTATTTTTTTATTTATTTATTTTTATTTTTTATTTATTTCTAGGAGAGAGAGAGAGAGAGAGAGAGCGCGAGCAGAGGAGGGTCAGAGAGAGAGGGAGACACAGACTCTGAAACAGGCTCCAGGCTCTGAGCTGGCAGTCAGCACAGAGCCCGATGCGGGGCTCGAACCCACGAACCACGAGATCATGACCTAAGCGAAAGTCGGACGCTTAACCGACTAAGCCACCCAGGCGCCCCATTAAATGTTTATTTTTGAGAGAGAGAGAGGGAGAGTGTGTGCACGAGAGGTGGGAGGGGCAGAGAGAGAAGAAGACATAGAATCCAAAGCAGGCTCCGGGCTCTGAGCCGTCAGCACAGAGCCTTATGCAAGTCTCGAACCTGCGAACTGTGAGATCATGACCTTAGTCAAGGTTGGGCACTCAGCCAACTGACTGAGCCACCCCAATGCCCCTACTGAGCCACCCCCATGGCCCCTACATATAATATATTTTTTAAATGTTTATTTTTGAGAGGGTGCTTGTGTGGGTGGGGGAGGGGCAGAGAGAGAGGGAGACACAGAATCCAAAGCAAGCTCCAGACTCCGCACTGACAGCAGAGAGTCTGATGTGGGGCTTGAACTCATGAACCACGAGATCATGACCTGAGCCGGAGCTGGATCCTCAACTGAGTGAGCCCCTCAGATGCTCCTAAATAGAATCATTTTTAAGGGCAGAATAAAGATGGCATTTCAAAACTCATTATATTGTTCTGTTTACCTTCCCACGGCTGTCTCACCCATGAAAGAATTGGGGAGTTTGAACAGAACTTTGTGCACTTGGGTCCTGAAATCAGCGTGTCAGTGCGATGTGACATTTGCACCAAGGTCCCAAGGGTCCCTGGTGGCAGCTGTGTGAAAGGCCCTGGGGACCGGAGACGCCTGCTCTGTCCACGGCACCCTCAAGCCCTCTGCCCATCGCTGTGCTGCTTCTCTGTGACAGAGCACAGACCCACTTTCCTTCTGAAATAAGCACTTCGTTCTCCGCGTGCTGACTGGTCACCCCGACGAGGTGAGTGGGCTGTTGAGATGCAGTAACGAGTCATGAGCGCACAGCTTCATCTGTCCAGTGTGACAGTGCTCTGAGGCAGGGGTGCGGCAGACACCGCCTGTAGGCCAGCCCAGCGCAAGGCCTACTTTGGCAGATAAAGTTTTATTGAAAGGGCCCTGCCCCTGCCTCTTTGCATTTTGCCAGTTCGTGCCTCAGAGTGCGCGACTCAGTGAGTAGCTGTGGCAGGGCTCAAGTCACCGGCCTTTTGCAGGACAGGTGTGCTTGCCTCTGCTGTGGTCCTGGAGTTGCCCCTCGGTGGCCGTGCTACATAGGTCTCCCAACTTTCACGCTCAGTTTTCGGAAAGGGGCGGGTGGGGGCACCCAGGTGGCTCCGTTGGTTAAGCATCCGACTTAGGCCCAGGTCATGATCTCACAGTTCATGGGTTTGAGCCCTGCGTCAGGCTCTGTGCTAACAGCTCAGAGCCTAGAGCCTGTCTTTGGATTCTATGTCTCCCTCTCTCTGACCCTCCCCTGCTCATGCTGTCTCTGTCTCTATCTCTCTCTCTCAGAAATAAATAAAACATTAAAAAAAAGAAAGAAAAGGGGCGGGTGGTCAGTGGAGGAGCCTGTCTGCACAAATGATAGAGGACACCGAGAACATTCCTCGTTAAGTGCTCCGGGGAGTTCCCTGTGTTTCCTAGGTGCGGCATTTACAGAATCTGGACCAGCGTATGGTTGGTAAAATGCCCGGCTTGTGCACTTTTTCGTCGAAGATACACACCACCGTTTTCTCGGATTTTATTTTTTTTGTATGCTTTTTTTTTAATGTTTTATTTATTTCTAGGAGAGAGAGAGAGAGAGACAACGTGAGCAGGGGAGGGTCAGACAGAGAGGGAGTGACAGACTCTGAAACAGGCTCCAGGCTCTGAGCTGGCAGTCAGCACAGAGCCCGACGCGGGGCTCGAACCCACGAACCGCGAGATCATGACCTAAGCGAAAGTCAGACGCTTAACCGACTAAGCCATCCAGGCGCCCCCGTTTTCTTGGGTTTTAAAACAAAGTGTTGGGGCGCCTGGGTGGCTCAGTCGGTTAAGCGTCCGACTTCAGCTCAGGTCATGATCTCATGGTTCATGGGTTCAAGCCCTGTGTCGGGCTCCGTGCTGACAGCTCCCAGCCTGGAACCTGCTTCTGATTCCATGTCTCCCTCGCTCTCTGCCCCTCCCCTCGTCACACTTGTGCACTCTCGCTCTCTCTCAAAAATAAACATTTTTTAAAAAGACAATATATATCAAAATCTATGGCCAACTATAATGTGTACACGTACATGCATACATATATTCATAGAATATATACTTCTCCAAAGTGGCTTTGTTACCGACAGTGTGGTTTGATCTTGCTTTTGGATCCAGTCCCACAATTGGCCTTTTAATCACAATGGTTACACCGTTTACCGCTGGCTTTTTGTTTTCCATGTGTACCATTGTGTGTTTCCGTTTTCCTCTCTTCCTGCATATGTTTGCATAAATTGACAATTTTTTGTGTATGATTCTGCTTTATTATTAGCTCTTCAGCTATACTTCCGATTTAATTTTTAGAGTAGTGTTCCAATGCTTGCCATGTCCGTCTCTAATTCGGGGCAGTCTGGTGCTCACTTGCGCGGCACGTGTCCTAATTTGGCACAGTTTGTATTTGCACATCCTGGACATGGACCTAACAGCAGTGTACTTCCATTCTTCTTCCGTCTTTACTTCTTGGTACTCCTGGTGTTGAACATCTTACTTCCATAGGGTGAAAAAAGCACAATACAGGGGCCCCTGAGTGTCTCAGTCGGTGAAGCGTCCCAGTTCAACTCAGGTCATGGTCTCACAGCTTAGGAGTTCGAGGCCCACGTCAGGCTCTGTGCTGATAGCTCAGAGACTGGAGCCTGCTTCGGTTTCTGTGGCTTCCTCTCACTCTCTGCCCCTCCCCGACTAGTGCTCTGTCTCTTCTCTCTCAGAAATAAATAAAAACATTTTTTAAAAAACCCCACAATACAGTTATTAATTTTGCACTAAGCAATTATATGTAAAAGGAATTTTATAGTTTTTTTTTAAATGTTTATTTGAGAGAGAGCACGAGCAGAGGAGCAGAGAGAGGGGGAGACACAGAATCTGAAGCAGGCTTTAGGCTCTGTGCTGACAGCTCAGCACATGGGGACTTGAACCCATGAACCATGAGACCTGAGATGTTTAGCCGACTGACCAACCCACACACCCCTAGAAATTTTAAAATGAGAAGACAATATGGAGGTAAAAAAATTTTTTTTAAAGTTTTTCTCATTTATTTTGAGAGAGAGAAGGAGAGAGAGAATCCCAAATAGGCTCCACACTGACTGTGTGGGCAGGGCTCAAACCCAGGAACCCAGAGAGCATGACTTGAGCCGAAATCAAGAGTCAGGTGTGAGCCACCCAGGTGCCCCAGAAGAAAATACTTTCATACTTACCATTTGTGCCACTCATCATTACTTTGCACAAATCCAGATGTTCAACTGAGCTCTTTTTCCTTCCCCTCAAAGCACATCCATTAATTTTTCTTAGAGGACAGGCGTATTGGCAGTGAATTCTCTCTGCATTTGTTTGTCTGGAAGTCTTTTTTGTCTTCCTATTTAAAAGCTGTTTTGTCTGAGAGTAGAATTTTTAGTTGACACATTGTTTCAGCACTCTAAAGATTTCATTCCATTGTTTTCTGGCTCACATCCTATTTGACAACAAGTCCAAGTCCATGGGTTTTGGTGTCTTCCCCTCTGTTTGTAATTTGTGGGTTTTTTTGCTCTCTGGTTGTTTTTAAGAGTTTCTTTTTACTGCACATTTTCAGGAAATGGTGTCTTGTTAGCATTTTCTCTGAACATTATCCTGCTTGGTGTTTATTCAGCTTTCTGGACCTGTTTTACCTGTTTTTAACCTACAGTTTCCCCAGACTTACTCGATCTTGGAAACTGTTTTATGTAACACATTGCAGTCACATCTAAGAACCGGTGTTTTATGAATAAACACTAAAACGAACCCTCCCCCCGGTTGGGGCAACGTGAAAGTCACTGGTTTTCCATGTTTGTGACTCTGTCCTGTCTGCTTGGACCATGGAGAATGGCCTTCAGCAGAAAGCCCCAGACTTGTCCCTGGTCCTTCTGCACAGGGTACAGACATTATTACTCGTGAGACGGGTATCAGCCTTGAGTGGCCAGCCGCAGCTGGTGCGGCTTTGTAGGCACACTTCCACAGTAACCGTATTTCCCATCTCAAATATGGGTCAGAAATTTTACCAGGCTTCTCACATCTGCACCATGATGATCACTGAGTGGTTAATGTGCACCGCTGGAGAAGCAATGGATGGTGAAGGTTACCGCACCGCCTGCGGGTTGCAAGACTAAAGTGTGAACTCCAAAAACGTTCAGACTAAATATTTTCTAGACATTGGACAACAAATACTGTCATTTAACTGTGCAACCTGTTTTTACTTTTACTAAGTTTGTTTATTTTGAGAGAGAGAGCAGGAGTGTGTGCAAGCAGGGGAGGGGCAGAGGGAGAGAGGGAGAGGGAGAGTATCCCAAGCGGACTCCGCGCTGTCAGTGCAGAGCCCAACACCTGGCACGGGGCTCAAACCCACGAACTGAGAGATCATGACCTGAGCCAAGGTCGGATGCTCAACTGAGTCACCCAGGCGCCCCTGCAGACTTTTTTTTTTCTTTTTTAAATATTTTTATTTATTTCTAGGAGAGAGAGAGAGACAGTGTGAGCAGGGGAGGGTCAGAGAGAGAGGGAGTCACAGACTGAAACAGGCTCCAGGCTGGTAGTCAGCACAGAGCCCAATGCGGGGCTCGAACCCACGAACCGCGAGATCATGACCTAAGCGAAAGTCGGATGCTTAACCGACTAAGCCACCCAGGCGCCCCCCCTGCAGACTATTTTTTTTTATTAATATTTTTTTTTTAATTTATTTCTAAGAGAGAGAGAGAGACAGCATGAGCAGGGGAGGGTCAGAGAGAGAGGGAGTCACAGACTGAAACAGGCTCCAGGCTCTGAGCTGGCAGTCAGCACAGAGCCCGATGCGGGGCTCGAACCCACGAACCGCGAGATCATGACCTAAGCGAAAGTCGGACGCTTAACCGACTAAGCCACCCAGGCGCCCCCCCTGCAGACTATTTTTAAAAGAAAAACCTGTTGGGGCGCCTGGGTGGCTCAGTCGGTTAAGCTGACTCTGCTCAGGTCATGATCTCACGGTTTGTGGGTTTGGTTCGTCGGTTCGAGCTCCTGTTCAGGCTCTGTGCTGACAGCTCAGGATCCTGCTTTGGATTCTGGGTCTCCATTTCTCTCTGTCCCTCCCCTGCTCACACTCTGTCTCTCTCTTCTTCAAAAATAAACAAACGTAAAAAAAATTTAAAAAAGAAAAGCCTTTTAAGATGGTTCTTGTTTTTTTAACTTAATGTGTTTATCATATATAAACTGTTTTTTTGAAGACCATCAGGTTAGGCCGTTGCGATTTGTATAGAAAATTACCAGTCTTTATCACTAACAATACACAAAAGTTTTTCTGGGTCGTAACCATAACTTTAAAAGGGAAGGCATCCCTTTGGGTTCTCGCTTTGGGTTTATGTATAAACAGAGACATACACATTTACTTACATGGCAAGAATTAATCCACCTGAATTAAGGGTTTTCGAAAAGTGAGCTTTTTAAAAAAAAAATGAGATAAGATGGGAGGGAATAATGCGTGCATTGTGACTCTTCACTTTTCGGCACCCATTTCCCCAGTTCAGCGAGGAAAAAGAGAAATGGGGATGATGGCCTGATTAATTCCCGATGGATGAGGCTTATCTAGAACTGGCCTATTTCCTGATACTATTATATTAAAGGTAACATTTATTTTTATCAGACATTACCATCGGGGCGCACGTGGCCTTCGTTTGAGTCAGGCCCCGTCATCTTTAGATTTCACACGTCCAGAGTGTATAAAGTGTGCTTTCGTATTTGTATAGGAGAGCACCCAGTCTTCCACCAAGGACAGCCTCGATTTGTTGGGGTGTCTGGTGCCTGGGGTGTTCAGAGTCCGATCCCTGTCTTCTGAACTTGCATGTGGTGGTGAGCCATGCAGAGAGGGCTCTAGGAGCGTGTGGGCCGTGGGTGTCGTCACCCAGGGGTGCCCGCGTGCAGGGAGGAGCCCTAGAAGCGAGGCTCGAGGATGAAGGGGTTTCCTGCAGGGCCGAGACGTGAGGGAACCGCAACAGCAGAATGGCGTTTCTTGTGTGGGATCATCTGGTGCAACAGGGTTGCGGGGGGTGGGGGGTAGGGCCCTGGGGCACAGCCCTGAGATCACAGTGGGAGATTCCAGCAGGTGGACTTCTTCCATTACTTGATAAAAGATTCAGTGAGTTTATAGAGCGTGGAACAGAGCTGGGCAGACAGTAGGTACGATTTTGTGTTAAGTACTATTAGTGTTTTGTAATAACTTCACGAAACCCGGCGTGTCCAATCCGATTGGATGGCGGAACCATTTTCCAGGTGACAGCAAACATGTGCCGACAACCTGGAGACATCGTTCTGACCTGGGCTCCCAGCTCATTTGGTTCTAGGCTTTGCTGGAGCAGCTCTGCCCGTCAGCGTCCCCGGTCTGTGGATGACGACGCACATGTACTCGCCAAGGGGGTCCTGGCTCCAGTCAGGAGTCTTTCCCCCCACCCTTCAGGCTCAGCAATGCCAGTGTGACTCAGCTGGCTGGTCCTGGCCCAGGCGCCCCTGACGCTGCAGCGAGGAGGTCACCCGGGGCTGCTGTTATCTGAGAGTTTGACCGGGGCTGGAAGGCTTCCACAGAGCCTTCCACATGAGGCTGGCAGCTGGTGCCAGCTGTCGGTAGGGGGGTCTCTGTCCTGCTCTGTGCTGACCTCTCCAGGGACAGGTAAAAAAAAAAAAAAAAAACTTCATTGACGGGGTGCCTGGGAGGCTGTTGATTGAACATCCGACTTTGGCTCAGGTCATGATCTGTTTGTGAGATCGATCGGGCTTCACCCGGACAATGCAGAGCCTGCTCAGGATTCCCTTTCCCTCTCTCTCTCCCCCTCTCCCACTTGCTCTGTGTCTTAAAATAAATTAAAAAAAAAAACACAAAAAACTCGTGCAAGTTGGATTGTATTCTACCAAGAGGTAGAATTATATAGTTAAGCATTTAACTTACAATCAGTAAGAATGTTTGCTTTGTCCCTTTGACTTGGTGCTCCATTTGGGCGGTTTGCTTTGTTCTATAAATTTGGGCAACCACGAAGGAGCGTTATGACGATCTATGGAAGCATCCCCTAGATACTTCTTTCTGAATCTAAGACCTGTGTGAAAGTGTTTCTCACCTCCTAGTATTTCACAGTGAAAATGAGAAGTCGCAAAGAGAGCTCAGCGAGTCTAAAATCTGTTGTGTTAAAGTTTCTCCACCTGGGTTGTTGATGCTTGGGGAGGGTCCATCTTTGGGCAGGGGGGCTGTCCTGTGAGTTGTAGGATGTGCGGCGGCGGCCCTGCCCCTCCCCAGTGGTCATTATTGGACCCCTCCTCTGCTTGTGCCAGCCAAGAGCGTCTCCAGACACTGCTCATCGACCTTGGACTGGAAGGCGCTGTCACCCCGGCCAAACCACCGTGTCACAGTGCGGACACGCTGTCATAATTGTGGGCTTTCATTCGGTATCATGAGCTTGGATTCGTAGAAATCCGGGTGTGAACTCTGAGAAGGCCCCCGGGCGGACAGCTGTTGTCATGTGGCATCTATGGGTCTGCCCTGAAACGTGAGCAAGCCTGAACTCAGAACTTCCAGGGCTGAACCTGGGGCAGCGGGGGACGGGCGGCGGCAAGATGAAACAAAGCCCGTTCCTCTGATCGCCCGACACTTTGCTAAGCTCCTGAACAGGAGAGTCATCTGCTTTGCTCCGAGTAGAGGAATCCTGTGTGGCTCTTCTTCGTGGCGTTTGCTGTGCAGAGCCACTGGGCAGCTGCAGCCGGAGTGCTAGTGGGCCGGCTCCCTGTGTAGACCGCCCTGCCTGCCCCCACTTGGAGCATCAGCTCCCGTCCGCAGGCGCCATGCTTGCTTAGCTCCACCTCTGCCCGTCCCGCAGCCTCTGTCAGTCCTGGAGAAGATGAGGCTCCAGCACAGGAGGAAAACGGCAAAATGATGGAGGGCAGTTCTCCTCCTAGGCATACGTCCCAGGAGTTGGAAAAGAGAGGCTCAAACACTTGCATGTAAACGTGCAGAGCGGCACCATTCACAGGAGCCAGGGTGCCTTCGGCTGATGGACGGATGAATGAAACCAAGCTCATCCGTGCAGTAGGTTCCTGTTCGGCCACAAAAGGCATGAAGTATACAGGCTGCGTCACGACTGAACCTTGAAAACATTAGGCTGAGTGGAAGATGACCCACACAAAGGGTGTCGTTTCTTCCAGTTATGTGAAATGCTCGGAATGGGCAAATCCAGAGAGACCGGAGATAGATGGAGGCTGTTGCGAGAGCCGGGAGAGGGAGTGTGCAGAGAGGGACTGCTCAGGGAGAATGAGGTTTCCTTTGGGAGCCAGGGGGAGCTTTTGGGACAGGACAACGTGGATGTTTGCACACCATTGTGACCATCCTGAGGCTTTATCCCTCCTACGTGGACGGCCTGCCCATGCCTTGCCAAGAGCTGAGGAGCAACCAGAAAATTGTGCAGTGCTTTTCGTGTTTATTGTTACCTTGGAGAGTAAAGTACCTATTGCACTTGTGAAAATCATTGGCATTTTGCACACAGACTTCGCAGTATGTGAACCTTTTTGCCCGAACTGCTTATGGGTAATGGTTCTGTGGGTACCAATAATGGGAAATCAGTGACGATTGGGTATTAGAAGATTGGATTTATCATCTTAATTTACTGTTTCTGTCAGTAAACTAATTAATTTTGACATGTTGCATAAGCAGAAGAGTGTTATTAACCAGTCATATTTTCCCTTTTGTGCATGTTTGTAACACACAGATGATGTTAATTACACTTCCTGAATCTCACAACATATATAAAGGGTAATCTTCAATTCTAAGACACTAATTTGTGAGTTACCATCTGCTTTGGACCAAAGAATAAGAATTTGATTCTTAAAGGTTTTTCTGAACAGCTTGTAATAAGAGCTGTTTATATATTAATTACTTATTGAATTATTATGGATTTTAACGTTTTAATTTTCGAGCAATTTGGGGCTTATTGTGCTGACATCTGCTCATATTTTGATACTTTGTGGTATTTAGCAAGTGTATCATAAGGCTGGTTTTTTCCCCCTGTGATAATTTACAACTCAGTCCCAAAACTAGTAATTAGGTTTCTGCTTCAGGTACTCTAAGGAGTATGGTCCTCTTTTATCTCTACTTCAGAAGGTGTTTCAGAATGAAATGTATTTATATCTTATAAGCAAAATAGTATTCCTTTATGCCTGCATCACGCTGGGGAATAATTTCTATTCAAAGAGTTGTAAGGGGATTTTATTTGAATCTCAGGTTTCTTCAGTGACAGGTTTTTTGTTTTGTTTTGTTTTATGAGAGACAGGGTGAGTGTGAGCAGGGGCGAGGCAGAGAGAGAGAGAGAGAGAGAGAGAGAGAGAGAGAATGCTAAGTAGGGGCCACGCTGAGCGTAGACTGACTCAGGGTGTGATTTTCCAGCCACGAGATCACCACCTGAGCCGAAGCCAAGTGGTGGATGTGCTCAACTGACTGAGACACCCAGGTGCCCCCTGTGGTAGATTTTTAAAACTTGCCATCAGTATTACTTTTATCTTCTATATCCTTATGATTTTTTTTAAGCGTTCTGTAATGAAACTTAAGGGCCTATGAACCTACCTATAAAATCGTTTTAACCTCCTTTCTTTCATGAGCATACCTATAAGCATGACTCAGTGGGACTAATTTACTTGAATTTCCTTAAAACATTTTACGAGGTTCTGCGTTCACTATTAAGAAACACCATTACTCATAGCTTTACTTGTGGAAGTGAATTATATTAACCCTGGCACCTTTTTATTATCACTTAAGGTGATTGAACAAGAATTTAGAGAAAATAGCGGGCAGTTAATTTCCTTAGATTTTGAGCTTATAGACAATAGTAGGTAATTTCAATGTAGGGGGCTGGGTTCATTCACAACCAAAGAAATGTTATGAGGAAGAAGGTAAGTATTGTTCAGTAAGTTCTGGATGATTGCATAGTGTTTATATTGACTGAAAAGTAAAAACAAGATTTTGATACCAAAGTTCCCTTGTGAACACCTGGCTTCTTGAGAAGCCCAAATGGTGGCGTTCACATGAAATTGAAATGTATGGAAACAGTAACGGATATGTTGAGATGCATTGATTCCTTGCCTTTCTTTTGCTTTACTTTAGGAAAGCCAAAGGGGAAAAAAGATTCTTTTTTTTTGTTGTTTTTTAAGTTTTTTAGTGTTTATTCTTAAGAGAGAGTGTGTGAGCAGGGGAAGGACAGAGAGAGAGGGAGATAGAGAATCCAAAGCAGGCTCCAGGCTCTGAGCTGTCAGCACAGAACCCAACGCAGGGCTCAAACCCATGAACTGCGAGATCTTGACCTGAGTCGAAGTCAGACACTTAACCAACTGAGCCCCCTGTGCGCCCTGGCGGGGAAAACAGATTGTAGCGTTCATGTGTGGTGATAAGAACAGGATACTGGAGGGTGTATGTATATCCACAGGGACCTGCATGCAAGACCATTATAAACATTAGCACGAGCAGTGTCTATAAAGTTTCTTTAAGTCATGTTTTCTTCTCTTAGAGGTGTGCACAGTTTAGTTTCTTGATTGCATAAGACACAGTTCCTAATTTCTCACCTGGCAGGTCCTGGCGGACAGTTGGCAGTGTGTCTGATCGGATGCTGAGGAGCTCACTGGTCCTGAGGTCTACACATGAAGTCACCGTAAAGGTAAGCAGTCCACACGGGGCTGGGCCTTGGTCCCTGCAGCCGAAGCCCCCCCGGAGAAGTGGAAGTGCCTCTTGCTGAAACTGGACACCTTCTGTTCTCAAATGACATGTTGTCAAGTTGCGGGGGTTTCTCGTTGCTGACCTCGAAAGGAGTAGGCAGAACACCACGAAATCGTTCTGGGCTATATGGTTAAATCTAAATGATGAATTCGCCTTTAATTGCCTTCTACGAATTTTGGACACCGAACCAGCTATTCCAAACTTTCCTGGGTCTTTCCCGGAGAGCATGACCCCCTCTAAAACAAGCTCCTCTTGTCAACATTGGGAATTAAGCCAGAAAATTGATAATCAAGCACATGGGTATACAATTTTGTCTCCTGTATCTTAATTTTGTGCTTTGTTGGTTTATATTTTTTAAGATTGTTTATTTTTATTTTTATTTACTAAAAAATTTTTAATGTTTATTTAGTTTTGAGAGAGAGAGAAACAGAGTATAAACAGTGGAGGGGCAGAGAGAGAGGGAGACACAGAATCCAAAGCAGGCTCCAGTCTCTGAGCTGTCAGCACAGAGCCCGATGAGGGGCTCGAACACATAAACCATGAGATTATGACCTGAGCCGAAGTCAGACGCTCAACCAACTGAGCCACCCAGGCGCCCCTAATGTAAGATTCTTACTGCGGTATTTTTGTTTAAAACCAAGTATGTGAAATTTTTTAACCAAATAAACATGTAAGAATCTTTAAAAAAAAATGTTTTAATATATTTATTTATTATTATTGTTTTAAGCATTTATTTTTGAGAGAGGGAGAGAGAGAGAGAGAAAGAGAGAGAGACAGGGCACGAGTGGGAGAGGGGTAGAGAGAGGGAGACACAGAATCTGAAGCAGGCTCCAGGCTCTGAGCTGTCGGCACAGAACCTGACCCGGGGCTCGAACACATAAACCATGAGATCATGACCTGAGCCGAAGTCGGACACTCAACTGACTGAGCCACCAGGCGCCCCTTAATATTTTCTAAATGTTTATTTTTTTTGAGAGAGAGGGAGCACATGTGCGGATGAGTGGGGGAGGGACAGAGGATCCATGAGATCATGACGTGAGCCAGAGTAGGACAGTTGACTGACTGAGCCACCCAGGAGCCCCTAAATGTGTAAGAATCTTGATATTTTACTCAAATATTTGAAAAATAAGAACAAGAATTTGTAGGGGCACCCAGATGGCTCATCTGGTTAAGCGTCCAACTCTTGGTTACCAACTCTTGGTTTCAGCTCAGATCATGATCTCGAGGTTCATGAGTTCGAGCACCATATGAGGCTCTGCACTGACAGTGTGGAGCCTGCTTGGGATTCTCTCTCCCTCTCTGCCCCTCTCCCACTTGTAGACGTACATGCGCTTTCTCAAAATAAACTTTTAAAAAATTTCCTAAGAGGTTAATTAAGTTGAGTTTGTGATTGGCTGTAATCTAACATATTTTCAGGGTTCATCCATCTTGTAGCACAGATCTTTATGGCTGAAGAATATTCCAGGGTAGGGTTATACCCAGGTGTTTGCTCATCAGTTGGTGACATTTGAGTTGCATTCACCTTTCAGTTATGAATCATGTTGCCCTGAACATTTGTGTACAAAGTTTTGTGCAGACATCTGTCTCCACTTCTCCTCGGTGTATGTCAAAGAAGAGAATTGTTAGGCTGTATGGTAACTGTTTAGAATTTTGGTGAACCGCTGGGCTTTTCCATGAGTATTTTTTGAAATGTAAGTGAGTCATCTTCTAAATGTCAGCGGGAAGCTGGGAAAAATCTGTTGGTCATCAGTGTTTTCATTGGGACTTAACTCAGTACTTAGGGAACACAAGCTCCCGTTGAATTGAGCGTACATTGAATTCGCACTGTGTGTGACCCACTGGGGTTGAGCTTTATAGATGACTTTGGGTTCTTGTTTTGGGTGGACTTTGATAATCCACTGTGAAGTTTTTAAGATGGGAATGGTGATTTGGGATTATGGGAGGAAAGACAGTACGTTGAGTACCCTCCACACAGTACCTATGGTGTGGGAGTAAGACTGGGAACCATCTGTAAATCATCTCGCATTTCTCTCCGTGTTGGGTGCTATGCATCAGAAAGTGAGATCTTATAATAGATTTACCTAATTTCTACACATGGCCTCCTTTGAAAGCCATTCATGTCTCCTTGTGGCAATGCTGTTTCATGCTCTCACTTTTAATATTTTAATTTTTTTAACTTTTTAATTAATTTATTTATTTATTAAATATTTTTTATTTATTTCTAGGAGAGAGAGAGAGAGACAGCGTGAGCAGGGGAGGGTCAGAGAGAGAGGGAGACACAGACTCTGAAATAGGCTCCAGGCTCTGAGCTGTCCGCACAGAGCCTGATGCGGGGCTCGAACCCACGAACCGCGAGATCATGACCTAAGCGAAAGTCGGACGCTTAACCGACTAAGCCACCCAGGTGCCCCCCTTTTTAATTTATTTTTGAGAGAGAGAGCAAGAGAACACACATGAGCAGGGGAGGGTCAGAGAGAGGGAGACACAGAATCTGAAGCAGGCTCCAGGCTCTGAGCTGTCCGCACAGAGCCCGATGCGGGGCTCGAACCCACGAACCGTGAGATCATGACCTGAGCTGAAGTCGGAAGCTTAACCAACTGAGCCACCCGGGCGCCCCAGCTTCTCCCACTTTTAAAGCAGTTGTTTCGTTCATGAGAGGCACCCACGTTTGGGGGCATCGCCTGAGGTAGCAGACAGGCAGCTTTCAGGCTGGGAACAGAGGCAGCATTTTCTGTCAGGGATGAGAGTAAGCGGTTGAGGCTTTAAGGGCCAGCCAGTCTGTGCTACAGCCAGTCAGCCGTGCTCTTGTGTAAAAGCAGCTATCGATCATACGTAAATGAACGAACGTGACTGAGTGCCAATAAAACTTGATTTATGGGCACTGGAATTTGAATGTCCTCTCAATTTCATGGGTCATAAAATACGATTCTTCGGATTTTCTTTTCAACCATTTAAAAATGTAAAACCTCTTTGTAGCTCATCAGCCTGAAGCGGGGAAGGAGCAGGGCGGGGGGCGGGGGGGTGGCCTGCAGGTTACATCGGCTGACTCATACCTAGAGGAACAGACCTGTTTTCTTTCTACCTTTTCTGACCTCTGGTTTTTGAACAGGAGTGCTCTGGAAGTGCGGCGCTGGAGGGCCCGTGGCCGGATTAAGATGATCCTAACTGTGGTTGCTTAGCACAGGCACAGCACATGTGCAGGGAGCTAGGGATTTGGGGTCTTCCAGCATCTTGGCCACTTCTGGAGACATTTTTCAGGGGGCAGGTGATACTGGATCTGTGGGCAGAGGCCAGGGATTCTTCTGGACCTCCACAATACTGGGGAGACCCCCCTCCACAAGGATTCCGGTGGTCCCAGATGTCAATAGTACTGAGATTTGTAAAGCCCACTCACTATTCCTGTCAGGGCTTTATTTTGTATTTTAAATCTTACCAGCCTTCTTTTTAAATGTTATTTTTGAGAGAGAGAGAGAGAGCGAGAGAGCGCACGCACACACAAGCAGGGGAGGGGCAGAGAGAGAGGGAGACACAGAATCCGAAGCAGGCTCCAGGCTCTGAGCTGTCAGCACGGAGCCCGACGCGGGGCTCCAACCCATGAACCATGAGATTGTGACCTGAGCTAAAGTTGGGCGCTCAACCGACTGAGCCACCCGGGCGGACCTAAATCTTACCAACCTTGTGGCTGTGAAAATGTTAAGTTGCAGAGCATTTGACGATACAGTTTGGTTCCTACGTTTGCTGACATAAATAGGAGGATTGATGGAGTCTCATCTAATACTTAGGGTCATAATATATTAAGCGTTATTTTATTGTTATTTAAATTGAAACATCAAAAGATCCTATTATATGAAGACTTAGGAGTTCCACATCATGTGAGTGGGTGAGGTGTTACCTGCTTTCATGTTTATAGAGAAAGCCACAGGGTTTATTATTCAAAACTCCAGAGGCCAGTTATAGGAGCCCATGACTCCCTAACACAGGAAGGGGAACTATAAAGGCCAAAATAAATCCTGTGTAAGTGGGTGAAAATCACAGTATGGTAGAGATTGCATAGGCAGCCTGTATGTCTTCCTAAAACTTGTCTGAGGGCCTAGTGTACATCTTAGAGAAGCCGTTTCCAACTTTTCAGTCTTAAAGATAATTAAATTTGTAAATTGATTTACAGATTAATTGGAAGTGTTGGCTTAAAGCAAAGTCATTAGGTAAACAGTACTGTTAGGTCTCCAAGGCAGCCTGCTTTGAAATCCTGGGTGCAGACACTTGCATTTTAGTGCAGAGAGAGGGGATAGGAAAGGAAAATTGTAGTGTTTGTCCCACATACACTGTGTGGCTCTTGGGACGCAGTGTCCCGCAAGAAGCAGCAGCAGTTTGCTGTTACTACGTCGAGCACGTTTACGAAAGCTTGTTTCCAGGTCTTCCTCCTGGACAGGCAGAGAGAGATGCGTGAGCAAACAGTGACGAGTGCACAGTGTGAGACAGGACCCTGTGGCCACTTGGGAGGCACCCAGATGGTTTTGGAGGTAACCTCAAGGACCAAGGACCGGATGCCTTTACTGTCCCGTCCGCATCTGCCTCTGACGTGCACATGAAGGCCCCTCAAGCCATTCATTCACCCGTAAGGGTGGCCAAGCACAGACGAGACCGTTTCTGAATGCCTTGCCCCTGAGATATTTTGTATTCCGCGAAGAGCAATGTTATGTTTCTAATACAAGAGCCCCTCTTCTCTGCCCGCCCCCCCGTCCTGGAACCTCATTTCCTACTTAGAAGTGGAGTCTTTCTCATGCAGATTATTTTTGGAGACTCTGCCAGGGTTTAATTATGTTTTAATGAACGTGAAAGCAGTCCATGTGCAGAGGAGAAAATTTGGAAAATACAACAAGCACACATAGAGATATAAATCTAGCAGAATTCCACCCCCAGGACTAGATGTGAGACTTTTGTGGAGGGTTCTCTTCCATTGGTGTGTGTGGACCTGTGCGTACACATATGTGTGTACGAAACAAAGTTTTTCATCGTGCACGTTTGAAACCTCCTTTTTTAGGGGTGCCTGGGTGGCTTAGTCGGCTAAGCGTCCGACTTTCCCTTAGGTCATGATCTCGCGGTTCGTGGGTTCGAGCCCCGCGTTGGGCTCTGTGCTGACTGCCAGCTCGGAGCCTGGAGCCTGTTTCAGTCTGTGACTCCCTCTCTCTCTAACCCTCCCCTGCTCACGCTGTCTCTCTCTCTCTCCTAGAAGTAAATAAAACATTAAAAAAAATTTAAAAAAAAACAACTCCTTTTTTCTACATAACACTGTATCAGGGATGTGTTCCCTGATCATGAAGTATTCATTTAAGGACTTCATCGTACTACCCTGCTTTATTCCCTTTTTTAAATGTTAGTATTGTAGGTAGTAACTCTGGTAATAAAATAATAGTTGTTTGATTCGATTATCATTTTGGGCCATCTGTCTGCAAGTAAATAAATAACTGTAAGATTAGTGAAAAATCTTTTCCTTGCAGGAGTATCTTTTATTACTATAAAAGACTATACATATACAAACTGGTAAATGATGGTAAGTCTGTGACAGAAAGCCGCCAAGATGAAACTACTGTTCGTATTTTCATGTATTTCCCCCCCAGTATTTTCCATGTGTATATTTTCCTGTAATTGGGGTCAAATCGTAAATGCCGTAGTTCATCAAATCGTATTGTCCTTGAACAGTGAAGAATTTCATCAGCTACATGTTGGCTTACTTACAGTTACATGGGAGTAAGGGGTCATGCCAAGTGGTAAGTTAAGACAAGCCTGTTTCATCTTCAAGATAAGCTGGTCCCCAAACAGAGTTTAGAAAAGGATTATATGTAAATGTTAATACATGCATTAAAGATTTGGGGCGCCTGGATGACCTTGTCAGTTAAGCATCCGACTTCGGCTCAAGTCATTGATTTCATGGTCCGCAAATTCAAGTCCCATGTTGGGCTCTGTAGTGATGACTCAGTCTGGAGCCTGGTTCGAATTCTGCGTCTCCCTGTCTCTGCTCCTCTGTCTCTCTCTCTCTCTCAAAAATATACAAACATTTAAAAAAACTTTTTAACAAAAAAATTTCCTCTTAAACTGACCACACTGATTGTGAAATAAAAGTAAACCCAGTTCCCGTTTGAAGGGAGAAGAACGTCACAGGGAAAGCCAACAGGGAGGTAAGACCCAGTACGTTGAATCCAGAATGTCCATGAAGAAACACAGAAAGTGCCTTTTGTACGATGAGGTCATCACTAACAGGTCTTCCAGCACCTCTGGCTCTCAGTCTTCAGGCTGCAGGAAGACAGGTCCTAGAGACATGAGCCTTTTCCAGAAGATTACTTTAACCCAGTGGATTCTTCCAGCATCCACACCAGCAGGCTAATAGGGATGAGAAATGAGACAAGCTTTTCTTCCATCCCTGGAGAACAAGGGCTGCTTTAAAAGATTTTAGGAGAATATTTCATAATGGGGCAGATTGTTAACAGAGAAATTTTCCCCTGTGATGGTAGCAGGTTGGGACCTCATTTCGTCCATTAATGCGAGTGTGCTCTGCGGTCTGTCTGGGGACCAGGCTTCGTCCTGTCGGCAAGGCGCTGGCCCTTTCTGCCTTGAAGTGCCACGCCAACTCCCACGTAGGTCCCTCGTGGCAGCTTGATGTCGGGGGCAGCCCTCGCCCTTCCTGGACAGTGAGAGCCTCTAGAACCCTGCAAGTATGTGCCTAAGAAAAGCAAGCCCTTAAACGATACTTCTCCTGCGACTGAACTTGGAACTGATTTGGGAAGGGAACCGTGAGGAGTAGGAGTTTCTGCCACCTTGAAGGCAAATCGCAAAAGGAAGAAACACTACGAATAACTCGCCCTTGGTTTCTCGAAGGCTTCCGGCGGAATCGCTGTGTCCCCTGGCAGGCGTCCCTGCGGACCCGCCACCAGCCACCCTCTCCTGTCTCCACCACTCCTGCTTCTACCCACTCCAGTCTCCACCCACTCCAGTCTCCACCACTCCTGGCCTCCAGCATTCCTGGTCCCCAGCGCTCCCGCCTCCACCAACCCCTGCTGGTGGCAGCCTGACTTTGGGGTGCTGGCATTTGCCCCATGCACTGAAGACCTCAGATCAGCCAGTTACAGGGCCTCATATCACAACTGGGTCAGGCAAGAAAATAAACACCACTGCCCTAATTAAGAACCTCTCTGTTTTGGGGAGCTTTTTTTTTCTGCTCTGTTTTGTTTTTCCATCTGTTTGAAGCCAAGGAGGCTGTGTCAGCACCGCCAGAGCTCTTTATCCTACGACTGGAGAGGCTGAAGGGCATCCGCGGAGGTTCTCAAGACTGGGGCTGGGACGGGCGCCGTCTGGGAGATGGGCGAGGTGTTAAGTCGCCTTGTGTCGGGGTGCCCACGTGGCTCAGTCCGGTAAGCATCCGACTTTGGCTCAGGTCGTGATCTCGTGGTTCCTGGGTTCCAGCCCCGCGTCGGGCTCTGTGCTGACAGCTCAGAGCCTAGAGCCTGCCTCAGATTCTGTGTCTCCCTCTCTCTCTGCCCCTCCCCCACTCATGCTCGCTCACTCGCTCTCTCTCTCTCTCTCTCTCTCAAAAATAAACATTTTTTTAAAATAGAAAAAAAAAAAAGGAAACATGGTGTTGGAAATGCATCCCTATGTTGAGAGCCGGAGAACTTGAATACCTCTAGTACCAGAGCACTTCTCTATATGAAATTATACAGCAGAACCCTGGGGCGGGGGGGTGCGTCATTTTATTCTAACCTCCTTCTGTGAGACTTAGATCTTGTCTCGGAGAAAAGAGGACAGGTAACTCCTTTCCCGCCCTCACAAGGGGATTCTGGGGAGGTGGGTCTAAAACAGTAACCTTTGGGAAGTGAATCCAGCCATTTACTCCTTGGAGTCAAATGAAGTAGACCCGTCAAAACAAGTACCACTGCCTTCGAGTTCATAGCTTGGGGGGATGCCAACTATGCACCCAGTTAGTTGCTGGTTTCTCTTGATTTCAGTGTAATCAGACCCCATCTGTGAGTCCAAGTGGATTGAATAGTGCTGCTGGGTTTATGGTCAGTTCAGAGAATGTTCCCATGGTTGTATTGAATAGTCTAAGAATATATAGTACACTTTACTAGTAACTATAAATCTTTTTTTTTTTTTAATTTTTAATGTTTTATTTATTTCTAGGGGAGAGAGAGAGACAGCGTGAGCAGGGGAGGGTCAGAGAGAGAGGGAGTCACAGACTGAAACAGGCTCCAGGCTCTGAGCTGGCAGTCAGCACAGAGCCCGACGCGGGGCTCGAACCCACGAACCGCGAGATCATGACCTAAGCGAAAGTCGGACACTTAACCGACTAAGCCACCCAGGCGCCCCATAAATCTTTCTTTTTTTTTAAATTAAGTTTTAAAAGAAACGGTCATTTGATTTTTTTATATATATATTTTTTAGAGAGAGAGACAGAGAGCACATGTGTGAGCGAGGGAGGGACAGAGGGAATTCGCAAGTGGGCTCCCCGCCATCGGTGCAGAGCTCAATATGGGTCTCGAACTCACAAACCACGTGATCGTGACCAGAGCCAAAACCACAAGTCGGCTGCCCAGTTGATGGAGCCACTCAGGTGCCGCAAAAGAAATAGTCACTCTAAAACTAGTTAAGTGTTCAGTGGGGGAGGGAGAGGGGGTTGATCCAATTACTCGGGGTTTTTTTGTTGTTGTTGTTGCTTTTTAACTAAATATGTAGCTGAGGTAGAGCTGTCCGGGGGACGTAGGACAAATCTTTTCGGCCATGTGACATCTCACCTGGTTCTCTTGTAGGCCACAGCTGGTTTTTGTTTTCTCTGCTGCTTGCAAATCAGAAAGCCATTAAAAAGTTAACACTCTGTTGGGAAAACCTTGTCCTAACTTAGAAATTTAGAGAGAAATATTGAGTCTGTGATCGTAAAGCCAAGAGCCAGAGCTTAAGCAGAAGTTTTCCTGGTTGAAGAAAAGGATGGTGTGTAAAGGAAGAGAGGAACTGACTACAGAAATGGCCCACGAGCCCCAGTGTCCTAAGGATGTCATTTTACCGTGCCCTGCGGTCCTGTGTGCACAAACACATGCGCAGACACCCACAGACACTTGGGGCTGGGAAAGGAGAACCAGGCTCTTGCAAGCACGTTGTCTGTCTGCACCGAAACACTTGCTCTGTAGAAGCCAAAATGATCTGTCCGCCAGAAGAACTCCGCGTTTTGTTGTCTGATGAAAATACTGGTAATTTTGTAGAAAGACTCGACACAGCCTGTTTGAAAAACCCCAGCTCTTCTGCTGCGTTTTCAGCCATCACTGGTGGTGGCTTGGCCGCGTCACGAAGCGACAGCTGCGGGCTAACTGCACACACCACATACAGCTGTGTCCATGCGTCTTCATTTTCATCACAAACACAGCATGCTGGCTTTTCTTCTACAGAGGGGTTCACACTCAACACCAGTTTTGCAGTTTGGACCATTTGGCAGAGTCTGGAGACGTTTTTGATAATCAGAACCGTCGAGGGTGGGTGGGGAGATTGTGCTGGCATCTGTGGGATTAAGACTTGGACGCTCAACTCACCGAGCCACCCATACACCCCAGATTTTACTTATTTCTAAGCACCCAATGTGACAGAATCAACGAGGATATGACTAGGGGTGGTGCCTGAGGCCTTTCAGGCTGCTGTGACAAATCCAACAGACGGGGCAGCGTCAACATCACATTGATTTCTCGCAGCTCCGGGGGCTGGAAGTCTGAGACCCAGGCACTGGCAGGTTTTGGATCGGGTGAGGATCCACTTCCTGTTTCCTAGACAGACATCTACTCATTGCGTCCTCACATGGCAGAAGGATGGGAGCTCTCTGGGCATCTCTAATATATGAAAGTGCTAATCCCGTTCGTGTGGGCCCCAACCTCATAACCTAAACACCTGCCAGCCGCCCAGCCATTCAGCACAGAGTGAATTTGTCATTGTAAGGGATTCAGCATTACTGCCCTGCCTGATGTCCGCAAAAGTCCGTTCAGCATTAGTGTTCCGTGGTGCATGATTTCGTTATTATTTACATTCTCTCCCTTCACTGATGGTTTTTTTTTTTGTTGTTTGGTTAATGCTCTGGTCTCATAGTTTTTTATTTAGTCTCTAACATTTTCCTAATGCTATCTTATGAGTGGCTTTCCTAGAATTCAAACAAATCTCAAGACCCATCTGTATTTTGACTGTCAGATTTTCTCATTGGTATATACAAAAGTACAGAATATCACCAAATTAAAGATGATAAGCATTTAAAAATTTTTTTAAACTTTTTTTAAATGTTTTATTTATTTTTGAGAGAGAGAGAGACAGCATGAGCAGGGAAGGGTCAGAAAGAGAGGGAGACCCAGAATCTGAAGCAGGCTCCAGGCTCTGAGCTGTCATCACAGAGCCCTATACGGGGCTCGAACCCACAAACCATGAAATCATGGCCTGAGCTGAAGTTGGACACTCAACAGACTGAGCCACCCAGGTGCCCCAAAAATATTTAAACTTTTGAATTTGTTTTTGAGAGACTAAGAGACAGTGCAAGTGGGGGAGGGGCAGAGAGAAGGAGAGAGAGAACCCGAAGCAGGCTCCAGGCTCTGAGCAGTCAGCATAGAGACTGAGGCGAGGCTCGATCTTGTGAACCATGAGATCATGAGCTGAGCCGAAGTTGGACGCTCAACCAACTGAGCCACCCAGGCACCCCAAGATAAGAATTTTCTGAGTGGCAAAATTCTGGTAACTACAGCAAAAGTTGGGATAATGCAAGAAGCGGTCATGCTGCTTATTCATTGTTACCTAACCATTACCACAGGAGCCACAGCTGGAAACAACACATTTCTTATGTCGAGTGTAGGCACCTGTTTGCTGGGTCCTCTGCTCAGGGTCTCAGGGCTGTGGACAAGCTGGTGCCTGGGCTGTATGTGCATTTGGAGCTTGGCTGTCCCCCTATCCTGCCCCCAGGGTTCCACCTGCCTTCCACCTCCCTTCCTGGGGAGGAGGTGGTCTTCTAAGCTCATGTTGGCACAATTTCCGTTCCTTGTGGTTGTAGGGCTAAGGTGCTAAGCTTCCTGCAGGCTGCCCCCAGTGCCATGGGCAGTTCATATGATGGTAGCCTTCCTCTTTGAGGCCAGCAGGAGAGTGTTACCTCCAGTCCTACAGAGTCTTATGTAATATAGCATAATAATTACGGGAATGACGTCTGGTCACCCTGACTATAGGACATGACCCAACGAGAGGATTGACATCCATGTCCTTTGACATATTCCATGGGGTAGAAGTGAGTCACAGGTCCTGCCCACACTTGGGGAGGGGATTTTACCATGGAGGGTAAAAATCAGGGTATGTTCCTTACAACAGCCTGTAGTATGAGTGCTCCCCACTTGAAGGTCTACTTTGCCCTTTTATTTTTTTTTCTAAACAAATAAAAAGTTAATCCTCATTTAATGATAAAAGTTTGGCCACCATTAGAAATGTCTGAAAATGTGAAGTGTGGACTCTGAAGACTCTTGCCAAACAGCGTAAAATGTTTGGTGTCAGTGACATCACTTAAACGGGTCACAGCCTTTCTTGGCTTCAGCTTTTCAGAGTAAGCGCTCCTTTTGGTGTGTACGTTCTAGTCTGTTGGTATATAAAAGAGCTCTGTGGCATGACCGGCCCCTCCTCTCTGTGGGCTGGCTTACTCACATGCCTGACTAGGATCGGTGGGAAGAAAATCAGGCTGTCCTAGGGGCGCCTGGGTGGCTCAGTCGGTTAAGCGTCTGGCTTCGGCTCAGGTCATGATCTCACGGTTTGTGGGTTCGAGCCCTGCATCGGGCTCTGTGCTGACAGCTAGCTCAGAGCCTGGAGCCTGTTTCGGATTCTGTGTCTCCCTCTCTCTCTGACCCTTCCCTGTTCAGGCTGTCTCTCTCTCTCTCAGAAATAAATAAAAAAAAAATTTAAAAAAAATTAAAATAAAAAGAAAAGAAAAAGAAAATCAGGCTGTCCTGGACACAGGGGGCCGTGGTCACCGTACCCTCATCCCACCCCCAAATTTCCACCAGCTTTCCAGCTACCAGGAGGTCTCAGCGACACTGATGCAGTGAGTTCTGTGACAAAATATAAAAGTTGGAGTTTTGCTCTCTGTCCATGCTCCAGGGTCCCTAGACCTGGCTTCTTCATAGAAATAATGTCAAGGAGACCTGCACGGTTCACTCCTCGAGCATGATTGCTTTCCTTCTCCGTACTGTAGACGCCTGTACACAGTGACTATCGGCTTATCACTTAAACTCTGTGAGTGAAGGGTATTATGATTAATCATTTCTCTAGAACAACAGGTGTGATCCAGTCCAGGTGGTCACCTGCCTTAGGGGTGTTGACATGACTTCTGGTCTACTCGGGAATCTTCTTTTGTCTCTGGAAAAGCACTTAGCATTTTATCTGACTGTGTCATCGAAGTGCACCTCGGGAATGCATTCATGCTTATTACCAAGTACGTTGTGATGGACCCAGTGCACACATATTTTTATTGAATAAAAAGTTGGATTTCATGGGGCATCTGGGTTGCTCAGTTGGTTGAGCGTCTCACTCTTGGTTTCAGTTGAGGTCATGATCTCACGGTCAGTTGTGAGAATGAGCCCCGAGTCGGGCTCTAGGTGTTGACAGCACAGAACCTACTTTGGGTCTCTCTCACCTCCCCCTCCCACCCTCGGTCTCTGTGCCTTCCTGTCCTCACGTGCTCTCTCTCACCCTGTCTCATTGGTCTCTCTCAGAATAAATAAACAAACATTAAAGAAAGAAAAGTTGGGGTTTGTTTCCATTATCTGTTGCTCCTGAATTTGTTCTCCTCGGTGTGGTTTATGCTTGACCCTCTCCCAGCCTTGTAAAAATACACCAACACTTTTTCGTTTTTTAATTTTTTGAAATATTTCTCCTGGCTGTATTAATGTATATATTATTCCAAAGTTATAATTACCTTTATGGTTATTACATCATGAGTATTATTTCTTTAGTTGTCTCAGCAAGAGGCAGTGACAAAAATACAGGCAGTGTTTCAGAATTCTCTCTGCTTTTTCCTGTTGTCTAACAGAGGGCGGCTCCCGCATCGTAAAGACCTCGTCTCCGCGAGGTGAGGCTAAGATGAGCATAACCAGCGACGAGGTGAACTTCCTGGTGTACCGCTACCTCCAGGAGTCAGGTAAGAGGCTCGGGTGACCGTCAGTAGGAGGCTCCTCTTCAGCGTGCCCCATGCAGGACCGTCAGCCATTGATCCAAAAACCCAGGCTATAGAAAAAGAAGAGCCAACGACGTTCTTATTAAGAGAGTTGAAAAAGAGATGGTTCCAGGGCCTTCCCGCTCCTGGGGTGGGGTTGGGAGTGTGCTCTTTCTTCCCTTGATGTTTCTGTCCAGAGATCAGATCAGAGTTAAGGTCAAGAGCACTTGGGGTCCACACGGAGGAATGGGGTAGCGGAGGGAGCCGTGAAGCGAGGGGCTCCTGACTTGCTCCACGGTGAGGGCGTTTGTGGGCCGGTGTGTCATCACGGTGTGTGTATCTACATGAACCTCTCAGCCTTGGGACCAATGATCTTTTGAGCCCCTAAACCGCTCCCCACAATGGACCCGTCTCAGTTTCCCAAAACGTAGGAGTAGCTCTGATTTCCTGCACCACTTCTGATTCTGACCAAGCCATTACTCCACAGTAAGCGAAGATCAGGCCAAGTATGTGTTCCCTGTAGACACGGTGGACCTTGTGAGTAGCAGCCGGCATCCTCTGGGAGTGGGGCTGGGGGCTGACAAGCACCCGAGGCCCGGGGTCTGGCCTGGCTTTGTCACAGGCCAGTCACAGCCCTCCAGGGCTCCCGGTGACGCCTCAGAGCCTGGATCCCGCCGTCATGCGATGTCACAGCTGCCCCCCACCGTGGGACCTCACCACAGCATACCGGGTCACTTGTGGGCGCTCTTTTGAATTCTCAGGAGTCTGAATTCTTTTTAGATTCGCGTTGTTAGGTTTTTAATTAATTTCTGAAATGAACATCGTCTTTCGAACTTGAATATATGTCATGTGAGATGTCCAGAACAACGTTCATAACGACGTTCACAAGGACATCCTGCCCCTTCCAGGACACGAGTCGACACCCGCGTTCGACTCTCCTGTGACGTTCCCCCTCTCTCTTCAGTGGTAACTCGCTGCCTGGGTTTTGCGCTTACTGTGTCCTCAGTGTCTTCCTACGTGGTGTGCACACAGATGTGTGTGTCCGCCCCAGCTGTGTGACGAAGTGCCACGGACCGGGTGGCTTGAGTAGAGAGATGTTGTCTCACGTTCCTGGAGAACTGAAGTCCAGAACCAAGGGGTGGGCAGGCTTGGTTCCTTCTGAAGCCGTGAGGGGGTCCCTTCAGGCCTGTCTCCCGGCTTCTGGTGCTTTGCTGGCTGTCTGGTGCTCTTTGACGTAGAGACGCACCACGCCCACATCTGTCTTCATCGTCACACGACCTCTCCCCGTGTGCCTCTACCTCTCTCCAGGTGGGTCAGGTTCCTCCTTTTTGTAAACCTTCCTCTCGGGAGTCTTTCTCCTTTTGGAAACAGCCGTCCTAGATATGGGCCTCCCCGTCGTACTCCAGTATAAATTCATCTTTGCGTAACATCTGCAGTGGCCGTTTCCAGATAAAGTCACTTTCTCAGGTGGACTGGGGCTTAGGACGAACTTAGGAATTCGGGGCAGGATCCATTCTGCCCCTGACTGGTAGTTTCACGCGTTTTATACACTCGGTATCCGATCATTCATGTTCCGCCACTTGGGTTTTCAAGACCAGTTCCCGGGCCTCCACCTCCGAAAGATGCCCTGACAAGAGTGAGGGGCCGCCAGCTTGTGAGGTCCCGGCTCCTGGCTCTTCCACAGTCCACCTGCAGGGTGTGGTATCCAGACCACATGGCTCAGGCTCTGAGCCTTGGACGAGTTATTTACCTCCACGAGGCTCCCCTTCCCCGCAGAAATGGTTGTCTTGGGCAACAGCAACAGAGTTCGCTGGGCACATGCCGTCACAGGGACAAACCCGTGTCCCCATCTAAGCCTGGATGTCTGTGCCTGGGGACCCCAGCTGGCACTCTCCATGGAAGGTGCAGGTTCTTTCTCCCTATAGATCGGATTGTTTGGAGGAGCTGGTCCCAGGCATGGAGTAAAAGAATTGATAAACCATGTATGACTCCGCCCGGGGACCAGGGAAGTCACTAGCCCCGATCTCTTGCTGATTTCCCCAGAGCACAGGTGCTTGCCTCCGACACAGCAGATAGATGCTCAGAGCTGTGCGCTCACCTGCCGGCTTCCAGCATCGAATCTGAATTTGAAATGCCTCTCTTTTCATTATTTTTTTTAATGTTTGTTTATTTTTGAGAGAGAGAGAGAACACAAGCAGGGGAGGGGCAGAGAGAGAGACACACACACAGAATCGGAAGCAGGCTCCAGGCTCTAAGTCGTCAGCACAGAGCCTGATGCGGGGCTTGAATCCACGAACCAGCAGATCGTGACCTGAGCCAGTTGGACACTTAGCCGACTGAGCCCCCCAGGCGTCCCCGAGATGCCTTTCTTTTAAAGCCCATGTGCATAAAGATACGGTCAGAACATGCAACGGCGTCTCAAGCCACACCTCAAGATGAATGGACGGTGCTGAGAGATACTTGTGTGTAGCCCCAAGTGAGGGTTCTGGGTGGGCCGGTCCCTGGGGCCCAAGTGTGAGCGCTGCTGGCCTCTTTGCATCAACACAGACCATGCCTGGCCCAGCAAGGCCACACTTCGTGTGTGTGTGTGTGTGTGTGTGTGTGTGTGTGTGTGTGTGTGTGTGTGTTTACATGTGGCTCCTGTTTGTGGCTAAAGCTTCCATAACCAGGCGACCGAGGAGGGAGTTGGGGACGGGTTGGATAGGATGTCACCAGTGGGGATTTTATGTCACAACTGTGAACGCCTGTCTTCTCTCTCTCACAATCCTTCCGGACGGTCCCACCTGTCACATGGGTATTTAAGAAAGCCATGCTTGCGCTCCATGACCCCAGGACCTGGACTTGACCCGAGTCCTCCCATGAGGATGTGGTCAAAAGCAGGGGGAAAGGAAATGCCTGACATTCAAGTGTTCCTTTGGGGGTTGTTCTATATGTTCGTCTTGAACCCTCACGTTTCAATGAATCCCATGTTAGTTGAGCACCCATCAAGTGCAAAGAGCACCTTCTCAACCTATCTGTGCCTCCTTTCTAGCTGTAGAATAGGGTTGGGCGGGGGGGGCGCCTGTTGGTTCAGTTAGTCGAGCGTCTGACTTCGGCTCAGGTCATGATCTTATGGTTGGTGGGTTCGAGCCCCACGTCGGGCTCTGTGCTGACAGCATGGAGCCTGGTTCAGGTTCTCTGTCTCCCTCCCTCTCTCTCTCTCTCTCTCTCTCTCTCTCTCTCTCCCTCCCTCTCTCTCTCTCTCTCCCTCCCTCCCTCTCTCTCTCTCTCTCCCTCCCTCCCTCCCTCCCCCTCCCCTGTTCATACTCTGTCTTTCTTAAAAATAAAGAAACATTAAAAAATCACATTCCATGATCGTGCCTCTCCTTCAGGCACCTCTGCTCCCCCCAGCCCCACGTACCTCAGCAACTCATTAAAAATAAGCCCCATGTTACCAAAGGTGACTTCTTCCCGCACGCCTCCCCATCCAGCTGTCTCCGCCAGAAGGCTCCAGGAGGTTCTCTGCTGCCGAGTCCTATGCAGCAGGGTCCCCTCCTTACACCTGTGCGGACAAAGGTGGGTGCTGGGGAGGGAGGGAGGAGGCGGGCGAGGGCTGGCTTCCCAGTGAGGTAGACCACTGGTTCTCTGTCCACGTGCTCTCAGCCTCACTGCGCACAGACAGACCCAGAAGGTTCCAAACCGCCTCCACGGGTGTGATGAGGGACAAGTTCCCGGAACCATGGTCATTCCTGGTGCTGGCCACCTGAGCTGCAGTTGAGAGCCTGCCTTATCTGCGCCGAGCCCTCGGCCGGCACCCCTGGCCCCCCGCATTTCTGGCAGCTTTTGTCTGCAGCCCGTCCCCAGATCCTCTGTATTGGTGAGGGTGCTGTGAATCACCAGTTGTCTCCCTTCCTCGTTGTGAGAACCTGGGCCACGTGACTTCGGACCTGGAAAGGACTCCCCATGGCGGGCTTGCTTCATCTCTCTGCCCACGGGCAGCAGAACTGAGATCACCTTATCTATCGTCCCTTGTGCTCAACCGGAAGCGAAGGTGTAGGTTCCACCCCCAGAGGCCGACAGGGCAGACAGAGATGCCTCGTTAGTGTCCTTAGTTGTCTGAAGCAAGGGCCTTGCCCAGAAAAGCACCCTGTAGATCCTATTGGCTGTGACATCTCACCGTAGTGACTTCGGGGCTGTCTGAAAGATGAAAGTGCTGGTTGGTAAGCAAGGCTTTTATTTATTTTCTGTTTCTCTTAATGTTTTTTTTTTTCTTTTATGTTTTTAAAATTTATTTCTGAGAGAGAGAGAGATAGCATTAGCAGGGGAGGGTCAAAGGGAGAGGGAGACACAGAATCTGAAATAGGCTCCAGGCTCTGAGCTAGCTGTCAGCACAGAGCCCAACGCAGGGCTCGAACCCGTGAACCGTGAGATCATGACCTGAGCCAAAGTCGGATGCTTAACCGACTGAGCCACCCAGGCGCCCCTTAGTGTTTATTTTTGAAAGAGAGAGAGTACATGAGTGGGGGAAGGGCAGCGAGAGGGAAACCGAGAAGCCCAAGTGGGGACCTTGCTATCAGTGTGCCGAGAGCGTAGAGCCGGATGCCAGGAGCCCATGAACCAGGACATCGTGATGTGAGCCAACACCAAGAGTCAGATGCTTCACCAGCCGAGCCACCCTGGTGCCCCAGCAACACAGGCTTTTTAAATTAAACAGTAAGGAACTTGAATTACCAGCGACAGTGCCACAGTGACCAAGATGAGTCTGGTTTTGAGGGCTAAGACCCCGCCGGCCTCTCCCTTCTGTGGGTTAATCATGGGGTCAGTGTTGGTGTCCTGACCGTTGTTAAAGAAGCAGAGGACACTCTCCCGCCCAGCCCTGAGCTCACTCCCCACCTGAGCTAGAATGAGATGAGGGAGAAACCCCGTGAAGGTCTCAGCCCTCCCCGCCTTTGCGAGCAGCGTCTGCAAAGATTGGATGAACCGGGAGGGTTTGCCCCCGCTTTCTTCTGAGCCCAGTGTGGGAGGCTGACATCCACTCCAGCTCCGTGTGAAAGGTGGGAAATTTCAGCGGGTCCCTGTAAATATGAGCGTTTCTTCTGGGGCTCCATTCCAAAATCCAAACTGTAAAGAAACTATTTTCTCCGAGATCTAGCGTGGGGAGGAACTCAGAGGGACGCTGGCATTGCTGGAGGTGGCTCTTCATGTAACCGGGAAGGTTAACCACCTAGGGTTGCCAGGGCCACGCAACAGAGCCGAATGTCTGGGTTTGGCGGATTTGCTGGGCCAGTGTCACGTTTGACTCTGGAGAGGAGAAGAGAGAGACCTTTCCTAATGCTTTGGAGCCAGATTTCCCACAGCAGTCCCTTGATGACCAGACCCTTTTCTTCATGGTCTCCTGCAGCAGCCTGGGAGCAGATGGTCTCTCCCTTACTTGAGAGACACAACTGCTTCTCCAGGGCTTCCTCACCTCCCTGTGTTCCTTCTGTTTTGTTTTTAACTTTTATTTTATTGGGAGGGGAGGGTCCAAGAGGAGGAGAGACAGAATCCCAAGTAGGCTCCCCGCTGTCAGCACACAGCCTGACGCAGGGCTCGAACTCACAAACCGTGAGATCACGACCTGAGCCAAAACCAAGAGATGGACGCTCAACCGCCAAGCCACCCGGGTGCTCCTGTTTTATAATTTTTTAATAAACGTATAGTTTTCGTGCCGTACAGTTTGCCCTTTCTAAACTATAGGTTTTCACGTTTTTCCAAATATTGGCAGTACTGAAATCAGCAGCACAATTGAAATAGGAGAAAAGTCCATCACCCCGAAAAGTCCCCCGGGCCCCTTTGTCACCTATCATACTCCCCACCACAGTACCTGGCAGCCAGCACTGTTTCCTGTCCACACAGTTTTGCCTTCGCGAGAAGGTTGTATCAGTGAAATGGCAACAAGAGCGGCCTTCAGAGTCAGCCTAACGCATTTGAGATTCATTCACGCTGCCGGATGCACTGGTTGGTGATTCTGTTCCTGAGTAGCATTGGTTCATCCATCCTCCCATCGAAGAAAGTTTGAGTTCCCCCAGCTTTTAACGATTACGGCTAAAGCAGCTGGAAACGTCCGCATACGGTGTTGTCCTGTGAACGTAGGTGTTCATTTCTTTGGGGTGAGAATGGCGTGGGATTGCTGACTCCTTGCTAAGTGTAGGTTGAAGGTTATCAGAAGCCGCTACATCCTTTTCCGTCTCACTGGGCGGCGAAGTCCTGGGTAAACACCGCAGATTTTACGGATTTGATTGGAGTCGCAGGGCTACCTGGAAACTTGGTAAAAGGATATGAGCCCCGGCAGACATACATGCAGGATACTGATGAAGTTTTACGCTTCCCCTTTGGGTTTAGAATCCGCCTTGAACCTATACGGGGTCACGGTTCCCGCCAGTGACTTTCACACAGATCCGCTGAGTGAGAGTGTCACAAATGCACACCTGCTCCTCCTTCGGCACCACAGCTTCACGCATCAAAACAGAAACGTCTGCAGCCTGGCCAGCGGCCGGTGGATGCGACTGGCCGTCTGGGGCTGGACGTGTGTCTGTCCATGTGCGCTTCTGGACAGACAGCAGGGTTCCTGCAAGTGGCAGGTGGGGCCCCGGGTAAGGTAGACCCCGAAACGCCCCGGGTTATGCATTCAGGTGTTTCCTCACCTTGCATGTTGTGACCCAAGCTGAGCATCCCACAGAGGACAGGCAGACGCTTCACGAAACCACTCGATGACTGCGGTGGTGGCTCTGTCCGCACAGGTGACAGATCCTTTTCTCACTGCGGCTCTGTTAGCAGGCCGCGCGGCCCCAACGGCTGTCCTCGTAAATGTTTTAGGCAATAAAAGGAGCTTTCGATTACAGTAGGTGGTAAAAGTTGATAGATAACACAAATCACCAGGATGATGAACTTCTTTCTTCATTCTGAAGGGTTTCAAGTAGGAAACAGAACACAGAACTTTTTTCCTGATCCGTCATGAGTGGTCATCGAGAGGCTGATTATGATATGTATTTGTTGACTCTGTTAACATGGCCATACGTGCAGGATGCAGACAGGAGTGTTGGCAGTTTCTTGAAACAAGAGACCGCGTCTTCGGCGGTTCTGTTTTCCTGAAGAGCCGTACTCGCACACGCGTTGCCTCGCTACGTAGGATTAGGCCTGCTTCCTCTGACATAGGTAATGCGCGCGTGGTTCTGTGCGTACGTACGACCCTTACGTGGTTTGGGGTACGTGTCAGCCCAGGAGGATGGGGTAGTGTGACGTGCTCAGCCTTCCACGGTTTATGGGAGAGCTCAGGTGCCATTTCTCGTTCATCCCGTGGAGCTTGTAGGCCCAGACGAATGTTAAGGGTTCCCTGGCCAGGTGGCCGGCACCTTTGTGAGCCCTCTGCTGTCCGCCCATGATGTCATTGTGTCAGGACACAAGAGGAGAGCAAGGAAGGCTTAGGTGGCATTTTCTCTGGACCGGCGCAGAGCTAAAGGTGGTGCTGTTCTAAACACACGGAAAAGCTTTTACTTTCTGGAAAGATTACGGAGCCGTTGAAAAATCGCACGTGTGCACACAGCTGCTTCCCAGGACTAGGTTGTGAAAGAAGCCTGTTTGCATAAGAGAAAGAGTCAGGATTCCAGTTTTATTAGAACCCCTGCTTGGTTAAGGATGGTGAGCGACTGTAGTGTCACTTCTGTCGCTGCTCAGCATCTCCGATGCGTGAGCTCCCATAACAGAAGGGGTGTTGCAGAATGTCCCAGAAAGATGTGCTGTCTTCCCGCAGAGACGAGCTCCTCCCTCTAGGGTTCTTTTTAATTATGTTTGTTTTTCGAGACCGAGAGAAGGAGGGAAGGAGAGAATCCCAAGCAGGCTATGCACTGTCAGCACAGAGCCTGCACAGTTCGGTGCAGGGCTCGAACTCGCAAACTGTGAGATCATGACCTGAGCCTAAATCAAGAGTTGGACTCTTAACCATCTGAGCCACCCAGGTGCCCCAGAATGCTCTTTTAGGAAATCACCATGGAAGCAACGCTCGTGTCCATGGACAGGTGGACAGATAAACGAAATGCGCTGCATGCACGCTACAGAGTGTGACTCAGCCTGACAAAAAGGGGGGATGTGCTGATTCCTGCTACAGCGTGGATGGACTCGGAGGCCACGACGGTGCATGACATGGGCCAGACATGGGACAGTTGCTGCGTGAGTCTGCTAACATGAGGCACCTAGAACAAAGTCATAGAGACAGAAAGCAGGACAGAGGTTACAGGGGCTGAGAGGGCAGCGTGGGGACCTTGTGTTCCATGGGGACAGAGTTTCTGTTTGGGACGATGAAAGAGTTCTGGAGTTGTATGCTTCTGAGGTTTGCATAACAGTGTGAGCGCACTTAATGCCACTGACTTGTGCACTCAGAGATGGCAAAAGCGGTACATTCTATGTTACCACAATTTTTTAACAAGTCCCCGTGTTACAGGTAAGAAGTTTCGTGTATAGCTTGTTTCAGAGTTTGGAGTCTCCAAAAAAAACCACTTGAGTTCCACTTTGACAATGTCATATTCAAGGGCTTTTTAAAGATTTTTTTTCAAGTGTATTTATTATTTCAGAGAGAGCCAGTGTGAGTGGGGGAGGGGCAGAGAGAGAGAGAATCTCAGGTAGGCTCCGCACTGCCAGCACGGAGCCCACCTGAGGTGGAACTCACCACGAGATCATGACCTGAGCCCAAACCAAGAGTCGGATGCTTCACCAACTGAGCCTCCCAGGTGCTCCCCAAAGGCTTTTAAATAGAACTATATGGCATTTGGAAAAAGTCCTTGGTGCACACGGTGTCATCTGCAAGCGAGATGGCTGTCTGACAAAATCCAGTTCGTTAAAAAGCAGAAACTAGCAACTTCATTCGTAGTAGTGGAATCTCCCCGGACGTGCGTCAGTGGGCAGTTTGTGGAGCAGACCGTATGTAGCTGCCCGGCCTGGGGACCCTCTCTATGTAGCTGCCCAGCCTGGGGACCCTCTCAGCATCAAGAAGGGACGAACTGTGGGTACACACCACAGGCTGCACGGTCTCCAGAGAAACGTGCGGGCCCACGCAAGCCAGCATCGGAACGCGGCATTCTGGATGGTTCCATCCAGCAAACTTAAAACGCCAAGTCTGTAGACGTGGCCAAAGGGGTAGTTCGGGGCAGTTCCTCTGTGCAGATGGAAAAGCCCTGTGTCTTACAGTGGCCGTGATGGTGCATGGGGACACACAGAATGAATTATACACATAGGTGAGGCGCACGCCCACACACGCAGCCCAGAAGGTTTCCAGCCTGGTGACCAGTCAATGAGAAGTACCCTGTTCCCTTCGACACTGTCGTACAGCCAGACGAGATGTCACCACTGGGGACAGGCTGAGATTCTACCATTTTTGTAGCTTTTCGTGACTCCAGAGTGTTTCCAAATTACAAAATCAAAAGTAAACCAAAAACATCATCTTGCACTTCCATTATCTGCAGTTTTGCGTGTGAGAGAGGGAGAGAGAGGGTGGTCAATAATAGAGAGACAGCCGAGATATCTTAATTAACTTTTGCAGGTTGTAGCCACACTGTGGGCCCCAGCTTCCACGGGGATGCTCTTTTGTGTAATGGATTCGAGTAGCGTCCATAGTACTTTGAAAAGCGCTGGCCGCACAAAGCTTCTGAGTCTTTTGGAAACAGAATACTGAAAACTCGTCTGAAGGTGAAGAGCGGTTGTCTCTTCCATAGCTCAGATTGTTGCATGTTGGGCATTCAGCAAGCCTGGGTGGGCACGTAAGCCACACCTCCGGGGCGGGCTCGCCGGGGTAATTATCATACAGGGTAATGACTAGGCACGCTGCCTTCTTATTGGGGATAAAGGTCTGTGCATGGCTTCCTCCCCACTCCTTTTCAAGTGAGTTGTAAAATGTTTCTAAAATACCCCCTTGCAGGGGCGCCTGGCTGGCTCAGCTGGTGGACTATGTGACTCTTGATCTTGGGGGTGTAAGTTGGAACCCCGTGTCGGATGAAGAGATCACTTCAAAATAAAATCTTAAACTATCCCCTTATGAACTTTCGGTCAAAGGATTGTCTAACACGTATAGGGTCAGCCTAAGAGAGGAGGGCAGAGTTGAGGGTCTTAATCCCTGCAGATATTCTGGATGACATACATATAATGCATTATCTAAAGCCTTTAAAAAAAATCTTTAAAGGGGCACCCAGGTGGCTCAGTCAGTTAAGTGTCTGACTTCGGCTCAGGTCATGATCTTAGAGTTTGTGAGTTCGAGCCCTGCGTCAGACTCTGGGCTGACTGCTCAGAGCCTGCTTTGGATCCACTGTCCCCCTCTCTCTCTGCCTCTCCTTTGCACACGTGCGAGAGCTGTCTTTCTTTCTCTTTCTCCAAAATAAACACTTAAAAAACTCTCTTAAATAAATACATACAAGCATACATATGCACTGCATACTTTTAGCCCATTCGTTACAGTCAGGGCTTCTCAGCCTCCGCACTCTTGACACTTGGGGCCAGGCCATTCTTTGTCCTCGGCAGCATCTTCTATTATATGATGCTGAGCAGCCCCCTGGCCTCCACCCACCAGGTGCCAGCTACCCTCCCCTCCCCACTGCCGTCACAGCCAAAGATGTCCCTGGACTTGGCCAGATGTACCCCGGAGGGTGAAATCACCCTCAGTTTACAGCCACCAATGGAGATCCTTTAGTTATGGGAAGTGTTTCTTCCCACTGTTGTTGTTTTTTTTTAATTTAAAAATTTTTTTCTTTACTGTTTATTTTTTGAGAGAGACAAAGCACAAATGGGGGAGGGGCAGACAGAGAGGGAAACCCAGAATCGGAAGCAGGCTCCCAGCTGTCAGCACAGAGCCCGACACCGTGAGATCGTGACGTGAGCCAAAGTCCAGTGCTTAACCGACTGAGCCACCCAGGTGCCCCCCACCCCCGGCCCCCTGCCAACTGATTTTTATTAGTAAATGGAATTTTAACGGAATTCTCATTTCTTCCCACTTTATGTTCCTGGGCTGTGGTTTCATTCCCTTTGCTGCAGAACTCAAATAGACGTGAACAATGAGCAGAAATGCAGTCCTCGCTTTTATTACAGTTTTCCAGCGTCATCTTCCCCTCGAGGAAGGCGAAAGTCTGCCAAAGCATTCCCCAGCAGATAATGAAATAATGGGGAGTAGCTGACTTTCCATCTGATTTTTTAAAAGTTTTTTTTCGGTGGGGCTCCCCTTGAGGAGGTTAGAGAACCAGGAAAAGGGTGCTACTGTTGGTATTTGTGAACAATGACATCCACAAAACAGTGAAGCATTAGCTTTGCGCACGGTGCTCCTCGCAGCTGGCACGTTAGCCGCCAGGCTCCACTGTGCTTCTTGGGAGTGTGGAACGCCTTCTTACGCACGACACGTTGGCACAGCTTCAGGAAATCATTTGAAAGTGGTTCAGCTGTCTTCATTTAAACACAAGTTCAGGCCTTATTGTTCGGCTGAGTCTCTAAAAATATATTTTGACTGCAGCAGCTCCTTTACGTTGTGAATGCGTGTCCCCGATGAATCTTGATGAAACCGTAAAGGCAAGCGTTTCTTTGAGGTAATGGCAGCCTGTGCTTTGGAAATAACAAAGGCAAGTGTTAGTTTCACCACATAGTGAATAAAGGAGACCAAGTCACCTGTCCGCAAGGCCAGCAGGTACAAGGACTTCCAAAGTCCTGTGAAAGAGCAACAGCCCCTGCCTTCCTATTTGCCATGGCTGTAAGCGGAGCTTCCGTGATGTTCCCCGGGGGGGTCCCCGAGACCACCCTCGGGCTCTACGAGTTGCTGAAAGGATTCACAGTGTTTCATAACAGTGATAGAGTTAATCATGGCAGAAAGATCAAGGTCATAACATACAGCACAGTGAGCCTGGTTCACTATAGTGTATTCTTACATTTGAAAGTTGCCAAGAGAGAAAATCCATCAATGTTCTCGTCACGCCAGACAAACGTAACCATGTGAGGTGAGGGAGGTCTTAACTAGCCTGAGTGCAGTGATCATCTCACGGCGTCTGTGTGTGTCGGATCCTCACATTGTACACCTTGAACTGACGCGACGTGCCTATCTTTGAAATCTGCATAAATCTGAGGGGAGAAGGAAACAGATGAGCAGCGGAGAAGGGAAGAGTGCGCGTGGCATGGTCCGGGACATGCGAAGTGCACGCGCCCTGGTGTGCCATCCCGTGGATGTGCTCGGTGGCGCCTAATTCTCCCAACACGTACGGTGAGCCCTGTGAAGTGTCCGAAGCACAGGAGCTGTGGCGTGCCCACTGGGCCCCCGTCACGCGAGCAGGCAGCCCCTGCTTGGGGTGGAAGGAAGCCTCAGCAGCCACCGCCCCAGAGTTCAAAGCTGGGTTCTGCACCCTTATCTATCACTTGTGAGTTTGCGTACATGTCATAGTTTGATGAACAACCAGGTGAAAAATGTAGGGGCGGGGGTGGGGGCAGCTGCAGAATGTGATGCCCGTGCCTTCTCCGAGGAAAGAATAAAACGCTCCCCTCGCCGGCTTTGGGGCATCCCTAACTCGCATTCCTCCTCCACATGAGCACTTCCGCTTTCCCTTTGCGCAGCAGGCTGGGGGGTGCCGCTTACACCCCCATGTGTGTGAACCGCTGCCTTACAAACCCTTTGTGATGCTGCTAGCTGCGCAGGGCCTCCCCTTCGTTCCACAAGTATGTATGGTTTTTTTCTGAAACTTCTTTGGGTTTGATCTTAAGCCACTCGTAGTGACAAAATGCAGTTGTGAACTTGGCCTTTCCAGTGTCTCTCAGATGTTCGCAGCCACATCACGACGGCCCCGGTTCCCATGCAATTTTAGTCATATAATCTTTTCTGAGGTGGCTGTTCCAATTTGTGTGTGTGTAAAAGCCAAGGTTCAAGATGTGCTATTGTGCTCATAGATTTCTTGTGGGGGTGGAGGGGACAAACCTAATTAGAATGAAAATCACTTTAAAAAAGTGAAAATCACTTGATTGTTTATAAGTTATAGTTGTTGAGGGTGCCTCCTTGGGTCAGTCAGTTGAGCATCTGACTTCGGCTCAGGTCATGATCTTGTGGTTTTTGGGTTTGAGTCCCACGTCGGATTCTGTGTCTTCCTCTCTCTGTGCCTCTTCCCTGAGTACATGCATTTGCTGTCTGTCTGTCTGTCTGTCTCTGTCTCAAAAACAAATAAGCATTTAAAATATTTTAAGTTACAGTTGTTTAAATGTGTATCCTGCTCCATATAGCCAAACAGTTTCCATTGGTGTTAACATCATAAAACCCCATTACGGGGATGCCTGGGAGGCTCAGTCAGTTGAGCATCTGACTTGGGCTCAGGTCACGATCTCCTGGTTTGTGAGTTCGAGCCCTGCATGGGGCTCTCTGCTGACAGCTAGCTCAGAGCCTGGTGTCTGCTTCAGATTCTGTGTCTCCCTCTCTCTCTGACCCTCCCCTGCTCACGCTGTGTCTCTCTCTCTCCTGTAAAAAATAAACCTTTAAAAAAAAGTTTTTTAAACTCTTTAGATTCTTTTGAAAGAAAAGAAGAGCACCTCTAAGGTGCATGCCGTCACTTCCTACTTTAAAAAGTTGGTGATGACGTGAAGAAGTCTAGTAGGGTTCAAGTTTCCTTTCTTAGCGAGGTGCCCGTCTTCAAAGTTCATCCACCGTTACATTTAACAGCTGCCTGCTCTGAATCTCATGTGACCTTAAATGTGTCCAGCTCTCGTATACATATTTCCTGCCAACTTCTAGCCATCCCCGTTCCCCCTTCCAGACTGACGAGGAAGTCAGCTGCACTGTCGGCCGCTGTGCTGTCCCTTCTCTTGCTGGGACGTTACGCTACTTTACCGGGGCCGCTGCCATCCGCTTCACAGACGCCACTGTCCCCAAGGTGACCCTCCCCCATCTGTGTCCGAAGTCAGTGTGCTGCTTTCTCCCAAGTCCCGGCGTGCACCCCAACCTCTGCATCGACCCCCCCAGCTGGAGGCGCGTCCCAGCCTCTCCATGGCCTCCCAGCCCGCGTTGGCCTCATGGCTCGCAGTCATTTCTGAATGCGGTCGCGCCAACTGCCGTTGCCACACCCGGACCACTGACGTCCCCTCCAAAGGGCGTCTCCAGCCCTGCCCATGGCACCTTTTCTCCTGCCTCTGTCGTTTGTGTGGCTCACCCATTTCTCTGCCAGCCAGCCACTCCCCACGTCTCACAGCAGCACTCCTGTCCGCGTGTCACGGCCTCGCTGTGGCCACACAGCTGACATTTACTGAGCACCTCCTGTGTGCCGGCCAGGATTCTAAGTACTCGACAAATAAAACCTTCAGCCCCCGGCGGGCAGCTGTGCATCCCCGTACAGCTGAGAAAACCGAGGCCCCGAGGAGGCAGCCCCTCGCCCAAGGCCCCTCGGGAAGAAGTTGCAGGGTTAGCGTTGGGAGCAGGCCGTCTAGCTCCTCAGTCTTCTGTGTTAAAACCATTTTTCTTGGGGCGCCTGGGTGGCTTAGTCGGTTAAGCGTCCGACTTTTCGCTTAGGTCATGATCTTGCGGTTTGTGGGTTCGAGCCCCGCGTCGGGCTCTGTGCTGACTGCCAGCTCAGAGCCTGGAGCGTGCTTCAGATTCTGTGTCTCCCTCTCTCTCTGACCCTCCCCTGCTCGCGCTGTCTCTCTCTCTGTCCTAAAAATAAATAAAACATTAAAAAAAAAAATTAAAAAAAAACCATTTTTCTTGATTGCGTTCATGTGCTGAGATCACTGATTCGCTCTCTGACGGGAAACCCTGCTTTCCTGGCATGGAGCCCGCCTGGCCCGGACGTGCCGTCCTTTCTCGGCGCTGCTTGTGTGCCTGGTCAGCGCCGGGTCTGGAGAACTCCCAGTTATGACTGCGAGAAAGCGGGACGTGGTGTTCCTTCTCCGGGGCTCCTTGTCAGGCTTGGGTCTCAGCTTTGCTGGGCTCAGGAAACAAGTCGAGGGCTCCAAATTTGCTTTCGCCAGCACGTGTTGGCCCGGGTCTGTCCCCCAGCCAGGGTGGAGAGAATGTTCTGTAGAGTTCACTCGGTCCCCGGCACAGCTACTCGCGTCCTGCGGCACCCAGGCAGGCGCTGCGCATCGTACCTCACAGTACCTGTGATCCAGGAAATGTTCTGCACAGAAGCAGGTGAGGGGCCAGGCCGCCAGAATGCCGCAGGGGCTGTACGCCCCCTTACCTACAGCCCAGGGCCTGTGGTGCGTGTCCTGCATGTGTCTGTCCCTCTGCAGATTTCCACGCCCTACCGCGTCCCTGCGGGTATTTCCCAGCCTCAGCTGTCTGTGCACTGTTGTTGCCACGTTTCATTAACATTTACTAATATTTTCCTTAAGGCGAAACTTTCCCGAGATGTGGCTCTTAGTTGCATTTGCATGATATCCGTTAAAATAAATAACTTAGATTTCGTGGGGCGTCTGGGTGGCTCAGTCGGTCGAGCATCCGGCTTCAGCTCAGGTCATGATCTCCCGGCTTATGAGTTCGAGCCCCGTGTCAGCTCAGAGTCTGTATATAGCCTGCTTTGGATTCTGTGTCTCCCTCTTGGTTTCTTTCTGCTTGTTTCCTGTTGACGCACACGCTCTCTCTCAAAAATGAATAAACATCTTTTTTTAATTTTAAAAATGTTTGTTTTTGAGCGAGAGGGAGAGTGCAAGTGCGGGAGAGACAGGGAAAGACAGCAGCGAGCCCCACGCGGGGCTTGAACTCTCAGACCACGAGATCATGACCTGAGCTGACGTTGGATGCTCAATCGACCGAGCCACCGAGGTGCCTCTTATTGTAATTTTCAGCAATGCTCTCAATCATGAATCTCTGGCCTGGCTTCCACGCGTGTCTGCTTCCCAATTTCTGGATATCAAGTCCGCGAGGGTCCAGAGCCGCAGGGGCTGGGCGCCAGCCGGCGGTGTGTTTGCGCCTTGAGTTCCAGGGACACACTGGCAGCCAGGCTGTGTGAGCCGCCCTCCCGGGGCCGCCTCTGCCCGACCCAGTTGTTGGTGGGAGGAAGTAACAACCTTAGTTTATCACCTGGCTAATGCTTTCCCCTCCTGGACGCTTCCCACGTTGAGAGGATATTAAAATCTTGGCAGGGTGCTTGGTCTGCAGACTCAGGGGCCCGCGCTGGACTCGGCCGCCCCCCTTGGGGTCCGGGCCAGATGTTAGAAGTGAAACCCTGTTTTAACGAGGCCCTTCTGGTATTTCTTTTGGGCGCCATCCAAGGCAGTACCTTTTACACCAAATTCCATGTCGTGCAAGTCGTCTAGAACAGGTCTGCAGCCCACAAAAATGTTCTCGCTGCACTCAAGATTAGTGTGGCAGAACGTCAGGGAGTTGGGAGAGAAGGGGAGGGCTCCGTCTTGAAGATTTTACACACACACACACGCACACAGTGTTTATACACACACACACACACACACACACACACACACACACATACACACATAAAGACACTGAATTGTAAAGCTGACATGAACGCACGCAGTGATGAAGACACAATCAAAACGAATTGTCAACCTATTTTGTGCTTTTTACCATGAGAAATGCTTCTTGGGCAGCAGACGTAAGCATCTGGTGAGGCGAATCCATCAAAAGGACAAGTGAACCGACAGCAGATTAGCTTCCGAAGATGAGGGTGTGTGATTGCTTATCCTACACCTTTTGTGTTGACAGCTTTTAGCTCTGTGTCTGTTGTGTCTGTGTGTCTGACCTGTCATCCCCAGTGGCCCCCGTTCTATCTATTTTTACATCAGATGCTGCCCTGCCCCCACCACCTTAGGTCACACCCGTCCCCACCCCGAGAGGAAGACTTGGCAGGCCCCACGGACCTTTCCGATCCAGGAAGCATTGATCCCGCCATGAATGGGATGTTACAGGAACGTCGATATCCGAAGAAAGGAAGGCAGTATGACATCATAAATTCGCGGTCCCGGTTCTGTTTTCAGAATGACCCTGCCCTGGAGCCAGTGAGCGTGGACCCAAATCACGGGGCCCTCCCTGTGGCCAAGGCCGGTCACCTCTCCCGCACAGGACGCCTTCCGCAGGCATGCAAGTCATTCTACAGACCCCCCAGCCACAGTCTCTCAACTGTGTGTTTGCACTTCCTGTCCCCCTGGGGATGTCCCCACCTCGCTGCTGCCTCTGCGTTATACTGGTGAAGGTGTAGCCCCAGTAACGGCCTGTGCTCTGCCTCTGGGGCTTCCTGATCCCCACACGTGGCAGCGCGTGGCGGGGCCCCTTCTCTCAGGACTTGTCAGCGATCCATTGTTTCTATTAGCCCCTCTGGGTGGCCGCTCAGTCACCTCTATAAATTGAAGTCCTGTGGGTTCGATGGGACAGAGTCCCTTTTTCCCTCCACCTAGAATCCTAGGATGAAAACAGACCTTGGAGATCATTTAATTGCACTTGTTTGGGGGTCAGAAAAGGAAGCCAGAGATACCACGGAGGGCAGACCCAGGCGTGGGGCGCCCGCTGGAGGGTGGGGTCTTTGCACGCACAGAGAAACGGTTCCGAATTCTGCCGTCGATGTGTCTGAGTTTGGTTGTTTGCCGTCGCTGTGTCCTAAGACCGCTCTCGTCAGGGAAATGTCTCTGAAAGATACAATTCTTCTTTGTTTGCTTCTTGTAATAGGGAGGGCATTCAGCCTAGCTTTTGCAACATGGCCCTTGTTTGCCACTTAACTTGGCTAAGGAATATACTGGAAACGGTGCTGCTGCTGAGACAGAATTCTTCCTGTTTCCTGAAATCTTCTTGAATTAGTGAGAGGTTTCTAACCAAATTTCGGGAGTGGTGGCCTTGCAGGTGATGAGCACGGACTCGGGTCAGATGGCCACTTGCTAGCTGTGTGCCCTTGGGGGCTCCGTGACTCGATTTCCCCCATCGATTAAGTGGAGTTAATATGACTAACTGATAGGTTGCTGCCAGCTCTCTGAGCTAATTGTTGGAAAGAGCCAGTTCACATAATACACACTGAGTACCATTACCTTTATTATTATTCTCAAATATGTCATACTTTTTGACTTGAGGTCTGCATGTGCCCAACAGTCCTCTTGTCAATGGTACGGCACTCCGTCCTCTTTGTTCGAAACCTGTGTCCCTTCTATTTTGCTGTTGGACCTACGTCCTTAATTCTTGTCGTCTTCCTTCAACGCTCCCACTCTGAAAATAGCAAGGACTCCGTTTTGTTCAGTTTCCTCCCGCCCTTCGCCTGCGTCAGCCCCTGTGCTTTCTCTTAGCCCTCCTCAGCTTCCTGACACAGATCCGCATGAGCCTCGGCTGCTGTCCCTAAGGGCGGTGCTGTGCGTGTGACACAGGGAATCCAGATGGGCTTCCTGGAGGCGGGAAGCGTGTTCTCTGGAGCTGGGAGCCGCACGAGCGCAGAAAGCGCTTTGTGCCGCACCGTGACCGCGTGCGAGGGCAGGGCTGCCACGGGAGCTCCAGAGAGACCACAGTCCTTCCTCCCGAGAGGACGAGATGGGCCTGTGGGCAGCCAGGACGTGGCCACAGCGTGATGACCGGGGAGGCTCGGCAGCGCTGAGGGGGGGTGTTTGCGAGCAAGGCTTCTCAACCCCCGACTATTGGAAGTTTGTCCCAGATCGCTGTGTCCTCCGAGCTGTCCCGTGCCTTGTAGGATATTGAGGACCCCTGGCTTCTACCTGCCAGGTGCCAGCAGCACCCCTCCCCCACGCCTGAGACAACCAAAACCATTTACAGCCCTTGCCAAGGTCTTCCTCTGGGAGACAGGCCCGCCCTCACTGGAGAGCCACGCACCAGTGTGCGGGGCCGACAGATGGGAGTAAGCAGAGGCGTTCCCTAGCCACGCGGGGGCGCCTCTGCCCCCCCCCCCCGTCTGTGCCGGCCAAGGGGAGCATGGAGACCTGGCCCGGCCCTCCGCAGCCTCTGGGCTGCTCGTGAGCAGGAAAACCGGACTCCTCGTGGTGAGTCAGCCCGGCTTGGTATCGCGTCGCGTGGCACCTGTAAATTTGTCTGCCGCCGTCCAGCGGGAAGGGAGCAGGGCCTGCTGTCGGCACCGCGTGACCAGGCACAGCGGAAGCGCTGCTCCGTGCCTTTGGGCGGCGGGAGCAGGGTCCGGGGCGCCAAGGTTCCAGCAGGCATGGTATGTGGTGAGGGCCACGGCCTGCTGCATGGACGGTCGTGGCCGGAACGTCACGTGCTGGAGGCGGGCACCGAGCTCGGGGGGCCACTCTGATACAAGGGCACTGGTCCCATTCACCTAATCACCGCCCAAAGGCTGCACCTCCTAACATCATTGCCTGGGGGAGTGGGTTTCAACATAGGAATTGTGGGGAGACGAACATTGAGCCGGGAGCAGGAAGAAATGAAAGAGGAGATCTGGGAGGCCGTGACAGTTCTTTTCCGGCGCATGCGTGCGCACACGGACTCAGGCTGGCGTTCTCTTCCCGTAAAGCCGCGGGCTGTAACTATCCTCAGGCGTGTGGGGCCGCTCTCTGTTGTAGGTAGTCGGCTCTGCCGTCACAGCACACAAGCAGTCGTACACACTGTATCCACGTGTGGGTGTCGCCTTGGGCCAATAAAACTTTATTCGCAAATACAAGCAGTGGGCCAGACGTGACCTCCCCCTGATGGAGACAGTTAGGCATAAACACGCCCATTGGCTTCAGGTGGCCGTCCATATTCCAAGTACACAAGCCCGTTAAGTATTTAATAATGATTCTGCTTTCCGAGATGGCTCCGATCAGGGCCCTTGGTATTTGCTTCGGCTGAGGACGCAAAACCTTCCAAACGTTTGCCTGGCGTTCCGTGCCTGTGTCTCCTTGCCAAAACGGCCGGCTTTTCAAGGCCCAGTGAGTGATAATTTAGCAGATTTTGCTGAGGAATCAGGCCGACATGAAGCAGGCAGAACGGCTCACTGAATAACTCAAGTGGTGTGGGAAGCCGTTTGTGCAACAGGTGTGGTAGCCGTGTGGTGGAGGCAAGACACAGAACACGCACTCGGTTTGCTTTAAATCTATGTCTGTGCCCGGCTGGGTGAGACCAATTCATGCTCGCACCGTTTCCCTCTCTCGTGAGGAAGGTGGAAAGGGCTTTACTCGTGAAGGTCCTGCGTGTTCCACAGAGAGCGTAGTACTGATTTTACAGCTTCCCCAGTTTATCACGATGACACCCGCTTTTTGCTCCTTGGAACTATTTTCAGCTCACTGGCTAGTCCCCGTCACTGTGTTACCAGAATTCTGTGACCGATCGCATATAGAGAAGGTGGCTTGATTTTCACCAGCAGCTCTGTACCCGTTGCGTTTCTAAATGCAGCGGAACTGGGAGCAAACCACAGAGGGTGTCCTCGTGAGAGCTTACTCTCTCCAGGCAACCGGTTTGCAAGCATGGTGGGGTCAGCCAGGCAGCACCTAGGGACACTCTAGGCTGTCAAGACTGGGGGGGGGGGGGGTGTGGCATCCGGTGGGTGGAGCCCAGGGGTGCTACTCAGCATCCTGCCGGGCACAGGCCAGCAGTCCCCACGACGGAGCACGATCTGGCCCCGGTGTGAGTCCTGCCCCGGCTGAGAAGTCCTGCTGTCAAGAGGTGTCACGGGGCTGCCTCTTTCTTCTAGGTGGCAAGGCCGCTGGCGGTGGTAATGACCCCCGGCAGGCTGAGTGTTAAACAGCAGGGGCACTGACGCTTCTCCCTCACGCAGATCTTTCGTCGAGGTGCCACCAAGCTCTCGGTTCCCCTCTTGTAACAACTTCCACACCTGCCATCGGACCAGTCCTGAGCGTTTCCGTCTCTGTCACTGACGTCATGTGCTCTGTGGGTACGGATGTCCCCTGGGGCGGAAGAAGAGGATCATGAAACCCTGCAGGACAGCCGAAGAGGCAGGAGGCACGGAGTCCTGCGGCTCCGGCAGACGGCAGGGGAACAGTCTCATTAGCCTGGGAGCGCAGTGGGGGAGAGTGAGGTGCTGGCGGGCTGGAGTCGCCCGCCCCAGGGGACAGGCATCCTGTCTGGACATGCCAGTCTTCCAAGATGGCGCCTCGCACAGCACCGTGGCAGCCGTGGCCTGAGACAGTGCTCGAGCGGGCCTCGCGCACGTAGTCTGCGGTCGTCTCTCTGTTCCACGGTGAACGAACGTTGGGACTGAAAGTGTCCGAGTGAGTGCCCCGTCCGGTGTCCTCACCGCACAGGGGAGGGAGGCGGAGAAAGGTGGCGTCTGCTGGTCCGAGCTCTTCTGTGGATTCAAAGACGTATTGCGGGCCTTACTGCTGTCGCATCTGCTGCTGCCTTCAGCTCCTCGAGGTACTTCCTAACCCCACACGTAGAAGAGGAAACAGAGGCCCAGCCGGACGAAGTGACCTGGCCCAGGCACCCACGGGGGATCGAGGACAGACCCAGTGCTCTGCCTGTTAACTGACGTTTTCTCCACCTGCAGTCCTGCAAGAACAAAGTCTTAAAAACAAATGGATTTTTAAAAAATTGAGAGACTATGCATAGATTTGCCCAAAGAAACGCAGCTAAGATGGTTTAAATTTATTTCTGGAAGAGGGAGAGAGACAGTGTGAGCAGGGGAGGGTCAGAGAGTGAAGAAGATACAGAGTGTGAATCGGGCTCCAGGCTCTGATCTAGCTGTCAGCACAGAGCCCGACATGGGGCTCAACCCACTGAGCCACCCAGGTGCCCTGAGGACACAGTTTTAATGACACATGTTCAGGGTCATGGCACTCCCGTATACCTTTATCTGCTCAGTCATTTTGCTTCATCGGGGAAGTTCAATGTCCCGATTCCTCTCCCATGCTCTTTGGAGTCTTGGACTCCCACCCCTTGGGTTAATCTTCACTGCTCCATCCTTTTCCTTCAACACGTCTTCGCCAAATACTGTCCTCGCCATGTTCTAGAAGTGGACTCTACCTTGCAAAGCGTTATCACAGAGAGAGAGATCAGAAACTTAGGCAACTAGACTTTACAGGCAACATTTATTTTATTTTATTTTATTTTAATTTTTTTATTTTATTTATTTCTAGGAGAGAGAGAGACAGCGTGAGCAGGGGAGGGTCAGAGAGAGAGGGAGTCACAGACTGAAACAGGCTTCAGGCTCTGAGCTGGCAGTCAGCACAGAGCTCGACGCGGGGCTCGAACCCACGAACCGCAAGATCATGACCTAAGCGAAAGTCGGACGCTTAACTGACTAAGCCACCCAGGCGCCCCTACAGGCAACATTTAAACCCCCGGATGCGGAAGGATCTCATGGATGAGTGACGTGTTAGATGTAAGCTTGCACCTCGTCCTTTCAAGTTTGCTGCTGCGCCAGCGTGGCCCGGCTGGGAACGGAGATGGCATCCACCCGGAGGCGCTGAGAGTGTTGGTTCCTACTCTTCTGGGTGTCACAGGGGAGGTGAAGCGGAGCATCGTGGGGTCACCTAGTCTGGAGTCGACCTCACTGCAGCCTCGCTCGTTGCGTGCACGAACCTTGAACCGCTTACCTAATATCTGTAGTATTTACCTTTCTTGCATGTAAGGCAGTAACCACACCAACTGATCGGCTGCCCTGAAGGCAGAGATAGTGGACACAGAGTGCCCTGATTTGGTTAAAGGCATTAATGTGGTCAGAATGTGCTGTTCTGTGTGCCTGAAGTGGCCCTTCTGTGGCTGGTGTTGGAGAGGGTGAAGGAAGAAGGGATGGAGGAAGCAAACACCCTGCTAGACTGCATTTCCCATCCCTCCCAAATTCGTGTCATTGTGTTAGGGGGTGAGGCCTTTGGGAGGTGGTTAGGTTGTGAGCACGGAATCTTCAGGCATGGGATTCGTGTCCTTAGGCCCCTCCCCACCCCCACCGAAGCTAGGTCACCCCTTCTGCCGTGTGGGGACATGGAAAAGACGGCCATCTATGAACCAGAAAACAGCCCTCGCCAGACCCCAGATCTGTCTGGCAGCTTGGTCTGGGACTTCCCAGCCTCCAGAAGTGTGAGGAATAAGTGTCTGTGGTTTATAAATCCCCCAGTCTGTGGGATCTTGTTACAGCCGCGACTGTAGGAACCAAGACACCTACCAGAAGCCTGCCGTCTTCCACTGCTGCCCCTTGCTCAGTGACGGTGACTTCTCCGGAGCCCTTGTCTGCCCTCAGTGCTGTGCTGATAGTGGCATCAGGAGATATTTCTAGGTGGAGGCACCAAGGAGGCTGTGAGTGGTTTCCCACCGCCCGGGCTTGGATCGCAGCCCCAGCCCTACAGCCTGCTTATTATTTTTATATTCCTGCCGTTCCTTGCAGGAGACTCTTTAAAGATACCAACCAGAATAGGAAATGGCCCTGGAAATCCAGTGTCCTGCCCCATTCGCTGGTCCAGACCACAGATGGAGGAGAAGGCAGTAGCCGGGTGAGTGGGGCCAGCAGGCAGGAAGATTCAGGAGTTGGTAAGACGGACAGATCAGTGCAGCCCGGAGTATGTGGTGAAGAGCCCAGGCAGGAGGGAGTCAGGCCAGGAATCGACTTGCTCCTGATCCGTCTACCGACCTGGGGTTTTCCCGTCTACACCTCCGGCAACCTGACTGATGAAAGCCTGGAGATAAGAGTTGCAGCAGGGCAGAGACTCGGGGCGTAGTCACTGGTTAACACAGGGGTGGTGGTTGTGTTCCCGCCCGAGGGTGGCGGACAGATGGGAGGAGAGCAGGCTCAGGGAAGGAAGCCCGTGGGGTGGGGAAAGTTTGGGGGTGGGGGGGGACCTTGCAGGGGCAGTTGCGTAGTTACAGTGGGGTGAGGAAATTCACAGCCTCTGCAGCAGGCTATAAAAGTAACAGCGGCTACCATAGACTCTGTGAAATAAATAAAGTACACGTTTTATACGTTCTTTATAATCAGGCACCGGGGAGCCAGGAGGGCTGTGTCGAGGCGGGGCGGAGCGTGGAGAAAGGAGAGGAGAGTGCACACACAGCAGGCCCTGGGCTGCGGAGGGACATTCCCATCCGCTGAGCACCGGGGTTACTGCATCGGCTGCTAGATCCCCGGGATCCTGCCCAGGCGAGGCACAGGGCCGGCCCTGCGGACTGTGACAGAGGCGGCCGGGGCCTGCTCGCTGCCCCGCTGTCGGTCTGGCTGGCTGGTGAAGGTGGTATTCTAGCCGCGTGGGGGAGGGAGGCAGGCAGTGCGCGTCTCCGCAGGCCAGGCGGCACCCCGGGGAGTCCGTGCAGCCCTCCATCCAGCACGTGGGACGAGCCATTGGTGCTGGGACCGTGCTGCCTGGGGAGGCCCCCTGGGAGCGGGGTTTGCAGAACACCACAAGCGATGGGGCCGGCCCAGCCGAGGAGAAGCCACGCCAAGGGGGTGAACTCCCAGACAGGCTGGAGGGCCCAGCAGACTGCGGTGCTGCTGTCCACGAACGTGAGCGGGGCGGCCCGGCGGGGCAGGTGGACACCGTTCGTGAACGTGGGCGGGGCAGCCCAGCGGGGCAAGTGGACGCTGTCCGTGAATGTGAGCAGGGCAGCCTGGCGGGGCCAGTTACACGCGGTGCGTGAACACGTGGGCGGGGCGGTCCGGAGGGGCAGGTGGACGCCTCACCCCCAAGACCACAGCGTTCCCTTCCGACAGTACCACGGTGGGAGAGATCCGAGTCATGCAGCCGAGTGCCCTTGGCCCCACTCCACCCGCAGCCAGGGACCCCAGCATAGGGGTCCCTGTTAATGACACAGCCTCCACCCCACAAGGACTCCCAGCTCTCGGGCACCCCTGGCCGCCCCATCCCCAGCAAGGTGACCACGGGACCCCCAGCAGACTGGACTGCCCCCTTGTGGAGAAGGGCTGCATCTGCCCAGGGCTCGGCTGTCAGGTGCCCCTTTACTGCCCTTGAGGAAGGCCCCTGCAGTTTCCCAATCGCCCTAGGACCCAACGTGGGTCCGAGTGCCCTGCGCCTTGCCACCTCCCCCTCTGGCACCGGCATTGTCTGCTGTGTGCGGGAACCACCCTGACGTGTGCTGAGAGAATGTTGCAGGATTCTCGCTCAGAGAGTCGTGACACCGAGGCTTTTCTTTCTAGGAAGCAACTTTATTCGTGCCGGCACCTCTCATTTGGGTTCGTATCCAAAAGAACTGAGCGGCCCACATCACATGGTATAGTTTTTTTATACATTTTCTATTTCTTTGTCTCCCATATATGGTAACACACATAAACGTGCAGTCTGATTAAGTTGTTTCAGTTTACAAGAACACAGGGGATGTAGGCACCTGGACCCATATCTAGGTGACCTTGAAGTCTTCTATCCTATCTTCTTCATTTTTTTTTTCTTCTTAGGGAGGGGTTCCTACCACAGGAAAGGTGGGGGTCGGCATCTCACACCCAAGGGAAAATGGCCAGTTACCAGACAAAACAGCTCAAGCCACCCCAGGGGGTTGGAGAACGGCCTCTTTTTCCTCGGACGTTTGCTCGCGTGGCTCCTCCTCCGCTGCCTTGAGCGCCGGACCCCGGCTAAAAGAGGCGCCCCATGTGCCGCAGCGGGGTTGGGGATGCTCGGGCACAGGGAGCTCCGGAGGGAGTGAGGGACAACAGGAAGAAGCCCAGGCCCCGCTCCCAGCCAGGGCAGACCGGCTCCGCTTAGACGTTAATACTGAAATGGCTCTACCTCCAAAGCTGTGTGTCCATCCGTCCCCGGCAGACAGGCCTGACCCTGCCGCATCCGTCTCTCCGCTTCTCCCCGGACCCGAAGCTGGGCGTCCCACAGCCACCAGGGCCCCCTGCTAACGAGGCACGTTTGACGTCGGTGGTGGTGCCGCCTGCGGCCCTCGCGAAACCCTGGCTTCCCTCTCTCTCGCGGCAGGTTTTTCCCACTCGGCGTTCACGTTCGGTATCGAGAGCCACATCAGCCAGTCCAACATCAATGGGACACTAGTGCCGCCAGCCGCCCTCATCTCCATCCTGCAGAAGGGACTTCAGTATGTGGAGGCCGAGATCAGCATCAACGAGGTAGGTGCCCTCGCGGGTCTCCCGGGATCGTACCGGGACTTCCTGCATCCCGTCTCTCCCTCTCAACTGACTTCATCCTTACAAGCCTGTCATATTTGACTTTCCTTTTGGTTTTTAAAAAGCTCTTTTAGGAGGTGCCTGAGCGGCTCAGTGGGTGAAGCCACCGACTCTTGGTTTCAGCTCAGGTCACGATCACGTGGTTTGTGAGTTCAAGCCCTGCATCAGGCTCTGCGCTGATAGCATGGAGCCTGGTTGGGATTCTCTCCCCCTCTGCCCCTCCCCTGCTCAGGCTCACTCTTTTTCAAGATAAATTAACTTGAAACAACAGAATAAAATGAAGATTTAAAAGAAGTACAGAAGTAATACATCTGTCTGTTCCTCCACCGTTTTGCAAAAACCCCCATCTTTGAAAACATCCAAATTTCTGCCTGTCCTGTGCGCATATTCCTGACAGTGTTCCCTTCCTCCACCTTCATTTTTTTAAAAATTTATTTTTGAGAAGGAGGGAGAGAGAGCACGAGTGGGGGAGGGGCAGACAGAGAGAGGGAGACCAAGGAACCAAAGTGGACTCTGAGCTGTCAGCACAAGCCGGATGTGGGGCTCGAACTCCTTAATGATGAGATCATGACCCCAAGTCGGAAGCTTAACGGACTGAGCCACCCAGGCGCCCCTTCTCTTTCCTCTTCTCGGGTTAGATGCCCCCGGGGCGGTTTTCCACCAGCCCTGGGACCTCCCTTCTAGTCTCTCCCTGCAAAACCGTGAAGCGTGGAGACAGGGACGCATGATCCCAGAGGGAGAGACCTGAATTGGGGTGCCTGGATGGCTCAGGTCCTGATCTCTCGGTTTACAGCTTCTCTTCCTTGGCAGTGCCGGCGCCAACGTGTCAGAGTGACTTAGGCTTGCGGTCTTAAATGGGGTACCGCGTGTGTTTAGAGTTTAAACTGAGGTATTTTCGTTACTCTGGGCTCTTAACTACTTTCGGCCGAGTCGGCACCCACTTGAAGCGGGAGTATGTGGAGAAGGCAGGTGACGGAAGCATGCCGACTGGTTGGTCAACACTGGGCAAGCCACAGTGGCAACCGAAGGGTGGGTATGGCTGGCGAAGTGACCAGCTACTTGTTGACGTGTGTCTAGAGCTCCCTAGTGTTTCCTTATTTTTGAATATTGTATCGTGACCAGAACTCGCCCCGTGTCGTGTTCGGTTTAGATCACGTCTGGCTGAAACTCGTGTCTTTCAAGTCTTCCTAATTTCTGAGGTAGTTGAGGTTTGGAACATCCAGAAATGTGTTTGCGCATTCAGTAGACGCAACCCAAAAGCATGAGTTTTGTATGACTCTGATATTTGCTGCAGAGAGAGAGGGATACACAGAATCCAAAGCAGCTCCAGGCTCTGAGCTGTCAGCACGAACCTGACGCAGGGCTCAAACTCACAAACCGTAAGATCATGACCTGAACGACTGAGCTACCCAGGGGCCCTGGAGCGATTTCTAAGGAAAGAAAGTTCTCCTGTGTTTTTGAGTGTGTATGGAAACTTTTTCTTTTCTTTTCTTTTTTAATGTTTTATTTATTTCTGAGAGAGAGAGAGAGAGACAGCGTGAGCAGGGGAGGGTCAGAGAGAGAGGGAGATACAGAATCTGAAACAGGCTCTAGGCTCTGAGCTGGCAGTCAGCACAGAGCCCGATGCGGGGCTCGAACCCACAAACCGTGAGATCATGACCTGAGCCACAGTCGGAGGCCCAACCGACTGAGCCACCCAGGCGCCCCAACTTTTTCATTGCAGATAGAAGCCAGAGAATCAAACGATGTGGGGGAAATACAAATAGGAATTCAGCAGTGCACTTGGCTGTGTATCGTGGCTAGATTGAATCTACGCCCTGAACCCAGAAAGTCGTTTCAAATGGCAGCAGGTGCACGTTGTATGAATTCAGATGGACAGGTGCCGAGGAACCCAATCCTGAACGGCGCCAGCATCTCTCAACTGGTCCGGGTTCCGGAGAGCTGCCTGTGCCACGTGAAAGGGTAGTGGTTCAGACAGGCCCGCCCCCCGTAGCATCTGCACACAGCCTGTCACCCTCGGCACTGTCCCCCCGTGGAGGTGCGTGACTGTGCTGGGGCCCCTCTGCACTGTCGCGGGCGATGAGCCGCGTCCCTGCCTCCACCCACTACATGCCAGTTACACGTGTCCAGTGGGGACAACCCACAGCATCTCCAGACATTGGCGGATGTCCCCTCAAAGGGACGTGTCCCCATTGGGAACCCGTGCAGCTGGATGGCGCTCTTTCTTGTGAAATGGCCAGGTCCACGTGGTGCTAATGCCTCACTTCAGTCCGATATTTTCCCCGTACCGGGTCAGTTATGACACCAGGTCCTCTGTTGGTGTGTTCCCCGCCGCCCCCAACATCCCACTGTGCCCACCTGTCCCTGGATTTCCCCCCGACATCCCACTGTGCCCACCTGTCCCCGGCTTTCCCCCACCACATCCCACTGTACCGCCTATCCCTGCTGCCCCCCGCATCTCACTGTGCCCACCTGTCCCCAGCTTTTCCCACACATCCCACTGTGCCCACCTGTCCCCAGCCGTCCCCCTCCACATCCCACTGTGCCGCCTGTCCCCAGCTTCCCACTCCACATCCCACTGTGCTCACCTGTCCCTAGCCGTCCCCACCACATCCCACTGTGCCCACCTGTCCCCAGCTTTTCCCACATACATCCCACTGTGCCCACCTGTCCCTGGCTTCCCCCCCCCACATCCCATTGTGCCCACCTGTCCCCCTCCTCCCCCCCACATCCCACTGTGCCCACCTGCTCTCAGCCCCCTGTGGACCCCCGTCTCCATTGGCTTCCCCGTGGGCACCGACGGCCTTCCCTGTGCTCTCCCCTAGGACGGCACAGTGTTCGACGGCCGCCCCATAGAGTCCCTGTCCCTGATCGACGCGGTGATGCCTGACGTGGTACAGACGCGGCAGCAGGCCTTCCGGGAGAAGCTCGCTCAGCAGCAGGCCAGTGCGGCGGCCGCGGCGGCGGCAGCAGCGGCGACAGCCACCACAGCCCCGGCGGCCCCGGCAGCCGTTGCTCAGCAACACCCACCAAAGAACGGCGAGGCCACGGTGAACGGGGAGGAGAACGGAGCCCACGCGATAAGTACGGGCGCAGCTCCGGGGGTGGGCGAGCTTCTGGCGCTTTCTCCGACCTGTCTGCGGAAGTCGGGAAGGCCATCCGGGCGGCTCTTACGAGTGTGCTGTCCGCGTGCTGTGTGCTTGGAAGGGCTTCACGCTCTGTCTGCGGGAAGTCCTTGGACGAGGTGGTCTGGACGCACATCGCCCTGATTTAGGAAACTGCTCCTCGGAGAGCTCGTTTCGTACAACGGCGAGAAGCACCGTGTGATTATTGTCCTACGTGAAAGGGTTTGGTTTGTGGAGGCCGTGGGTCCTGTCATTCAGCCGCCTGGTCTGAGCGAGTTCGGCGGAGATCTCCCGGAATAGTCCAGCTTGCAGGCCACCCCGAGTTCCCATCCAGAGAACCTGCCTCTGTTCTCATCTGCCACTTACATACTCAAAGACTGCTTCAGGGTCTGAGTTCAAAGCGTGCGTGCGTGCGTGTGTCTTCTTACTCTTTGGTCACAGAAAGTCATTTGTAATCAGTCAACTTTAAGAAATCTGCGTCTCCCAAGACAAATGTTGCAGACTTGTAAATTGCATGGATTTCTTTTATTTTTTCTAATTTTTTTAATGTTTATTTTTCAGAGAGAGAGAGAGATAGGGTGTGGGTGGGGGAGGGGTAGAGAGAGGGAGACACCGAATCCGAAGACAGGCTTCAGGCTCTGAGCTGTCAGTGCAGAGCCCGATACAGGCCTCGAACTCCAGAATCGTGAGATCATGACCTGAGCCGAAGTTGATGCGTAACTGATTGAGCCCCCCGGGCACCCCAGAACTTCCTTTGAAGTATTAACAAAACGTAATGGGGCGTGGCCGTGTACAGACGTGCACGCCCCTGAAAGCACGCTGGCCACGCACACAGAGAGCCTTCAGTTCAGGGGTGCCTCTGGCTTGCCTTCCACACTCTGGGGAGGCTCCCAGCCACCGCCTCCCTGTACACTGTCCTCTGGCTTCCGCGTTTCCTTTGTTCCCTGAAGTCTGCTGCCACCTGCAGTTTGTGTCATCCTGCTGCAAGGCACGTTGAAGCCAGACCGTGGTGCCTGAAGTTGTATTTTATGCTGACCTTTGAGGGTCTTTCCTCTCCTGCCACTTGTGGGGAAAGCAGCCAGCTTCTGGGATGGCTGCGCTGACGGTGGCATTCAGCATGGCTGGCGTCCATCAGCAAACGTCCTCGGGAACCCGGAACCCAGGTCCCGTGGTTGGTCCTGGGCAGACTCCGATACAACGGTGGCTCCAGGAAGTCACCGCACTTGACTCCCAGGAACCCAAGGATGTTTGCAGGCAGCGGGTGCAGGGCGGCGGGCGTTCCGAAATGCTGATGGCAGGTCCTGGTAGGAGCTTCACAGACAGAGGTGATACCTCAGGGGTACCCGGGGGCTCAGTCAGTTAAGCCTCCAACTTTGGCTAAGGTCAGAATCTCACAGTTCCAGATTCAAGCCCTGCATCGGGCTCCGTGCTGCAGTGCGGGGCCTTCTTGAATTTCTCGCTTTTTCCTCTCTCCCTGACCCCTACCCGTGCCTCGTGCTTTTTTTGTCCCTCAAAATAAATACATTTTAAAAAGAGGCAATACCTCAGAAAGGTGCTCGTAGATAACATGTCTCGTCCCATCTGGAAAATAGCAGCCTTCAGGCTCTAGCTGGTTCTCATCATTGCTCCCCAGGCTCGTGCTGCTGGTCGTTAGACATTAGCTTGGCCTTAGTTGTGAAGAATAAATAAATTTTTAATTCCCTGTCAAATTCGGAGCCTATTGAAATAAGGAAATGTAATATATTTACTACGTTGCACAAAAGCCGTGATTTAGGGACAGTCATCAGAGGTGATACTAAGCACATAAAAAGAAGGTGTTTCTGACTCAAGTGCTCCCAGGAACGCAGTTTCTTTTATACCGGTCAGCCAGGTGTGTTTTCCTGTTTCTGATGACAGATAATCATTCGAAACCAATGGAAATAGACGGGGACGTTGAGATTCCACCCAACAAAGCCACAGTCCTTCGGGGCCATGAGTCTGAGGTGTTCATTTGTGCCTGGAACCCGGTCAGCGATCTCCTGGCTTCAGGGTAAGGACACCAGGGGGTGGGGGCTGCGGGGTCTGGGGGCCCGAGGTGTTCCCTCTCTCCCGGAATTGTGCCTCGCAGAGTAAGTGCCTCATCCTTGTGTGCTGAGCGAGGCCTGGGGCTCGGTGCGGCACTCGACCCCAGGTGGCGAGGACGTCCTCACTCTGCGCTGTGTTCTTGCAGCGGGGTTGAGTAGGGGGAGAGAGGGGGAGGCACCGCAGAGATAGGTTAAATCACCAAGAGCAGCAAACGTGGCAAGGAGGAGAGCCCAGCCAGCGAGCGGGAGTCAGAAGACTCCAGGCCAGATGACCTGCCGCAGGCAGCCCGGGGGTCTGAGGGCCTTGTCGCCGCTGACTGGGAAGCTGAGCGTGTGTGCGTTTCTTCTGCAGATCTGGAGACTCGACGGCCAGGATATGGAACCTTAATGAAAACAGCAACGGGGGCTCCACGCAGCTCGTGCTGAGGCACTGTATACGAGAGGGGGGCCACGACGTCCCCAGTAATAAAGACGTGACCTCCCTGGACTGGAATGTAAGCACCCGCCCCCGCCCAGACGCCTCAGTGCCACGGGGGCGCCCCCGCACACCCGGGGGAGCGGGGTGTCCAGGTGCTCTCCGTTGGAGGGCTGCTCACAAGGCCGTGCCGGGCTGACCCCTCGCTGCCTCGACAGCGGGCGGCACATCACGTGCACTTGGACGTGGGAGGCCCGTGGTCCTTTGGGACTTCTTTATGCTTTCCCCGTCTCTGTGTGCAGACACACCTTTAAGAGCTTCCTCGGGCCTCACTGTCCTCACTTCCCGTACGGTAGTTTCCGTTGTGCCCGCGGGGTGAGGGGCGAGGGGTGGCAGCGCTTCCCCGTTCCTGCGCCTGTCTTTACAGTACGTCACCCTGTGGGTTCAGGCCGTGCGCCTCCCGGAGTTGGTTAGCCTCTCCGCCGGGAGCCGGCTCCTGCTGGGAGAGTAGCCTTGCCCTGGGATTAGCTGAGGGGCCCCCTGGGACCAGCCGGGAGGCCATCTTCGCTGCTCCTGCGGAGCTCTCATCGGTGGTGTCTGCTTCTTCCTGGCCCGCAGAGCGACGGGACGCTGTTGGCTACAGGCTCATACGACGGTTTTGCCAGAATATGGACGGAAGACGGTGAGCCCGGCCTCCCTGGGACGGGTGCGAGGAGGCCTTCCCCGGCATGGACTCCACCAGCCGCCCTGGCTTGGAAGTCAACCTGTGTATTGTTTCCTTACCTAACAGGCAACCTGGCCAGCACCTTAGGGCAACATAAAGGCCCCATCTTTGCCTTGAAATGGAACAAAAAGGGGAATTACATTTTGAGTGCTGGTGTAGACAAAGTGAGTATTAGCTCGACCCAGGTGTCTCTGGTTTCTAGATGCTCGTTATTGTTAATCTCTGGGTAGCATCCTGGGGTTGGTTGGTTGGTTGAATGGTGAGCCTTCCTACTTCTCCTTAAGGCGAAGGATTTGTTTTCATGCTTTCGATCTTAGTGTTCACTTAAAACATGTGCGCTCTCAATAGGGTCCACTGTTCAACAGGCCTTTGTGCCGAGCTTGCGCCCCTTATTTCGAGGGATGCCGCTTGGTGACAGAGGAACGCCCCAAATTGCATTTATTCAACCCTTGAGCAAGCAAAGGGGCGTGGGATGCACTGGACAAAAACCTCCAGTGCGGAGCCGTTTTGGAAGCGCACACGGTCTTCTCTCGAGAGGCCAGCTTCTGTTTCCCTGACTCAGAGAATCCTGAGTTCCGTGGAAGGGCTGCAGACTCCTCTGAGCACGGGGTAAAGTGGAGCCGGGCACGGGCTGGTAGCCTCAGAGCCCCTGGACAGTCTGCCGGGTGGGTGTGACGGGATCAAGGCCGAGCGGCAATGAGCACCCACGTGCGTCTAGAAGCCGTGAGTGGGTGGAGAATCAGGTGGTGTGGGCGTCATCTGGCCGAGCGGGATCCTCGGGTTGGTCTCCTCGGCTGCCCAGAGCCAGGAGTCCTGACCCCCAGGAACGGAACGGATGGCCCTGTCATTCCTGAGAGTCGGCAGGAACTTGAAGTCCTTGCTGTGGAGAAGCATTATCAAGAAATGGAAAGAGACGGGAAAGAAAAGCGTGTCCTCACAGCGTTTTGCGTTTCTGCGCCGGGGTGTGAATACTCTTCTTGCATTTGGTTTCCACAGGGCTTGCTTGCTCTTCCTTCCTTCCTTCTTTCCTTCCTTCCTTTCCTTCCTTTCCTTCCTCCCTCCCTTCTTTTCTTTTTCACGTCTTTATTTTTGAGTGACACACAGAGACAGAGAACAAGGAGGGGAGGTGCAGAGATAGAGAGACACAGAATCTGAAACAGCTCCAGGCTCTGAGCTGTCAACGCAGAGCCTGACACGGGGCTTGAACCCACAAGCTGTGAGGTCATGACTTGAGCCGAAGTTGGACGCTTAACCGACTGAGCCCCCCCAGGCGCCCCCACCCCCGGACTTTCTTTACACGTTCACACTGACATCAGAATGATTTGAGAACCTTGTTAAGTTACTGCTTCATGTTCATTCAGGTTCTAAAATTAATATAGTAGCCATGACTTATAAACACTGTCGTGGTGTTGGTCTAAGATATTTACTGTCTGGCCCTGGACGGAACATGGGTGCTGACCCCCACACTGGCGTGTCATCCTCCAGGCCAGTCTCTCTCTCTCTCTCTCTGAGCCGTTACCCCTTCATTCGGCCCTGGCGGCCCAGGAGCTGATGCTGAAGCAGGCTGAGTGCCAGGGTTGTCGTCTACACTTCTCCCGGAGCTTCCGCCCTGTTTTCTCCGAGGTGTTCTAGTTCACATAGGACACAGGCGTGTGTGCTGCGCGCGCACACATGTACACACAGAACTTTGGTGGTGGCCGGTTGTCCACACTGCTGTTTGGATTATGAAAATGACTTGTGCAAATGATCGCTCGCCTTTGGCAAGACTGTAATTATCACGTGTGTTGGCCACGACTCCGAGCTCCCAAGCTGAGAGGCAGGCGCTGTATCGGCCTGTTTCAGAGACCCGCCGGCACAGGGAGCAGGCCCTGCATTGCCGGTAACTGCTGCCCTTCGAGCTCCACATGCTTCCAAAAAGGTTTCTGAGGGGCACGTGGGGGGCTCAGGGTGTTAAGCCTCTGGCGTTGGCTCAGGTCAGGATCTTGCAGTTCGTGGGTTTGAGTCCCACGTCGGGCTCTGTGCTGACAGCTCAGAGCCTGGAGCCTGCTTCACATTCTGTGTCTCCCTCTCTCTCTGCCCTTTCCTGCTCGCACTGTGTCTGTCAAAAATTAAAAAAAAAAAAAGTTTAAGTTTTTTCCATTCCCACCTGCCTCCTGCCCAGGGCTTCTTTATGTTCATTTCCGGTTTCCCACCTTCCTCTCAGTTGTGACTGTAAGAGGTGACGAGCTGTGTGGCCTTTGAAAACACACTCTTGGAATTTGATTTGTCTTCAGGTCCTACACTCACTTTTTGCGAGTGGCCACGTTAGGAAAAGAGCTGCATTCCAGCAAACAGCAGACAGCCCACGTGCACTGGTGGAAGGGTGTGTGGCTGCTCAGTCACAGGACCACGTGACTCTTGATCTCTAGGTTTTGAGTTCAAGCCCTACCTTGGGTATAGAGATTACTTAAAAAGAAAGTCTTTTTTTTTTTTTTTTTTTTGCCTCCCCCACCAAAAATAAAAATCTTTAAAAAAAAAAAAAAAAAAAAGTTACTTGGTTTAAAAAAAAAAGTTACTTGGTTTAAAAAAAAAAGTTACTTGGTCTAGAGCTGGCCCCAAACTTAGAGAACCAAGTTTCAAAGATACTTGGCTCCTCTCTTTCCTCCACATAATTCTGTGGTTGATGGAAAATAGAAGCAGTCCTTCTGAAAACAGAATCTTTCTTTTTTACAAATCATTGAATGTTTATTTATGAGAGAGAGAGGATGCGCGTGAGCAGTGGAGGGGCGGAGGGGGTGGGGGGAGACACAGAATCCAAAGCAGGCTCCAGGCCCCGAGCTGTCGGCACAGAGCCCATGCGGGGCTCAAACCCAAGAACCTCGAGATCATGACCTGAGCCAAAGTCAGAGGCTTAACCGACTGAGCCACCCAGGTGCCCCGAAGCAAAATCTTTCTTCAGTGCCATGGACAGGGAGGTGGAAAGGTTTCAATCAAGGTGAAAGTTCCAGGGGATTAAGACTTCATTTCCGGGGTGCTCATTGAGTGGCCTCCGGTTCTTTCCCTGAGTGCCTCCTTGATATCAGTAGGTTCCTAAGAACCCAGGGTTTACTTTGCTCTCTAAGGGGGGGAGATAGTTCTCTCTCCCTATTTCTAGATCCGTGTACTGCTCCCTGACCCGATCACGACTGCCGTGCGGTATCGAGGATCCCCGATTCTTGGGGTGTTGGTCAGTGGAAGTGTCAGGAGGGGCAGCCTTGTTGTATTTGGAAAAGTGCGAGAAAGGTGCTTGCTTAGCCTCAGGTTTTCCAACATGTTTCCACGCCGGGGATGAGGAGGCATCCTCACCAGTCGGCGGGGGGGCGTGTCAGGAACGGCTGCTGGGTCCGCCTGCAGCACACGGGGCCACCGAGTGCGTACAGCGCCACCCTCTAGCCTGCTGAGCATGAAACACGCACACTGGATTGCAAAACTCTAGATGAAAGACAGAAAGCCAAATTATCTCCTTAGTGTCTATTGATCTCATATTGAAACAATCATGTTGGCCACGTTGGAGTGAAATAAATTGCCAAAATTACTTTTCCCCGTTTCTTTTTATTTATTTATTTTTTTAAAGAAGTCCCCAGATGATTAAAGATGGCCTGTGTGGCTCACAGTGTCTTTAGGACCGTGCCAGTTTCGAAGGAAGGGGCTGTTCACGGTCTTTTCTTGTATGTTCAGTTTTTCTAGAGAAATCTTTCGGTGAAGAAGAGTTCCTAACTTTTTCTTTTTGTTTTGCGGAGCACAGACCACGATAATCTGGGACGCCCACACAGGAGAAGCCAAACAGCAGTTTCCGTTTCATTCCGGTGAGTTTGTTTTGGGGTTTTGTTTTTTGGGTTTTTTAATTCAGAAATAGTGATTCAGAGCAACTAAAAGTCCCTTAAAGTACCCGTGCCACGAATGGAGCTGACGGAGGGAACGCGTGTCACCAAGCCCAGAACCCGTGTGGGCGTCTTTGCCCTGGTCTCCCTGAGGCAGTGCCACCGTGCTGGGCTTCCCTGACACCATGGCCAGAGTCCCAAGTTCCCTGGGTGAATTCCCAGGACTCACCTGGTAGATATCCCCAGGGATCAGAGGGGTTACAGTGAGAAGACAAAGCAAAATCAGACCAAAGGCTCAGGAGGTGAAACCCAGAGCTTTGCAAGGCTTCCCTCCTCACGGGGCCACACAGCTCATGTCTGAGACACCCCCCCCCCGCCCCCGCAAGCCAGCGCGACAGTAGTGTGGGCAGTTGTTTGTCAGGAAAACTCAGGAAGACCCCGTGCCTGAGGTTTTTATTCATCATTACCTCTTTTATTTTAGAGAGAGCATGAGCAGGGGAGAGGGACAGGGGGCAAGGGAGCCCAAGCAGGCTCCATACTCCGCCCGGAGCCCGATGCGGGGCTCGATCCTGTGACCTGGGGATGATGCTCTCAGCTGAAATTAAGAGTCACACGCTCAACCCACTGACCCATCCGGGTGCCCCTTGATGCCTGAGGATTTTTTAAAATGTTTCCTTTTGAGAGAGAGTGCACACACCTGAGCAGAGGAGGGTCAGAGACAGAGGAGCAGGGGATGGAAGCAGGCTCTGAGGCGTCCACATGGAGCCTGATGTGGGGGCTCGAACTCCCGAACCGTGAGGTCATGATCTAAGGTTGGATGCTTAACCCACTGAGCCACCCAGGAGCCCATTGCTGAGGTTTTTAACGGGGGGCTGGACTTGTCGGCATACTCTGCTTGGCGCGTGCCCAAACTCCAGACCCCCGGAAGGAAAGCCAGGGTTCAGAGTAAACCCCGCCTTGGGCTGAAGACCAGGGCCGCCAGCACCTTCCCACGGAGAGCCGTCAGGTCTGCGGCGGTCCGTCTTCCCACACCAGTGTGTGGCCCTCATCCCATCCCCGGTGTGTTGGGGCAGCCAGGGTCTAGAGAGTGTCAGCTTTCCAGATTTGCACCTGCCCCTTCGTGCTGCACCTCAGTCCGTCTTACCGTCCGTCACATGTGGCCTCTTAAGACTGGGGCAGGTGACCCCGTCCCAGAACGAACAGACTGCCAGAAGGACTGGCTCAGACGCAATAGGACAGGGTAGATACCACTTCCCTTCGCAGGAAACGTCTCTTCTGTGTTAAGGGAATCTCTGGGAAATGGACGGAGCGTTTCGTCTTCCCTCAGAGTTCCTGGAAGTGGCACGTCGCCGGGAGTCCTGCTGGGTAGTTAGGGGGCCTGGTGATGATCTGAATACAGCGCTGGCCCCAGACACTTCCCGAGAAGCCTGAGTGCCTGGGGAGAGGCTGCAAGCCGGGCGTGGGCCCTGTCGGGAGCCGGCTGAGCCAGAGATTCCCGCGAGGCAGGACTGGGTGTTCAAAAAAAATTTTTTAATGTTTCTTATTTTAAAGAAAGAGATATAGACAGAGCTCGCCCAGGGCAGGGTCAGAGAGCAGGAGACACAGAATCCGAGGCAGGTCCCAGATTCTGAGATGGCAGCACAGAGCCTGACGTGGGGCTCAAATCCATGAACCTCAAGATCATGACCTGAGCTGAAGTTGGAGGCGTAGCTGACTGAGCCACCTGGGCGCCTCATAGACTGTTCAGATGCCTAGACACCGGGGTCCTGTAACTGCACACGGTACTTCAGCACGGATACCTCCCGATCAGGATGGCTCAGGGAGCCAGGGACACCCCAGACGTCCCAGCTTATTTTCTGCTACCTTGGAGATGTGGCACATCTCTTCCCATGGCTGCCCTCGTAGCTCAGGCCCAAGGCGGGTACGCTGCTTGGGTGCTGGTGAATTTTGTTGTTAATGTTACTTTCATCTAATGTTGCCACTGAAGATGTGGAAGTTGCCCACTGTGTTACAGAATGTGACTTCTCACTGGTGAGAGACATGGCTCCAGATGCAGGTGGCTCTCTGTTCCATCCCGTCCAGAGTGGCTGGGGGGTGGGGGATGCGCACGGTGATATTTACCATTAGGATAAACTACTACACACTCGCGTGGTGGGCAGCCATCACCACCATCTAGTTCCGGAATGTTTCCACCCCCACCAAAAAGGGAATCCCTTCTCCATCAAGAAGTCCCTCTCCTTGGGGTGCCCAGGTGGCTCGGTTGAGTATCGACTTTGGCTCAGGTCACGATCTCACGGTTCGTGAGTTCAAGCTCCGCGTTGGGCTCTGTGCTGACAGCTCAGAGCCTGCTTGGGATTCTCTCTCTCCCGCTCTCTCCATATCTTCCCCGCACTCCATCACTCGGTCTCTCAAAATAAACTTTAAAAGAAAGAAGAAATTCCTCTCCTTCCCTGAGCCCCTGGCAACCTAGTCTACACGGATCCACGCGCTTGCTACCCTGCGCTCCGGATGCACGGCGAGAGAACTGGCAATGAGACTGTGGTTGGAAGCAGCTTGCCAAGGTATTGTCCGGTGTAAATGCCCAAGCGTCCTGACCTTTGTTGTGGGGGAGGATCCAGGAACACGTCAGAGCCGTAGAACGTCAAGCGTGCATACACATGTGATTCAACAGAACATCTGGAACACAGCTCTGGATCCTACTTCCCAGAGGGGAAGACGGCCAACAGAAACCTCTATAACGCTCCTCTGACACTTTGAAGAACTTGCTTACGAGGGACTTCAGCAGAATATAATATTCTCCAAAGCATTTCTAGAATTTTATGGAAAGGCTTCCCATCCCACAGGCCCAAGAAGACCGCAGACCACACGTTATGTATCAACAGACCTTCTCACCCGTAATTTTGCCGCCTGTGAGGTAGACCCACCGCCTCTTGCTGGTTCAGGAAGTTCTAGCCGTGATTTGCCATTTATTAGAGTCCAGCAGAATATAGAGACTGTTGGAGATGGAGAGATGGCAGAAGAGGGGCTATGGTCTTTTTCAGGGCGAAACACCGACTGCACGAGCTAGGCAGTAGCCTTTGCCGGCATTCGAAGACTCTGGGATGAGCTGAGAAATTGCTCTGCCCCATGAGGCTCCCCCACGGACATCTGGTGGGGGGGCCACCGTCCACAGGAAGCAGCAGCTCAGAGCCCAGGTGTGGGAGCCACTCAGCAGTTAGAAGGAGAAAATTATCAGTAAACTGTGGGTAATGTGTAACACCTTATAGATCTCAGGGGTGGTCTGCACAGTGAAGAAAAGCAGTCAGCAAAGGTCACCTGCTCTGTGATTCCATTCTATACAACATTCTTGAGATGATGACATTATTTTTTTAGTGTTTATTTTTGAGAGAGAGAGAGAGAGGAAACAAGCAGGGGAGAGGAGAGAGAGGGAGACACAGAATGTGAAGCAGGCTCCAGGCTCCGATTTGTCAGCACAGAGCCTGATGTGGGGCTCGAACTCACAAACCACGAGATCCTGACCTGAGCCGAATCGGACAGTTAAGCCACAGAGCCCCCCAGGCGCCTGGTGATAGTGAAAGTTTAGACTGGAGAGCAGATCGGTGCAGCCTGAGTTCAGGGATGGGGCACGGGGGGCATGGTGTGACTCCGAAAGGGGCACGAGGGAGCTCCGTGATGACCAAATGGTTCTGGGTCCCAAGCGGGGAGGGGGCCGCACAGAGCCACCCGCGTGACGAAACGGCGTGGCCCTACACGCATGGTGCAGCCCTACACGCACGGTGCACCGTCATCTTTCTGGTCTTGACCCTGCGCCGCAGGGCTGTAAAGTACCACCCCGGGGGCCCTGGATGAACCGTAGTAGTTCAGAGTTAAAGGAAAAACCGGAAAGAGCCAGGCTGAGCCCCACCGGCCCCTACGTGGGCAGGGAGGGCGTGCAGACACCCAGAACGCTGGGCCTTGGTGCCCGGCGCTTACCTACCCTGCACGGTGAGATCACAGTGGGGGCTCTGAGGTGGAGCCTCACGGTGCGGCCAGCCACCTGGGTCCAGAGGGTCCCCTCCTTCAGATGGCAAGGGCTGGCGGATGTGCAGTTTTAAGACCAGGTGTCCGGCGCCGTCCCCTGCAGTGCCCACCAGATGGTCTGTTCCCAGGCACGTGACTCGCGTGCCCGGCACGATGCCGAGGGGGGCCCAGGAACTCGGGGTTTAGCCGGGCGGTGTTGGAGGCGAGCACAGCCGGGGTCCTGCCCGCGGCCACGCGGGGTCCGTCCCCCAATCCTGCTGTGCACACGCGGGCGACGTGCCCGGGGCCGCGGGGCTGTCCTGAAACGCGCTGCTGCGGATGAGACAAAACCCAACACTCTTGGCTTCTGGAGAAGCCCAGGCTCGCCCTCGACCAAGGGCTCCCACCCACAACAGGGGCCAGCCGGATGCGGAGGCTGATGGGCTCCACCGTGCTTTACCCCCTTGGCGCACAGGCGACTGTGGAGTGGAGGGCAGCCCTCTCATTTGGAGGCTGAGGAGGAGAAGGGGCAACGCACTTGGTAGCCCAGCCTGACTGGTCGGCCTTCTCCCGGTCCAGTGCGCACGTGCCTTTAAAAGAAACACGAGATGTGGCCGTGGTATCGATCGGTTGATGAAAACCTTTGTGATCAGAGGCTTGGAGGAAGCTAACCGTCTTCCTCTAGAAGGAAGGGGGTGTTAGGTTCAGAGAGGGCGCCGAGTAGTCTGGTGGGGAGGTCCGGTGCACGGGGAGGGCTCTGCCGTGTGGCAGGGCCATCACCACCCCCAAACCCTCAACAGAGCTCTCGGGCAGATCCCGGGAGTCAGAAACAGTGTTCATCACAAGTCTGGTGCCAGAGTCCGGTTGTGTCCCCAGAGAGCTAAGTACCCTCCATTTGCTGGGAGCATCGACCTGTTGCAAGAGATTTTTTTTTTTTAATTTATTGTTTTATTTGTTTCTGAGAGAGAGACAGTGTGAACAGGGGGAGGGGCAGAGAGAGGGAGATACAGAATATGAAGCAGATAAAAAGAGAGGGGGGCCCAAACCACAAGAGACTTAAATACAGAGAATGAACTGAAGATTCCCGGAGGGGTGGTGGGCGGGTGGTGGATTAAGTGGGTGATGGGCACTGAGTAGGACCCTTGTTGGGATGAGCACTGGGTGGTGTATGTAAGCAATGAATCAGTGGGTTCTACTCCTGAAACCACATTATTTATTTTTATTTATTTTTGAGGGAGGGAGAGAGAGACACATACAGTGTGAGCAGTGGAGGGGCAGAGAGAGAGGGAGACACAGAATCTCAAACAGGCTCCAGGCTCTGAGCTGCCAGCACAGAGCCTGACGTGGGGCTCGAACCCATGAACCATGAGATCATGACCTGAGCCGAAGTCGGATGCTCAATCGACTGAGCCCTCCAGGCGCTCCCCCAGGACATTTTAAAAACCGAGATCTCTTGAACGTAGGATATGAAGTCTCTTCCATCTCCTTTTCTCTTGGAAACAAATCAAATCAGCCCGCGCACCACACTGATCTTCCTGGAGGCAGCACGGGGCAGGTTCTCACCTCTGCTTTCTCACCGAGTGAGGGGAGCCGGAGACTCGTGCCACAGGGCACGTGGGCCATCATGGGCTCTCTCCTGAGCGTCCGCTCATCACCCGTGCAGGGCAGGGGGGTGGTCTCGAAGGTCTATGGGGGGAGAGGCGGTGTTCACACCGGGAAGCATTTTACCGTGTTAAGAGTCAGGCTCCGTGCGCCTCTGCTTGTAACTGTCTGAAACCTGAGCTCTGTGCACACGTGGTAAACGCAAATGTCCCACTGTCCCCTGCCATCCAGCGCCCGCTCTCGATGTCGACTGGCAGAGCAACACTACCTTTGCCTCCTGCAGCACGGACATGTGCATCCACGTCTGCAGACTTGGCTGTGACCGCCCCGTCAAGACCTTCCAAGGACACACAGTGAGTACGAGCTCCGGTCGCGGAGGACATGCCCGGGGCTGGGGCGCGCCCCCTCCCTGCCTGGGACGGACACAGGGTCCTGGGTCCGTTCTCCTTCAGCCCTTTGCTGCCTGGGCTCTCGGGGCATCGCTGCTGTTTGGATGTAACCCAGTGGGGGGCAGGCAGGGGAGAAAACTGGCTCTGAGAGGAGTCACACGTCAGGTTCTGCAGGAAAGACTTAAAAGGAGTTCTAAAAACATACAAAGACGTAAAGGAAAGGATGCTTGTAGCAAATGAATAGATGGGGAGTGTTGGCGGGGAAAGGAAAAGTATATTTTAAAATAACAGCCCAGTGGAGATCTGAGAAGTGAGGGATGTAACATCTGGAATGGAGTGTGGGGGGTGGGGTTCGACGGCGGATGGAAGGCTGCAGAAAGGTTCGTGAGCCTCAGCCGACATCGTAGAAATTAGCCAACTTAAATTAACGAATCAATACAAGATTGAACAAACTTTTTTTTTTAACATGTATTAATTTTTGAGAGAGCGCAAGCAGGGGAGGGGCAGAGAGAGAGGGAGACACAATCCCAAGCAGGCTCCAGGCTCTGAGCTGTCAGCACAGAGCCCGACGTGGGGCTTGAACCCACGAACTGAGAGATCATGACCTGAGCTGAAGTTGGACGCTCACCGGTCAGTGAAGCATCTTGAGCCACCCAGGCCCCCTGAGCAAACGTTAACAGAGGCTTAATGACCTATGAAGAGTATGAAGCAGTCTAGCACATTTGTGCCGTGCAGAGAGAAAAAGAGAACGGAACAGAAAAAACGTTTGAAGCAGTAATGTCCATATTTTCCTCCCTTTGCCGGAAAATAATGAGCATTCGATCCAGGACGCTCAGACACCCACTGACGTGGCCTCAGGTTCCTTAGCAGGCGCACGAGGCTCTTCGTGGCCTTTCCACAGGAGATGCCGAACCCCGTTCACTTCAGCCCCTTGGCAGACCCGCCGGGGTTACCAGTGCCACCGTTCCCAGCCCTTGCTTATTTCCACGTTCGTCACCTTTGCCAGCTTCTGTCCCTATGGTTCCTTGCTTCTAAAAGCAGAGGCATTGACTGCCGTGTTAGCATCTCATTGTGTCTGTACACTGATCCTGCTCTTTATTTTGCTGGCTTTTTCCTGTGTCTCCTCTCACCCTAGTGTCCCCCCCCCCCCCGCCCCCCACAGCTTTTTACTAGAAGTCTCTGCGACCTCTGTCGCCAGCACACGTTGTCAGGTGTAGCTGAGCCTGTTACTTCCAGAGACCTAGGAGCCACCCCTAGTGGCCATCTGGTAATTGTGACTTGGGTTGCAGAGGCAGGGAGACCGAACTCTGCTCCGGGGAAGGGGTTCGCTCCATGCCAGAGGATTGACAGATGGCTCTAGCTGGAGACAGTCTGTGGGTCCCACTCCAAAGCGCCCCCCTGTAGGGTAGATCGAGGCCGCCTGCTGCCCTGTGCTGCCGAGGCCATCCCTGGAGCAGCACCTCTCACCAGGCACCAGGTCCTGCTGGCGTCTGGGCCCCGCTGTGTCACAGCCATGCGCACGGCACACGGGCGCACGCCGCCTGTGCCCAGCCCCTCCGTCCTCCCTTCGCCGGCGGCCCACCCCTGGGACTCCCCCCGTCTTTCCAGGCCCTCCTCATACTGCACGGAACACAGACGTGGCCTTGTCACTTCTCCGCTTCACACCCTTCAGACGTCAGTGTCCTTAACAAGTAGCATGACCATAAAATTTACCATCCAGACCTGAGCACTCAGGAGTGTGAAATTAATTGGAAAGTTCATTGTGAGTATGACATTAGTTGTTAGGCCAGGACGGCAGCCGTGAGTGGGGCCCCCAGGCTTGTGGGGCTCCAGTCATCCCGCCGGGAAGGCTGCTCCCACCGTTCCTGCTCAGCTCGCCACGCAGCGCCCCTCCCCCCGGACGCAGCAAGCTCCTTTTAAAAAATTTTTTTTAACGTTTGTTATCAAGAGACAGAGCGCACAAACAGGGGAAGGGGAGAGAGAGAGGGAGACACAGAGCAGGCTCCAGACTCTGAGCTGTCAGCACAGAGCCCCACGCGGGGCTCAAACCCACGAACCGTGAGATCATGCCCTGAGCCGAAGTCGGACACTCAACCGACTGAGCCCCCCAGGCACCCCGCGAGCTCCATTATAAACGCCTGTCCCTCGGGCGTTTACCTTCAGCTTCTAGGTTCAGCCTCGGGGTCATCTGCCCCACCCCCCCCATCCTGAAGGTCTTGAAGGCTGCCTGCAGCCGCGGCCACATTCCTTCCTGCCGCTGCCAGCGCACGGCTGCTCCCTGCTACAACGCTGCACCTGTGCACTGTGGCAGCATTTTCTTCCCGTGCTGTTCGCGCTGGATTTTGAGCTCTTTGCCCTCCTTGAAGACTGTGTGTGTGTGTGTGTTACCACTTGTAGGTTCTATGCTGCTGCATTAGGTCATGTGGTCTTCAACCTGGATTAACCCCCGTCTTAAATCTTGTTTCCCCCCCCAACTTTACCCCCAGCACCAGAAGAGAAGTTTCTGGTGTGGATCTGGACAGGAATTTAGCCGTGGTAGGAAAAGGACAGAGGACAACGATTTCCAAAGTCATTTTGTCAATAACCGTGATTGTCCTGGTTTTCTGTGCTGCCCTGAACATTCACCTGGCTCCCTTCCTACTTGAGGGTTTTTTTCCGGTAGAGAAATGTAGATGAGGGCGGCTGGTTACGTGTGGCACGTGGTTGTGCTTCTGTGCAAATGTGAAAGCAGAGTAAGGAAAAGAGGGCAATAAAGAGATGGAGGGAAAAGCCTGGCTTCTCTGTCCAGGCAAAATGCAAATAGGCTCTTGGTGGCGATGATAGCGCGTTGCTGCCACCTCGTGGCCGCCTGTGGTATCTGCTCGCAGCCTTTCTTTTGAAACCCTTTTGCTCTTTCAGAACGAGGTGAATGCCATCAAATGGGATCCTTCTGGAATGCTGCTAGCGTCCTGCTCTGACGACATGACATTAAAGGTACGGCTGTCTGACAGGATGGGCGGTCTCTTCCCAGACAACCCCACGTACTCTGCACAGCTTGCACTCGCTGCTCCTCTCTGCCTGGCCGTTCCCCGCACGCCTCCTGTCTCTGCACTTCGTCCCCATCGCCAACTAGATGTCGCTGCCATCCACTGAACTCCGGTGTGTCCGCCGCCACGGATCCCGCTGAGAGTCCTTGGCCGCGGCCTCTCCCGCGCACACCCCAGCACGTGGTCCACCCCTGTGCTGGGCACTGTGTGGCCAGGCACCTGCTGACTGGCCAGTGGCACTCCGCACGGGGGGCAGGGTTTCCCGGGAGCCAGACGTGTGACCGACACTCACGATAGGTGATGTCGTGCCACTCCTGGCTGCAGAAATGGCACTTGCTCCCATTGTTGCTGTCCTGTTCTCTAGATCTGGAGTATGAAGCAGGATACGTGTGTCCACGACCTTCAGGCTCACAGCAAAGAGATCTACACTATCAAGTGGAGTCCCACGGGGCCGGCCACCAGCAACCCAAACTCCAACATCATGCTAGCAAGGTAAAGGGCGCAGGGCCCACAGTCCCCGCGCGCCTCCTCAGAGCAGCCTTGCTCGCCGTTCCCGCGGCCATGGGGCCAGCGGCAGTTCTTCGCATCCAGAGCGAACGGGGAGCTTTGCTGAGCCGCGTTGCAGATTTGCTCCCGCCCTTGCAAGGTGCAGGGAGTGGTCCACTCATGCCACGTGCACCACGCAGCGGTCAGGGGATGCCTCACGGGAGGGTAAGGGCCAGTTTCACCATGAGGTTGGAGGACGCGCTGGTGGTGGCCCTGGCTTTGAGCACTTGCTTTGGTGAAGGTGTTTGTTAAGACACAGAAGGGAAAGGGGATTGAGCTGGGACTCTGGGCTCGGTGCGCGGGTTCAAGTTGTAACAGAAGGACTAGGGGTGAGGACACAGGGCTCCCGCTGTAGCCAGACGCGGGCCACCCCTTCCTGTCGTGGCACCAGCATCGGGCGGAGAGGAACGGGCCGCTGTGGTTATCAGTGACAAAGAGGTGGCTCCCCTGGACCGTGTCACCTTAGGCCACTGTCAAAGAATCGCTTCATCACGATGCCTCTTGGACCCCATTCAGGATGGAACGTTCGACTCTGGGTGTTGCGTTTTAAAAAGAATTTAGAAAACGAACCAAAGATGTTCTGAGACTGAATGCCGGGCTAGCTAGGGGTCTGGTGGCCACGCCCCAGCCATGCGGCTGTGTCTGCTCCGCCGGGAAGACAGGAGACGTGGGAGGGAGGTTTCATTACCAGGAACAGCCGTGGGCTTGCGCGGGGGGAGAATGGATTTGTGAGCACAAGTGACAGGGGGCACGCTCCGGTCAATCAGGAAGAATCTGCATGCAGTGGGGTGGGACGGGAGTCAGAGGGGGTCGGGCCACAGCCCTGCTGAGCAGCGAGGTGCCCAACCCAAGGCCATGTCTCAGAAAGTTGTAGAAGGATTCCTACATCTACTAAGAGGCCGAAACCAGAAGAATGTGAAGATCAGAACCGTCTTATTCAAGTAATTGTCCTAAAATCCACTGAAATTCCTACGATAACACGGAGATCAGGTTTTGATAGCCCAGAAGGTACTTCTGTGTCACCAGCATACAGTATTGTTTCAGTGGACGGATACAGAGGGAACATAGCGTGAGCCCTGGTGAGAGAAAGCACACCAGGTAACAGATGCGACCCGTGTGGTTCTTTTACATCCAGTTTGAGCTCAAGACAGTGTGGTTGCATATTTGGATGTGATTGTATTTTAATTACTGTTGGATTAAGAGTTTTATTGACTCAAGTTTCCCTTTTTCCAGGCTGTTGGTGTCATTTTAATTGCTAACAGTAGATGTTGTTTTAACCTGCAGGAGCATTTTTTTAAATGTTTATTTTTTGAGAGAGAGCGAGTATGAGTGGGGGAGGCGCAGAGAGCGAGGGAGACAACAATCTGAAGCAGTCTCCAGGCTCTGAGCTCTCAGCACAGAGCCCGACGCAGGACTTGAACTCACAAAGCATGAGATCGTGATCTGAGCAGAAGTTGGATGCTTAATTGACTGAGCCACCCAGGCGCCCCAAATTGCAAGAGCATTTCAGAAACGTAGTAAATAGTGTAGGAGATGATTTTCATTCCTGTCCGTAGAACACGCAGAAAGAGATTAATGTGGATCTCCACTTGTTTCCTTACTAACAGCACCAAAAGAAAGGAGGGAAGAGATTTGTCTTATAAATGTGGCCTTGTTTTCAGTATTCCCGAGTGCTCTTCTAAAAGCTGTGCCTGTTTTTCCCTCAAAACCTCAGAGCCAGGAAAGAAGAAGAGTGCATGGTGTCCATTGAGCATCTTAGGGAAACAGAAAGAAGCCAGCGTGTCTCTGTGGTGACGTTCTCTCTCCTGTCTTTCTAGCGCTTCCTTCGATTCTACGGTCCGACTGTGGGATGTGGAGCGTGGCGTGTGTGTCCACACACTCACCAAACACCAGGAACCCGTGTACAGCGTAGCTTTTAGCCCCGATGGGAAGTATCTGGCCAGTGGCTCCTTTGACAAGTGTGTGCATATCTGGAATACTCAGGTACTCCCGACTGCCGTCACCGGGTCCTTCCCAGGAGTGCCCGCCGGGGTTTGCGGGGCCCCGGCCACGGCGGCCACAGGGAATTCCGTGCTGAGGAACGAGCGGCCTCACGCGGAGCGTCGGAGCAAACCAGGCCCCCGGGCTCCGCGCCGCCTGCACTACGCCCCACAGTGGGCTGGGGTCCTCCCCCCCCAAGGGGCATCCCCACCTTCCCTGGCGTGAAACCTCCCACCTGCCTCATTTTTGGGTACAGTCACCCCAGACAGTGTCATCCAGCCGTGTCCCGAGATGGTGTCCTCTGATCACGAGGGCTCGAGGGGGAGACGTAGCCGTCCGTCGAGCCTGGCGGCCACCGGCCCAGCACCCCCACCCCCGAGCTCCCGCCGACACCTGCGGCTCCTCCGTGCAGACTGCCGAGGACAGAGCAGTGTCATCTGCTGTGCTCCTGCCGTTTGACAATGTTTGAGTGAAAACAGGTTTGGGTGGCCAAGGGGTTATGCTGTCAGACAGACAATATCTGATTCCGCGTCGCTGCCGTCCGCTTCCGGCCACAGCTGAGGGGAAGAACGTTCTGAACGTGAAGAGTAGAGTGGACAGGAGCTAGCATAGTGCGGAATATTTTTTAACTTTTATTTTTGAGAGAGAGAGGTAGACAGACAGGGAGACAGAGAATCCGAAGCAGGCTCCCGTCGTCAGCGCAGAGCCCGAGGTGAGGCCCGAACTCGCGAGCCGTGAGGTCATGACCTGAGCCGGCAGGAGGAGTGAGACGCTGGACTGCCTGAGCCGCGCAGGCGTCCCCGGTGCAGAGTGCCGCAGCGCACGCTCGGCCTGCGGCTCCCCTGGTGGACAAATGGTGTTAGGGGAGGAGATGTTGAAAAGAGCCTGTGACCCATTTTGTCTGATCTCAGGATGGTTTGAATGCCCCCCCCCCGACCTACCTCCTACCTCCTACCTCCTTGGTCCCTTGCGGCTTCCTGAACATTTGGCTGGCTTTGCATTTGCAAGTCCACGCCCTCTTGTGGCAGGGAGAGGCGGCAGAGGAGCCCTGTTCACTGGCCAGGGTGGAGGAGGTGGGGTGCAGGGCCCGCAGACAGCTCACCCCCCCCACGACCACCACATGTAACCATGTCCTCTCGCAGGAGGGAGGCGTTGGGGGACCCGCCTCACACCAGGCCAAGCCTCCCAGCCCCACCCCGACTCCCAGAACCCACCCCCACCTCCCAGGAACCACATTCCAGAGCCTGTTGGTGAAACGCTACACATCCTGACTGGTGGGTCTCTGAAATGACCTCATTCATTAGGTGTGGCCTGTGGTCAAGAACACCTCAAATCACGTCACCCCCCTTTTTTCTTTTTAATGTATTTTTATTTATTTCTGAAGAGAGAGAGACAGTGTGAGCAGGGGAGGGTCAGAGAGAGAGGGAGACACAGAATCTGAAGCAAGCTCCAGGCTCTGAGCTGTCAGCACGGAGCCCGACGCGGGGCTCGAACCCACGAACCGTGAGATCATGACCTGAGCCAAAGTCGGACACTTAGCTGACTGAGCCACCCAGGCACCCCACATCACCCCCTTTTTACGAATCACACAACTCTGAGACATTGATGTTTTTAAAGATTTTATTTCTTTAAGTAAACTCTCTACCCAGTGTGGGGCTCGAAGTTACAACCCCATCCACGATCAAGAGTCGCATGCTCTGCTGACTGAGCTGGCCAGCCACGGGCCAGGAGGGGCCTGCGGGAGGTGTGACCTCCTCTGACATGTAGGCGCCACAGGTCCCTTCCCAGTGGTAGGAAGTCTGAGAGGCACATGTCTACTGTTTTTTTTTTCTTACTTTATTGTCAAGTCGGTTTCCATATAACACCAATGCTCATCCCTACAAGTGCCCTCCTCCATGCCCATCTCCCCCCTCCCTCCCCACCCCCATCAGTCCTTAGTTTGTTCTCAGCCTTCAAGAGTCTCTCATGGTTTGCCTCTCTCCCCCTCCCCCACTATTTCCCCCCTTCTTCTCCCCCACGGTCCTCCGTTAAGTTCCTCCTGATCCTCCTATACGTGCAAACATATGATATGTGTCCTTCTCTGCCTGACTTATTTTGCTCAGCATAACACCCTCAAGGTCCACCCATGTTGCTACACGTGGCCAGATTTCATTCTTTCTCATTGCCAAGTAGTATTCCATTGTGTAGATAAACCACATCTTCTTGATCCATTCATCCATTGATGGACACTTAGGCTCTTTCCATGTTTTGGCTATTGTTGAGAGTGCTGCTGTGAACATTGGGGTCCATGTGTCCCTGTGCATCAGCACTCCTGTGTCCCTTGGGTAAATTCCTAGCAGTGCTATTGCTGGGTCCTAGGGGAGTTCTATTGTGAATTTTTTGAGGAACCTCCACACTTTTCCAGAGGGGCTGCACCAGTTTACATTCCCACCAACAGTGTAGGAGGGTGCCCGTTTCTCCACATCCTCGCCAGCATCTAGAGTCTTCTGATTTGCTCATTTTAGCCACTGGCTAAAGGCGTGAGGTGGTTATCTCAGTGTGGCTTTGATTTGTATTTCCCTCATGAGGAGGGATACTGTGCATCGTTACATGTGTCTGTTAGCCATCTGGATGTCCTCTTTGGAGAAGTGTCTGTTCATGTCTTCTGCTCATTTCTTCACTGGATTGTTTGTTTTTTGGGTGTGGAGTTTGGTGAGTTCCTTATATATTCTGGATATTAACCCTTTATCTGATATGTCATTTGCAACTATCTTTTCCCATTCTGTCGGTTGCCTATTAGTTTTATGGATTGTTTCCTTTGCCGTGCAGAAGCTTTGAATCTTGATGAGGTCCCAATAGTTCATTTTTGCTCTTGATTCCCTTGCCTTTAGGGATGTGTCAAGTAAGAAATTGCTGCGGTAGAGGTCAAGGAGGGTGTTGCCTGCTTTCTCCTCTAGGGTTTTGATGGTTTCCTGTCTCACATTCAGGTCCTTTATTCATTTTGGTAATAATGACACTTTAAATATATTTATTCTTCCAATCCACGAGCATGGAATGTTTCTCCATTTCTTTGTGTCTTCCTTAATTTCCTTCATAAGTTTTGTATAGTTTTCATCATACAGATCTCCTATATCTTAGGTTACTGAAATTGTTTTAATTTCTAGGCGTTGAAAATACTGGAGATGGGGCGCCTGGGTGGGGTGGCTCAGTCGGTAAAGTGTCTGACTTTGGCTCAGGTCATGATCTCACGGTTCGTGGGTTCGAGCCCTGCGTCGGGCTCTGTGCTGACAGCTCAGAGCCTGGAGCCTATTTCCCATTCTGTGTCTCCCTCTCTCTCTGACCCTCCCCTGCTCATGCCGTCTCTGTCTCTCTCTCTCAAAAAAAAACATTGAAAAAATGTTTAAAAATACTTGAGATGCTAGATCTGTGATAACATTTCTAACATCCAGAGGAGTGACCATTCTCCTTCTTCCATATTTTTGTTTGTAGTTTTGTTGAGAGCACGAGCTTGAGAGAGGGTCCGTGAGTTGGGCAAAAGGGGAGGGAGAGCGAGCGAGAATACGTGCAGCAGGCTCCATGCCCAGCGCACAGCCCAATCTCACGACCGTGAGGTCGTGACTTGAGCCAAAACCAGGAGTTGGGCGCTTAGCCAACTGAGCCATGCAGGCGCCCCGACGGCCGCATCCACGTTCCTGATGTCCTTTTGCGTCATAAGTGATGACCGCTTTGCTTTGCAGAGTGGAAGTCTCGTCCACAGCTACCGAGGCACCGGCGGCATCTTCGAGGTGTGCTGGAATGCCCGAGGGGACAAAGTGGGCGCCAGCGCGTCCGACGGCTCTGTAAGCAGCACGTGTGGTTTGCTGGGCAGCCGGGGGCAGGGGGATGGAAAGCCAGGCGGCGGGTACCCGAGTGCACTCACGTGCGGTGTGACGGGTCCTGGGCTCTGACGGCCTTGCACGCAGCAGGCACTCAACAGACGTGTTTTGGGGGAAGGAAGCTTTTGTGCTGATCCCACTAAGGCGGGGTGCAGCTGGGGACTGACTCACTGAGGGTCAGCGGGGGCTCCAAATGTTCCAACACCCGAATGCTCAGGCTTGAGTCCTCATCTGCTCCATCACTCGAGGGTCCATCCACCCCATCTGTTCCTAGCACTGCCCTTGACCTGGCTTTTCCTCACAGTGCTGTTTGCTTCGGGTTGATGGGTCACAGGCTCAGACACTAGCCAGTTACTAAAGCTGCCAATAAAACTTTATTTAGAAAACACGGGTGGGGGGGCCAGATTTGGTCCAGGGGCTCGAAATGCATGTTGGTATTGTCTGGGAAGATAAGAGGCACCTTCTCTTTCCTTCCAGGTGTGTGTTTTAGATCTCCGAAAGTAAACACAAACTATTCTAGAAAACAGTTCTAATGGACCAGCAGTGAATGTGTGACGTGGCCGTGCTCTCGTCAGACACCGTTCTATCCGCTCCAAAACCGTACGAATTTGACTTACATTAGAGTGTGCTTGGAAATCAGTTCATCCCTGGCCATGGGAGTCTCTCTCTTCTCGTAGTCTTCACCAAGAAGTTTAAACCAGAAACATACACAGTCCTATCAAAGGGGGAAGGAATGGTTTCCACCCAGAACATTCCGCCTGGGAAGCATGAAGCCACCAGTAAACGCCACACGGTTTGGTTTCCATCCAGAACAAGCTCTAATGGCCGAAAGGAGAAAAGACGAAGAGGAAGGGGGGAAAAAAAGGAAGGAAAAAAAAAAAAACCTGTGCCAAAAAAGAAAAAGAAAAATGCTGTGATAAAACCAAACGTGGGGGAGGGGACTCTCCTCCGTGTGGTGGGTCTGCTTTTTCCCCCTGACAATTTGGACACTGCAGTTGCTCTCACAAAGGATGACCAGTTTGTACTGATGAAATGCGCAACTTTGTAATCCCAACACTTTCTATTTTCTAGAGTCGTCTTTGTCCAGTGGTTTTTGTACTGGCTGGAATCCTGCCGTCTGGGGGCCTTCAGTCTGAGCTGGAAACTGGTTTTGGGGTGCTGCTTCTTTCCCACCGTGTGCCCTCCACCTCTGTTCTCCGCGCGGTGTGGTCTGGGCTTCTGCATGCCTGCGTAGATGCACCGTTGTCGTGGATGCCAGGGTGGAAGCTCTGACCGTCAGCTTTCCCGCCCCCTGTCCCCTCGCCGCCCGCCCCTCCCCTCTGCCCCGTGCTCGCTCTGTCCCTTTCTCCTAGTCGCTTCGGATCAGAGGTCTCCAGGGCACTTTCGGCGCATAATAAGTGCTTTATGTAAGAAGGCAGGGCGGGGGGACTTTTTACAGGAGAAAAAAAATACTTATAAGAGAAAGAGCCCGGAGTATTTTTGGAAAAAAAATATTTTTATGTTAAAACAATTTTAAAATCCTAAAATGGCCATCAGACATAGAGAGCTTTGTGTGATTCATATTTTAAGCAAATTTTAGGAGGACACAGGCAGGCTCTGAGGTAGCTCTTCCATTCCCCGGCTTCAGGAAAGGCGGTTAGACTCTGGTTGGGAGACCGTGGGTGGGCCCTGCAGGCTGGCAGGGGTGCTTCTGCAGCCAGAGGGGAAGGTTCCGGCGCCTCTTGGGGGGTGTTCACCGCTCTCGAGAACAGTGCCCTCTGACCCCAGGAAGCATTCCCCAAACCAGATGGTATGAAGCAGCCATCGGCACTGCCCGCAGTCAGGCCACCGACAGCAGGTTGCCCGGTCCTCGCACAGCTCGGCTCAAAGGCCCCCGGGACCCACCCGGCGTGAGAGTGACCGAAAGAGACGGGAAGGACAACACCCAGTCCTGAAGGTGAATTAGTAGGTAGAAGTCACTAATAATTTCTGCCGTCTTCATCGTTTCGTTCTCTCGCAAGAGACCAGGAGGAAGATTTTTTTTAATAAGGAATCTTTTTACTGTTTTTAAAAAATTAAACATGGCTTTGTGTCCTAGAGAAGTTTCCTGTCATTGGATCAGGTGACTTAGGTGCCCCTCATGCCCCCACCTGACACTGACCTGTTTCGTATATTAGCATCAGGGAAGGAGCCAAAGATGGGGCCTCTCCTCTCCTCCAGCAGGCGAGGTTGGGGGAGCAGGGAGCTGGCCAGGTCGGGGGCAGGCTCCAGCAAGACAGGCTGTCTGGAGGGTGTCATCTACCCGTGGGGCCCATCCCAGCAGGCGGCAGCAGCCTCCTGCTATACAGGGAATGTTCCGGAACCAGCAACGATGGCCAGCGGGTTCATCCACCTCCCATGGCATACGGCCCTCCATGTGGATGTCCGAGCTACACCAGCCCCGTCCATGGGGGACCCAACTGCTCTGTGTGCGAGCTGGGTATTCGGTTCCAACTCTCTTCCCTAAATGGTTAGCCCCGAAGGTCAGAGTTCAGTGCAGTCACAGCTCCGTTGTTGAAGGTCGCAGACGAGGGCCGCGTGTGTGAGGTTCGGGATGCTGCCAGCCAGGGAGCCGCACCACCAGCATCGGGGCCCCCACCCCAAGCAGAGCTGTCACCTCTGCGGAGCAGAAGTGGTTGCGGGTTGGGCCGTGGTCAGCACGTGGCCCGTGTGACAAGCCACTCAATGCCGGGTGGCCATGGCGGGACGTTGTTCACTAAGCAACCTTCAACGTGGAGGTCCATGGCCAGGGTCTTGCGATGTGGGCTTTAGCCTCAAGATGAATCTGAATCACCTGGGAATGATCAGGTGGGAGCCCAGGGCTGCGAGGCACAGAAGGGGCACAGGGGATGACGGAGGCCAACTGTCCCCAACCCCGGCTTCCCCGAGCAGCCACTGGAAAGGAGCGTCCCGGGCCTGTGGAGGCACTGAGCATGAGCGCGTAGGGGACACGGCTTTGATCACCCCCGTCCTCAGCACGAGGACAGCCGTCTGCTGAGCTCTGATATTGGCACCCGTCAGAAAGCCGGGAGAGGCCCCTTCATTGCCAAGGGGTGGTCCTCGTGTAAAGTTCCTGTTGGCCACTGTTTGCGGCTCTTAAAACATGGTGGGCAAATGCCGGAGTCTTAGTGACCAAACTGAACCTTGACTCCAAAAGCAGAGTAACAAACACGCTGGTCCTTGCTGGAATCTTCGCTTGGGCTTCAAGCGGCCAAGAGTGTGTCCTGCCCGCACCTGCCACAAAGATGTCGCCCCAGGGCGGCCGACAGGCCCAGCCCTCACAGGGTCTACACCCCTGGACCCCACAGCCGCCCGGGACTTGACTTCCGGCCTGTTCAAAGCTAGATCGCGCAGCCCAGTGAAGTGCACTTTGTCAAATGTAAGGGTCTGCTTTGTTCGCTGTTCTTTTCCTCTTTTTCAATCTTCTGTTCCACCTGTTGTTTTTTTTAAATCCTCTTTCTTGTCCAACGCAGAAACGTTCCTTCTACCACTCACTGCAGTTTTGGATTCTGGCTTCTGCGGTTTTTATTATCTGTGTCAGATGTGTAGCCAGATGTGGTCCTCTGTCTGCATTTCCTCCGTTCAGTTCCGTTCACGTCAGGCCCTGTCTCGTCCTCCACCCCACTCACCTTCACGCTCTCTGAGGAGAAAAATCACCTTGTGTGTCGTAGCTCATCCGTTCCAACAGAAAATCAACAGATCGTACTCAGTGTCTTGAATAAATTGCTCTATTTTGATATTAGAGAACGTGGTGGCCGTGCTTTCTTGGTCTCGCTTGGGAAACTCGGGCCCGTGTTGACTCGGGCGGGTGAGGACCAAACTCTGCGTTTCCTCAAGAAGGCAGAAGCTTGGGGGCCTCCTTGCTGGCCTGCTCTGCTGACATGGCCACGGGAGCTGGCGCTGGGAGTGGGGAGGACAGAGGCCCCGGTCACCAGAACGGGTTCAATCAGGAAGCTTTTCCTGTGTTTCTTCGTTACTTCCGTTCAGGCCGGTGGTTGTCCAGATGCAAAACAAGGGAGCGTCCTACCAGCAGCTTGGTTTGCTGGGGGTTTGTGTCCAGGGATTCACGCGAATTTGCAGGATCCAGGGTCCTAGGACACGGGCGCCTTCACGAGGCCGGCCAACGTTCAGCAGGCATCTGCCAGCAGCTGCTGTGCACCACGTCGGGCACGTGCTGCCTGTCACTGTCATCACTTGGTGGGTGACGCTGGTTTACTGGCCATCGCTGTCCCCGTGCTCATGGAGGGGACAGTGAGCAGCAGGGAGCACCGTACACGTACTTCTGCCGCCGGAGTCCAAGTCCCACCTGACCCTGCGCTAGAAGAAAGCAGAGGGCCGGGGTCCCCGTGTTGTCTGTGGGCACGGCCTGCTGCCTTGTTCTTCTTTCTATAAGCTACCCGGAGGCCCTTAGACTCCCCATGTGGCCCGAAGCTCTTTTTCCAGCCTGGCTTCCTTCCCTCCCAAGTGTCTCGTCCGTGACCAGGTGAGCCGTGCGAGGGGTTGGACGGCGTGGGGCACCGCAGGGCCAGGGTGCCAACACACAGCACGGGACTCGCTTCCACGAAGACTGGGCATACGTGCTCCGGGGAGGGCGCTCTGGCCGGGATCACGTTTTCCTCGAGCAGACATCGCGCAAAGAAACGGCAGGAAAGGAGCTGGGGGGGAGGGGAGGGGGCGTCCGGAAACCACACGGCTGCACGTGAGCACACGTGGATTTCATGCTGTGATAAGCTGACTGGCCGATAAACTGTCAAAAGAAGCTAAAACCCTACCGAAGCTACTGGATGGGAAGAGCCACCTCTTTTCCCCCCACACTGTACTCCCAGCGACACCCAGCTTAGACTCCCGGGTCCCGGGCTCCTGGCCGCCTTGAAAACTGCACTTCCATCATTCTTGCTCCCCCCCCCCCGCCGTGGCCCTTAGCGCTCCGACAGCTCCAGCACCCGCCCTCTACGACAAGAAGACGGCCCTGCAGCCACCAGCCCGAGGCTTCCAGCCAGGCGGCCCTCGTTCTCGGCAGTGTTCCTGCGTTGGCTCCGTCGTCTGTCCTCACTACACAGACCTGATGCCCATCTGAGTTCTGTCTGCGTGTCCCCAGCACACGGCCGGCTCAGCGCATGGAAGTCAGCGTGAGGAGGTGTCCGTGCGTCTTCTGGCTGTCTGCACCCCGCCACCCCCAGCAAAACGGCCGTGCCGGCTGGTCACCAGGACACCCCATCGCGGAGGAGCTGTAACCGGACCATCACATCAGAAAGGTTCTTACTTGCAAGCGTCTGATCCGGACTCTGGCGAGAACAAGCCGGATGGAAGGGAGAAGGGTCCCGGACACTGCACTGGCCGAGGGCACCCGGCCCCTCCACGCCTGCTTCTCTGCAGCCCCTCCCCTCGGGCCCTAGCTGCCTCCGAGGCCCGTCCGGCTGGGTCAGGGAGGTGGGAAAGCGCGTTGCTTCGCCTGCACACAGAGCTGGGGCGGGCTGGCCTCATGTCACCGGGGAACCTCAGCACTAGAGGGGCCTCTGCTGCTGCCGGACACTGAAGAGTCCACACGGGCAGATACAGGAGGCACATCTCGCTCAGAAAAGCTAATAAGCTCCTTCTCACGCTTTGCATCAAGGGCTGCGACGCAGCACAGGGCCGTCTTTGGGACGCGCAAGCCCGGGGCACCATGGCCACCGTGCGGGCACACCCCGAGTCTGGCCACAGCCGAATCCAGGCCTAGTAGCTTCCTGGACAGCTTTTCCAGAGCAACAGGGAGTCCCTGACAGGAAGGGAGGGGTCGCGTCGCAGGGTGCTCTATGGTGCCCTGAGAAAGCTGTGTCCATCTTCTTCTATGGACCCTCCCAAGTGGCTTCCAGCGCCAAAGCATGCAACAGGACTTTTACCAATAAGTAAATTTTAAAAATGTAGATACCTCTAGATCTACTTGTACATAAACATATATTTCAACGGATGGAAACATTCTAACCTGGGCAATGGCGTAGATCAGGACCAAGAAGTCCTCAGACAGCTCCCTGCTCAGCACGGCGTGGGGACCGGCGTGGGCACCAGGGGCTACGTCATCCAGACCTTGGTCGAGAGGGTTCAGACAGCATGCACGCCAGGCTGGGGGCCCACTTACAACAACTTTATTAACTCGTCTAAGGACCTGGATCTCGCACTTACGTTACAGCCGACCTCAGAGACACCACGAGCCACTAAGCATCTGACGAGGCTGGTGTGTGTCTGGTCTGGAAGGAATTCTCTCTCTGTTCCCGAGGTTGTGCTCCCAGATGGGGTCTCTTACCACCAATAGTCCTCAGGAAGGAACCGTAACACGGTGGTGACATGAAGGTTTAGGGGAAGAACACAGTTCTAGAGAGTGAGAAACGCAGAAGCTGAGGTTTGAGGCCTGGGCCCACATCCCGTCTCAGAGGTCTCCCTGAGGGTTGGGAACCGATGCAACCTCATTTCCGTGGCGGGACCCACTTGTGACGTGGATTTCAGCTGTGCTGGCGTCGGAACCTGTGGGGGAAGAGAAGGTGTCTCCTCAGCACTGATGCAGGATTTCGCCTCCGTCTTCAGCTCCTGCATCCCTTCTTCCAATTCTCCGCCCTGGGGACCAAGAGCATGTTGGTCCAAAACCGTATTGAGGACACACACCAAATGGACGCCTACTGTGTGCCAGCGGGAAGTTTCGGGGCACTGTACCGTAGGACGCGGGAGCACAGGATATGCACACTTGGGTGACAGGGAGCACGGATCATGCACACTTGGGTGACGGGAAGCCCGGGACCACGCACACGTGGGTGACACACACTTAGATGATGGGAGCCTAGGTCATGTGCACTTGGATGACGGCAAAGCATGGAATCACAGCACACTTGGGTGATGGGGAGCCCGGCTCACGCGCACTTGGGTGACTGGGGAGACTGGGACCACGCGCACTTGGGTGATGAGGAGCCCGGGTCAGGCACAATTGGGTGACTGGGGAGCCTGGGACCATGCGCACTTGGGTGACGGGGAGCCTGGCATCACGCGCACCTGGGTGACGGGGATCCCAGGATCACGCAATCTAGGGTGACAGGGGAGCCCGGATCATGTGCACTTGGGTGACGGGGATCCTGGGATCATGCAATCTAGGGTGACAGGGGAGCCCGGGTCAGGCGCACTTGGGTGACGGGGATTCTGGGATCACGCAATCTAGGGTGACAGGGGAGCCCGAATCACACGCACTTGGGTGACGAGGTAGCCTGGGATCACCCGCAGTTGGGTGACAGGAGAGCCCGGGTCGCGCGCACATGGGTGACAGGGAGCATGGGATCGCACCTACTTGAGTGACGGAGGAGCCTGGGGTCATGCTATCTAGGGTGACGGGGGAGCCTGGATCACGCGCACTTGAGTGATGGGGAAGCCCCGGATTACGCACACTTGGGTGACAGGACAGCACGGGATCACGCACCATTGGGTGATGGGGGAGCTGGAGCACACACATTTGGGTGACAGGGGAGCACGAGTTCTGACGCACTTTGGTGACGGGGAGCCAGGGTCACGCGCACTTGGGTGATGTGGGAGCCCAGATCACGCGCACATGGGTGACAGGGGAACTCGGGATCAAGCACACTTGGGTGACGGAGGAGTCCGGATCATGCACACTTGGGTGATGAGGATCCCGGGATCACGCAATCTAGGATGACGGGGGAGCCCGGATCTCGCGCACTTCAGTGATGGGGAGCCCAGAATCCCGCGAACTTGGGTGACGGGGGAGCCCGGGATCAGGCACACGGGTGACGGGGGAGCCCGAGATCAGGCACACTTGGGTGACGGGGGAGCCCGAGATCAGGCACACTTGGGTGACGGGGGAGCCCGAGATCAGGCACACT